>NC_083384.1:13272812-13596875 GCF_031755915.1 Ziziphus jujuba
GAATCTTTAAAGCTTAAGCTGGTAGGAAGTGCATGATGAAAGATTTAACAGCGATTTATGGGATCCTTTGCTCCTTAGTTTGTCTATGCGAGCATGGTTTAAGTGGGGATTTCAACTCATGAGGAAAGAGAATGGAGTTGACTAATTTTGATTTTGTATAGGCAGAGGATATCCTAAAAAGTAAATACAATTAAAGACTAACCATTTTGAAAATTTGGGCTCTGGATGTACTCTATATCCTTGGCTCGTTCTTCCTCTTTATATGGTAACACAGTTGTACATGATTAGTATTGAAACTAGGATGTGCTCATTTTGGGTAAAAGGAGGGATTGAGTTTGCTATTGCATTTTAGTGCATGCTTGTTGTGCATTGTACGCATTTCAGAGTCTTGCTATTACTTTCCCCCATGAATAACGAGTTAAAAGTGGGCCAGAAGTGTGGTTATGTACTTTTGGAAGACAGAAGTGTTACAGAGGACATAGGATTTGTTGGTAATTGCACTGGATTAGATTTGTGGATTTTTCTTTTTATTTATTTATTTTTTGCCCCTTCTTTCCTCTTCAAGCACTGTGGATGGGACAGGTATGCCTTCCCCATCCTTCTCATTTGTTCCAAATTCTTGCTTGCATTCCCATTCCAAGAGGTGGGAAGGCTTCTGAACCCTGGCACAGAAAGGCTTTTTTATGGCCATCTCGTGTTCTTCTGCATTTAACTTTAGAAATGCTGATTGTTGAAACACACACACGATATGATATGTATAATTTTATATTGCCAAAATATACAGTTTCTGCAATATTGTAGATTTTACGGTTTGTTGTATAATTCCTTGCCCACCACAGGAAGGGAACTTTTTTCCTCTTACCCATTGCACCCTCAAAATTTTCTCATACCATACCTGCCTTATTAGGGGCAGGACCTGGAAAGAACCCAAACTTATGGGGGTGTGACCATCCATGCCCTTTTCAATCTTCCTGCTGTGTTTTTTTCATTCTGGTATTTTATCATTTTATTTTCTCATTTGCAGGATGTTGAGATGCATAGAGGAAAGCCTTTGTACTTGAATGAAGAACGTTATGCGGCTTTAACTAATATGGTGATGAAAGAACCCCTCTGTTTTCTCTCTCCCTTCCTCCTTTTTTTAATATATGATTATTATTATTATTATTTTTAATGTTTATAATAGTGTAGTTAACACTATCATTAGATCGTTAAGATGATTTAAGGAGAGTTTTACTTACTACAAACTAAAAAGTTTGTTTACTGAGAAAAAGAGATTGTTAGATATACTTTTGATATGAAACTAACATTTGATTTTCTTCGATGTTATCTTATGTTGGTTATATATATTTTGTGTGACAGGTGGCGTCTCATGGTCTTGACCGAAGTTCCAAGGTTCTTGGGCAAACTACTATTGGTTCTTTTTTCATGGTTTAGTCTGAACTTTATGCGAGGTAATAATTAACATAATTGTTAATTCTGTTCTGTCATTCTTGATCCTAGACATATTATAGTTTCTTATTGATGTTGGATGATTTATTTTGATTTGTCAGGCAGTGAAGTACCTTGAAATCTGTTGATGAGGAGGAGACTTCACAAAGGAATGTTTGGTAACTATTAACATTGTCAAACATTCCATATTTCCATCTGTTGGTAAATTGAGGATCTTGGGTTGGCATGTGCATGCGAGGTTGTACAGTTCATTGAGGTCAGTTTTCTGGAATTGTACTTTTGTGTAATTGTGCTCTTAGATATTTCTTTTAGGTGATATATACATTGCCCGTATAAAATATCTTAGAGAGAGAGAGAGAGAGAGAGAGAGAGAGAGAGAAGTGGTACGTGGATATATACACTGGAGAGGATGGGAAAGAGACTAGTAATTTATATCCGCACCCACAACATGACTGCTAAGAGTAATAGAGATAGGGATGGTGTTTTATAGAATGATCTAACGGCTAGAAGTAGTTTTTAATTTAATGAGGAGGAAAAGTTTATTAATCTCCTCTAGAGTTTTGCTTAGTTATAGGAAAAATCCAATCTGAAATGTTCTCCTACCCTTATTCAGTATTTTTACTAGTTGGAACCAGTTGCAGCTAGCAATAAGTTAGCCAGTTGATGAATTTTTCAAACAATGCGGGGCCAATTGATAGTTTTTGAAATCAGTGATTGCTTTGTGGAATTATAACAATTCTTGGAGAAATTAGTGAAACCCTCCTGCCATTATATTATGGTCTATGGTTTAGGCAGAAAAGATTAGGCTGTCCGACAAACCCAAAGAAGTTAAAGACAGTTAAAAATTATGTTTTAAGTTCTTGGCCCACAACTAGTATAAAAGAGCAAACTAGGCTATAAAACCTATGCCCAAAAAGAACTAAGCTGTAATACCTATTTGTTAAATCTTTTTGCAACCTGTTGGTTGGGTTTAGGACTGTTAAGGAGGAGAAGCAATCAAAGTAAAGTAAACTATAGTATTATTGTATGTTAAGTTGCCATCAACTAAAAATTAAACTTTAGGAAGAAGTGAGCCAACTAT
The DNA here is from genome assembly GCF_031755915.1 of Ziziphus jujuba. Lineage (NCBI taxonomy): Eukaryota > Viridiplantae > Streptophyta > Magnoliopsida > Rosales > Rhamnaceae > Ziziphus > Ziziphus jujuba. The sequence continues at coordinate 13,275,343 of NC_083384.1, forward strand.
GTATTTGTATTTCAACACAACACAAAATATATTTAGACGCCTGAAAGCTCTCATTCACTTGAAAGTCTGCAGGATAACTACAAACAAATTTTGATCTTACATGTTTGGTACAATAAATTAACAGAATGGGGGGTCGCTAAGACCTGAATACAAAACCAAACCAAACTGATGACTGTGCTCTGTTTCCTTGTTAAGTCACCATCAATTTTAAAAGCTTGAGCTCTAACTTATATATTAAGCCATTCTGCTGGGCAGAACTCCTTAGTTTATTGTAATTCTGTGGTGCTGGTGGCTGGTGTAGCATTAATTCCTTTGTACCCTAGTTTTAAAATTTGGAATTTTTTCAACTTCATCCTGCCTTACGTTTGATGTTGGTGCTTAAAGATTACCATTATGTGCCTGAAGGAATAGGGATGGAAACAAAAACTGTGCTATCCTTGCGTCTAGGTTTGTCTTGTATTTACTTAAGATTGTATAGCATTACACGATATTGTTTCTACAGTATACTGTAATTTGATTTAATACTCCTTTTATGACCTGCAAATCTGATCCTGTTATACCTGTATTGACAGATACTTGGGGATTCTCCTCTCTACAAAAGTTGAACTTCGCTCCTTCAGAAGTTTTAGACAGGTTCTCTTGCTTTAATGGTTGTACAGTTTTATGGTGCCTGAAAGCTTAGCTACAATTGTGTTCCGCTATCCTTCAAAAGGAAGGTGGAGTCTTGCATCAAATGGTTGTACATAAAAACCAAAACCTCAGCAAGCTTTGAGATGCTTCTTTTTAATGTTAAGAATTGTTTGGCATTTCTTGCTCCTTTTGTTTCTTTTGACTTCTAGTTGAGCATGAAAGAACAAGCACTCTCTTCCTTGTATTTGAGTTTTTCTTCTTTTTTCTGGGGATTGGGGAGGGGACGTGAAGGGAGAAGGGAGAAGGGCCTAGGGCTTTGAATTAGAATAATTGCATTTCCATATCTACCAAGTGGTTTTGGTGTGCTTGAGTGCTTGTTTAAACTGATGTATATCATTCTTTCTAGCTTCAAGCTCTTTCTTTCTTTTTTTCCCTCTCTCTCTCTCTCTCTCTCTCTCTCTCTTTTAAGAATCATAATAGTAATAATAATAAATTGTGTCCAAAGACATGTATCATGTTGTATATAAAATAGTTACTAGTTATTTTAATACAATCTAACCGTGGCCTGTTCATGATCTCCGGGTTGGGTTTTGTAGCAGCCACCTATTTGTTGATTCTAAACTTTGAAATCCTTCGAATCTTCTACATATAAATATCCCTTTTGTAGCCACCTAATGGAAGTGAAAATCATTAAATGTGTTTCAAAAATGTTCTTTTAAAAGAAAAGAGTATGTACTCTTTCAAACCAGCGAGTTCGATCCAATCCGGCGGACTTTAGAGCCAGAAATGCATACATTCACTCTTTCAAACCAGCTAGTTCGATCCAATCCAGCTGACTTAAAGAGTTCCAACCTATTGTAGGATTCTAAGAGCAAATTCGCCGTAAAGAGGTGACTCATTGTCTCTATGCTATTGTCTTCTCCCTCTATTCCTCCTTAGAAACAAATAACCTACTCCATCTTCCACGATCTCACTCCATGCATTTGTTTCTGTCGTTCATCACTCTTTTGCCAGAACTTACTCTAAAAAATTAGACATATTTTTCTATTTCTTATATTTTCCAAAAGGACTAGATATTCTTTGCAAAAAAAACATTTTAAATAGTTCATTCGCGTAAAGTTTAATAATAAATGTTCAACACATGTTGCACCATATCAGCAATGAGGAAGTCGAATATCTATTTCATTTTCATATCAATCAGAAAAAATGGAATGGGAGGTGGGTTTTGTTGGGGTTGGTCCAACTTCCTACAAAATAAATGTGTAATGTATTACTCGGTTGTTTTTTGATAAATTGGGAAAGGGAAATTTATAAATTGGGTCATTGAAAATTGAGAATTTTTCAACCATGTTAGGTAGGGTAGTTGATCACCAACATCATCAGCAGGTTTATTTTATCAAACTAAATTTGATAGAACAGATATATGTACCATTATGCCCTTTAACTTGTTTATTATTTTTTCTAAATGTTTGGTCCTATTTGAAAATAAAAAAGATGAAAATAAAAATGAAAAAAGAAAAAATCACCTGCAAGTTTTGTCTGCACGCTAGGACTTGGTAGATTCATGCCTCACGTTCTTTAAAATCCAATCGCAAGAATGAGAAATTCTCAATGGAGAATATGACATAAATGTATATAATAATATAGGATTTTAATAATGAAATATTACATACGTAATTTAAAAATTCACGTTATCAGTATCCTGTGGCCTTTTTTTTTAAAAAAAAAATTTAAAAAAAATTGCATGATTGATTGGCAACTTAATTTGTCAAAAGATTCCTCTAAAAAAAATGTCAAAAAAATTCATAGATGGAATGGTTTTGAGTTTTTAATCATAAACCAGTATTCTTCTTTTAAAAAAATAAAATAAAATTTTCAAAGTAATAAACAAATTTTAGTCAAATAAAATTGGCAATGCCTTTTATTGATTAGACTTTGAAAACAATATAGGTGTCATTGAAAATATATATATATATATATATATATCATAAAAGAAAGGGTTGCCTTGCAAAAAAAAAAAAAATTATATAAAAATTTTACGAAAGTCACAAAATGGATGAAGACGGAAAATGAATCTGGCGTGTTCAATATGAAGGAGACCTTTTTTTTTTTTTTTTTTTTTCCTTTTTTCCTTTTTCTCTTTTGGGGTTAATAAACAAAGGAGTCCAACGGAATTAATTAGAAATTACTTGTAGAACATACACATTGTTGTAATTAAACCACTCCTATACTTTCTTTCCTTTTTTCTTTTTTCTTTTTTTGACAAATACTTCTTTCTACTTGATATTCAAATTACATAGCGTAAGTAATATATATGTATATTTTTTTGAAACCGCGTGAGTTTCTGGTTCATGAAATTATGATTTTTTTTTATTTTTTATTTTTTGGGTATGGTCCTGTATAATATCTCATCTTCCATGTTATTATGTAGATGCAAAAAATAAAATAAAATAAAATAAAATCTTAACTACCCCGACCAAAGTTCTGTTCATTTTTATGAAACTAATCAAAATAAAATTTACCCAAAAAATTTTATTTTAATTCTTAAAGAAAATAATTTAGGACAAGATGCTATTATTCTTCTTTAAAATTCAATCTTTTAATTTTATTCAATTGTAATATCAATAAAGACATTCAATATAACAATCATAATTAATTAGTTTATCTCCGATGTCCAAAAGGCATATTTAATGAGAGGTTTAATTGCCTCAATTTAACATCCCTTTTTGTCAATTTAACATTATGTATATACATACAAAAATAAACAAAAAAATATTACAAAAAAATAATAACAATAAATAAATAAATCAATTTAACTGTACAAAGGAAATATATACATATATATATAAAAAAAACTTGTCGGCGGCGCCACCTATCGACAAAAAGAAGCAGTTGTAGTTCGCTGCAAGCAGCTCAATGGGTGAACGTTGACAAAGACAGCCTTGTTTTTTTGACTTCGTAAAAACATTTTCTCGGCTTTTCCCTGTCTTCCCCATTTTCTTTCATATTCTGCGAGTCTAAGAGCTTTATTTTTTTCCTGTTAGCCAAACACTCTTTTTGTTTCTTCATAGTCGATTTGGTTTGTTTTTAAACCCATTTTTTCGTTGCTCAAAATATTCAAATATTCAATCCAATCAAAATGTCCGGAAACCAACCATCGGAGATCCAAATCAGGGTCAATTCCCGGAAAGGAAATAACTTGGTCCACCCAGTAGAGGTTGAGACTCAGACACCTCCATTATCGTCTCCCGGTCAGACCGCTTACAGAGAAATCAAGCATTTTAAGAAGTGGGTTCCATGGCTAATTCCTCTATTTGTCATTGCCAATGTTATTATGTTTATCATCACCATGTATGTGAATGATTGCCCCAAGAATTCTGAATCCTGTATTGCTGATTTCTTGGGTAGGTTCTCTTTCCAGCCTTTGAAAGAGAACCCTCTTCTTGGACCTTCATCGCATACGTAAGTTTAGAACACATTTGATCATGATTTCAAGCCCTTTTATCTTTATGTTTAAATGGGTTTTTATTTATTATTATTATTTTTTTTTTATGATGTTAAAGATTAGCTTCAATGATGATCTATCTGAGAGTGAAACATTTTTGCTTTTCAGCTGTTTGTTTTATTTAAGCAGCTTGTGCGTGTTTATTGCTTTTCAGGCTACAGAAAATGGGGGCTCTTGATGTGAAAAAAGTGGTAGATGGTGATCAGGGATGGCGGCTCATCACTTGTAATTGGTTACACGGAGGGGTTTTCCATATATTGGCTAATATGTTGAGTCTTTTAGTCATTGGGATCCGGCTTGAGCAAGAATTTGGTTTTGGTAAGTATGTTAGGAATTAGTTTTGACTCTGTTTCTTAGAGTATTTTGTGAAGATTGTGATTCTTTATATCACCAAGACTAAAATGATTTTAGATGAATTTATTGTGCATATTTTGATGCTTTAGTGGTATATAACAGTTAGAAACAAGATTTTACTTGCCTTAAATGTAGGCTTTTGACTTTCTTGTTGTTAATCAATTAAACTGATGGAAATCAACACCTAGTTAATTACTTGTATTTAAATTCTTATTTAAACCTATGCAACCTAAAAAGTTTGAGCTCCAGAAATGATCGAATAATATATGCTAGCCTGTGACAGTCAGTATCTTTGCTAGTAATGACTAATTACAAAGGCTTGTAATTGCTGGCAAGATTTGAAAATTTCCTGTCGAATTTCTTCTTTTACATGTCAAGTTAGAGTGACTAATACACAGGATTATAACCAGAGTAGGTTCAATTATGATTAACATGATGCTTGATGGAACATCTAGTTTTTGATTTTTGATTGTTGGCCATCTGAACGATGCAGATGGTAAAGGCTTGTAGGATATCTCAAGTTACAAGTGCTTTTGCTTCATTGTTTGTGAAAAGCACTGACAGACAATTGTCTGGATTTTGTTTTACTAGGTTCTGGCAAATGTCTTAATAAGTTGTTGTCATTGATCTAAAATTATGATGATTTAGAATCCATGGCATTGTTTTGAGTTGGACTTTGACACATGGGGTTTTTCGTTTGGCCATGTATCATTTGGTAGGTCTAAGTATAGCATACCAAACTGTTTGCTAGACATGCTTCTTTTGTTTTCTATTCACCATGAGAAAATGCTTCTTTTGTTTCTTACAATGCTAAACATAATCCATTTGTATTGCAGTCAGGATTGGGTTGCTTTACGTCATCTCTGGATTTGGTGGGAGTTTGTTATCTGCTCTTTTTATCCAGTCAAACATATCTGTCGGTGCTTCTGGTGCACTTTTTGGGTTACTGGGAGGAATGCTTTCTGAACTCATCACCAATTGGACAATTTACACTAGTAAGGTAAACATGCTAATGATTCCAATTCAAATATTGAAAACAATAAAATAATTGAGACACTCAAGGCCATATTATGGTTATGCACTTTCAGTTGGCAGCATTTGTTACCCTTGTGATCATCATAGCTATTAACTTGGCTGTGGGAATACTCCCACATGTGGACAACTTTGCTCATATCGGAGGATTTCTTTCGGGTTTCTTGCTTGGATTTGTGTTTCTGATCCGCCCACAGTTTGGATGGGTTAGACAAAGATATACTCCTTCAGGAGATTTACCTTCCCCTAAACGTAAATTCAAGATGTATCAATGCATATTATGGATCATTTCTCTTATTCTATTAGTTGTTGGGTAAGCTCTGAATCTGTCTTTCTCTTTTACTTACTTCCTCTATGTTACTAGATTGCATTTGGAAAAGCACAGGTACAAATATAAATTAGGAGACAAGAAATGTTGACCAATAACTTTAACTAATTTTTTATTCAGTGAAGTATTCCGTTTTATACCAACAATATGAAGTGAAAAAACATTTGAGTGAATAAGCTATATTAAATTGCTAATTACTAAACTTGAATAGGTTGACTCTTGGCCTGGTCTTGATTCTCCGGGGAGTTGATGCAAATGATCATTGTTCTTGGTGTCATTATCTGTCTTGTGTCCCTACTTCAAGCTGGAGCTGCAATACTGAGCCTGCATACTGTGTGGTAAGCAATGCTGAACACCGCTTATTCCCATCTTTATAACCAAGCGAAGGAGCTTTAATCATCTAGAAAAATTGTCTTTTGGTTTATGAAACCGGAAAATTAGTTTACATTTCATTGCCAAACAAAGGCTAAAATGTCACAAAGTAAACTTCTCAAGAACAAAGAGGAAATAGAAAATAGAAACAACAGAATATAATGTCATCTATAACATCTTCAAAACTAGAAAGAAAAGTGGGAATTTTAATGCTTTTAGCTCTTCCATCCTGTTAAAGTTCTTAGTCAGGTGGTACAGATTTAAAACAACACACATAGCTCATGACAATTATGGTATTTTGCAGTCGAACCAGATTGGTAACCAGTTGGATTTAACATGCTCGAGCAACAATAAAACCTCCACGTATATGATACCGGATCCAAGCACTTCCCGGATCCAGAGCCTGTGTACACAGCTATGCAGTTAATTAGATTTATTTATTTATGCGACATATTTGTGAGTTTGTTACTATGTAATTTATTGCCTTTTTTTTTTTTTTTTTATTTGAGATAGTTGTAGATTATTTTGCTATGCTAATTTTTATTTGCACCTTTCATTTTTCCTTGTATATTTTTAATCTTCTTTGTTTTTATCCGTAAAATGTCATTCAGTTCTTTTGCCACATTAACATTACTAGATCACCCTTTTATTTTATGCTGATAATCAAAGTAAGACAATTTTTTTTTTTTTTTTTTTTAATGATATGGTAAGTGCTATTTCAAAACATACAGTTTTTTTGAAAAATAAGAGGGTATAATAATGTTTTTTGAATGATGGGAATAAAACAAATGTTATACCAGAGATAAGACCAGTCTATTAAAATTTAGTTTCGTAAGTTTGCAAGATAGTATATATTACTAGTAAGCCTGTCAATTGCAATAAATATTATATATAACAACAAATAAGTTACATTATTCGAATTCACAATTTCTCTCCCATCGATAATTTTTTTTTTTTTTTTTTTCCCTACACAGCTTTTGAATCTCCTTGTTCTTCGAATGCTTATTCTAAACTTTCCAAAAATAATTTCAAATTTTCTATTTTATTATAATAAATAATTTATCATATCAATATAATTTGTAACAGATGCTTTACAAATATAGTGGAATTACCACTTGAAAATGCTAATTTCTTTATCAAAGTTTTTTTTTTTTTCCCTTCAATCTTTAAAGAAGGAAAAAAGTTATAATAAAAAAATAAAAGAAACGCTGAGTTTAGTTCTGTGAAAAAGCAAAAAAAAAAAAAAAGGAAAAGCAAAACAAAAACAAAAACAAGAACAAGAGCCAGTATCTCATGTGGAGTAAAGAAAGTAAGTCGAGGGAAAAAAAAACGCAGGAACGTTGGGGACCATTTCACATAACTAAAGAATAAAAAAGCAATAACAGACAAGAATGAAAAAATAAAATTTTTGAACAACAGTTTCAAACGAACGAAGGCACAGGCTCAAAAGGACCAGAGGCAGGAGAACAGAACACCCGAGGCCCCAGTCAAGAAGGCCCTGGCACGCGGCTAATAAGCCTGCAGGCCTGAAGGCCCGTAGACCTGAAGGTTCGAAGACCTGAGACCAGTAGACATGGAGGCCCGGAAAAGGAAGGCCCAAGGCCTTAAGAACAATAGGCCGAATGATTACTTACTCTTGGAAATTGGCAGCATTTTTCTGGGTAATTTCAGGACAACGAGACCAGTTGACATGGAGGCCTCAAGGCCCGTAGACCTGCAGGCCTGAAGGCTGTTAGATCTGGGACCAGTTGACATGGAGGCCCAGAAGAAAGAAGGCCCGAGACCTCAAGAACAATAGGCCGAACGGTTGTATACTTGGAAATGGGCAGATTTTTTATTTTTGGTGTTTTCCGGACAACGAGCCTATGACTACACGAGTAGGCACTAGTTATTATCATCAGGATTCAAGAAACTCATCAGGCTTTCTTGGTTTCCTTTCTCTCCAAGTCTCGTAATCCAAATCCTCAACTCCACAATTTCTCCATCGCAGAAAATAAGGGAACCAAAAAAAAAAAAAAAAAAAACAAAGAGTCTGGCTTTTTTCTCTTCTCTCATCAGTCTTTGCCTTCACTACGAATAACCATTGTTGAACCTCTCTGCTGCTCCAGCGGCAAGCAATCATGGCGGTTCGAGCCGTTAACAGCTGTTCAATCTTTCGCTCCACTTCCTCTCCTCAGCTCTCCTCCTTCCGATACTTTCCTTTCCATTTCAGAACCTTGCACTGGTGCTCTTACTCTCAGTTAGGGTTTTATTTCCCCGTATCTCGGACCAAAAAGCAGGTTTTTGGTCATGGCTGTCTTCGTAGTTACTCCGTTCAGAGTTTCGTGGATTCTGTCATGGAGGAGTTCAAAGCATTGCGCAGACGGAGGAGAGTCTGCGCTACCTCCAAGTATGTTTTCCTCGGTTTCTATCAAATTTTTCATGTAATCAATTGAAGAAGTTTGTGGAGGATTATGTCTACGTGCTGTTTGGTTGCTGGGAAGTTTTGGGAAGGAAAATGACTTTTTTTTCCCCGAGGATTTCATTACTCGGGACCTTAAATAGGCAAAACCTTTACACGTTAAATGGATGGCTGATTGTGTGAATTTTCAGATTTTAGTAGTGTGAACTTTGGTTCTTCTTTTGTTTGTTCTGCAAATTATATAAGAGAGAACGTGGTATTTTTACATTAGTTCTTATAGGCCTTTCCATGTTTATTTAAACGATAATCCAAGCTTGTCTCTATTTAATATTTCCCGAGCATTCAGTGATGTGTTTTGGTTTTATTTAATCTGCTTATGCATGTAGTATGATTATGTTTGTGGCTTCACAGAGCAGAAATGTTGACCAAAGAGATTCTAGAAGATAAACTTGTAAACCGAACGCTGCAGGAAGGATTGCTGCTGGAGTTCAAGAAGGATTCTGATAGGGTATTGCTTGCTGTTGCTCAGAGACCTGATGGCAAGAAGAATTGGATGGTCTCTGATCAGGTTCTAGTAGAAACAACTAATGCGGCATGTTGAATAGGTTGCTAGGTGTTGGAACTCATTTTTTCTTACATCATATGCAAACAAAATGATTATTCCCGTTGGTCTAATTATTTCTTGTATTTGTTTTCATGGACAGAATGGTGTAACGTCATCCATTAAACCCCAACAAATTACGTATATTGTTCCAGGTGTTGAGAACTTTGACCACACTGAAATTCCAGACTTCATTCAGAAAGCTCAGAATAATTTGGTTGGTTCTCCTGTAAAACTAGTAACAAATCTAAGTTCTTGCTTGCCTCTCTATGCAGTTCTATATGTTTCTAAGTATTGTCAATATATTTTGACTTGGTGCAGGATCCTACACTCCTAGAGTTTGCTTGGGTTGAGATTCTGGAAAAAAATCAGTCAGTTACAGCAGAAGAATTGGCTGAGGTACCATAGTTTCCAAAATTATGTAGAGATGTTGTTTTGCTCAGTCAATGACCTTGGCTCATTCTACAGATGATTTTTGGTAGCAAGGAGCCTCTTGAGAGCTATTGTGCGCATCTTTTGCTTTCAAAAGATGAAATATATTTCACCGTGCTAGAGACAAAAGGTTCGGTCTCTATATATGGGCCTCGACCTACTTTACAGGTATATGTTTTCAAAATATTTTGTTTTGTTGTTTCTTGAAAATGAATGGACTACTATCGTGCACTATCTTTCCGTGGGTTGGGAAAATATCTAAGTTCTCCTAATGTGTGACTCTGCTTGGAGTTAGGATGTGATTTATGTCAGTGATGTGTTGTTTTCCCTCTGTTTGCATTTTTTGATTGCCATGTGTTGGGTGTGTTGAACTGAAACCTGTTTGCTCTTACTCTTCGTCTTCCTCCAACACTGAGTTATATTATAAGCTTATTCAATTATGAATTGTTTTTGGAGCAATGATGATTCCTTAAAGCTCAATTTCATAGTTTCTTTCCAATAATAATATGGAAGCCTTTTGTTTGAAAAACTAGGTAGAGGAACTTTTACGCCGGAAACTCATGAAGGAGGCAGCTGAGGAAGAACTGCAGGAATTTGTACAACTACTGAAATCTGCTAAGGCAATGCCGTTAGATGCTAAGCCTCCCAAATCATCTTGGATTACCGAAGAAAAAATTAGAGACAAAATCAAGTCTCTTGAGGCTTATGCTATTGATGACTGCAGAAATGATGACCAAAAGAAAACTGCTGGAGCGGTAACTTACTATGCCTCAATTGACTTTGGAGAGTTTGTACTTGTTTGGCCATAAGTCTTATGGGTGATGGATATTACTTTTGCTTGGAAACTTCAACTGGAAGCAGAATATCTTATAATGTTGTCTGTGCATGCCAGTTGTTCTTTTTGAGATTCATGTTTATCAGCTATTATTTATAATTACACCTTTATCTCAGATCCTTAAAGCAATGGGGCTGGCTAAAACAGCATCATCAGCAGTAAATCTTCTCATGAATATTGGGTATTTTCCTGTACATGTCAACCTTGACCTATTAAAGTTGAACATCCCCACTGATCACTCAGATGAAGTTATAACAGCTGCAGAAAGTCTTCTGTCAGAGTCATCTGATAAAGATGAGGTCAGCCTACTGCTTTTCTGAAAAAAGTAACTTAATACTCAGATGATGGAAATTATTATTTAAGATTAGGTCTTTCAGAATTACCACTGGATTTCGGAACTGTAGTCAGCTATCACTTGAGGTGTTAAATTAAAAGGAGTGTACATAATAGTTTAAATTTTGGTTCTTTTTATTGATGTAAATTCTAAAAATTTAAATGGCTATCATATCTCATATGCATGGGAAATCTTATGCAAATTATGGATTCTGTGGCTAATGTGAAATAATGTAGTTGCATGGTTGTCAAAGAACTTCTTATGAAATGGACCCTAATTAAATGATCTTCAAGCAGTTCAGATCTTTTTGCTTCTTTTTCCAAATACACCCTAGAAGGGAAGCTGGAAACTGAATGATTAATGCTTTTACAATTGAACTCATCTTACCATGTGCTTATTACGTTTCGTGTTGTTCCATATGTTTAGATTGATAGAAAAGATCTTACTCACTTGAAGGTTTACGCCATTGATGTTGATGAAGCTGATGAGGTAAATTTAGGTTTCTATGGTATTCGTATTCTGCTTTCAAACGTTGCATGTTTTGCCACATCAACGCATGTGAAATGTCAAATATCTTACTGAGAGTAATTTCTAGCTTGATGATGCCCTGAGTGCAACAAGGCTTCAAGATGGACGCATAAAAGTTTGGATTCATGTTGCAGATCCAACAAGATTTGTTGATCCAGGAAGCATTGTAGACAGGTAGCTAGAAACACTATAACACATAAAGATAGGAATATTTTGAAGTTTCATGCACATCTGATATATCCATAATGTGTAGGGCGGCTATGAAAAGAGGTGTCTCAGTTTTCTTGCCCACTGCCACCTATCCTATGTTTCCAGAAAAGCTTGCCATGGAGGGTATGAGTTTAAAACAAGGAGAGATTTGCCAAGCTGTTACAGTATCTGTTGTGCTACATTCTGATGGCAGGTATGAAGTCAACCTTTTAGTTCATCCCTCAAACCCTGATCCCCGTCCCTTTCTGCCTGCAAAACTTTTTTGCAACAAAATAAAATTATGGTATGTCATTAGACTTTTAGAGTTTGTACCATCTATTATGGTCTTGAGACTTCCCACCTCATATAAGTTATAGTATAGTTGTGTTTAGAATTATCATGACTTTGTATTTTAAAATTTGAATGAATCCATTATTCCACAGTCTCTTAAAACAAATAACTGTTGTTTTCTTCTTAAACCATTTTTAAGTTAAGTTTGGATGCGGTGGTTTAATTGTTGATTTTCATGTGTTATCAGCACGTAAGTGTAAAATTTAAGATGACCAGGCAGATGTGTGGGCAGTTAAAACATTTTAGACTAACATTTAACTGGACTACTCGAGCATCTCAAATAGCAGTGGATTAAACTTTTGAAACATTTTAAGATTAACAGCCAAATAAGCAGATGCTTAAATATTTTATACAGCTAAATAAATAGATCATTCAACCATCTCAAATAGCAGGTTATATATCCCTTCAGAGTACCATAACTTATGATTTGTTACAATTATTTTCAAGTGCACTTCTTTACTGAACCTATTTACTCTTTGTGGCTTATAGTATCTCAGAGTATTCAGTTGAGAACTCAGTCATTAAACCAACCTATATGCTGACATATGAGAGTGCATCTGAGCTACTTCACTTGGATCTAGCAGAAGAAGCTGAACTGAAAATTCTGTCAGAGGCTGCCAAACTACGCTTACAATGGCGTCGCCAGCAGGTTGGTTTTAAAATAGATTCAGATTTAATATTCAAGTATTTGGTTTTTGTGATCTAAAATTCTAGCAAAGTTTCATCATTTTGATTTGATACTTTTCTGCCAGTTCATGATTGATTTGTATTTTCCTAGTCAAATTACTTCTCATGGACTTCAATATCCAGATTAACGAGGTCCTATTGGTCATATGGTTGACTGATAATCTTGATTTGTTAAGGAAAATTTAGAATATTGGCTTAAAGAAGATTATAACAGTTCCATTTGTTAACTATTTATCATCTAGGCTTGAATAAATAGCTGGGCTCATTTTCTAACAAGTTAAGCTGTTGGGATTGGACTTGAAAAATGCTGTTAGAACCTTATCGTCTAATCAGTCTTGTCTTGATATGTACAAAGGTTGATACGTACAAAGGTTGCTGATACGTATATATGTTGCATATATGAGAGCATCAAGTGTCTCCTTGCAACAAGAAACTTAGCCCCCTATTTTATTTTGTTTTAAGTAACCAACAATAAAAATTTTATTAAGAAAGCAAGTTTTAAAATACACCTAGATATGGGGGTTTCAATGAGTCTTAGCCCTCAAACTTACATTACAAGGATAAGTAAAATAAACTCTGGCTTACTAAATAAGTTATATTAATAATTAATAATAACATGAGATTCAATTTGGCTTCTAAAATAAAGCTATATATGTACAAATGATCATAAATAACATTATCTTATCCAGGTAAAAAGGGGTTATAGAAAGTATGCACCACATAAGCATGCGCTATACAATAAATATCTGATATATTTTTTACTTACCATTGCAAAAAGACTCAAAGCGGTGAAAATGCACTGTTAATCCTCTATTAGAGTATTGACTGCTGTAGCTGCAGTATTATTTAATTATGCATTAGACAAATGTTAAAACTGCAGTTTATAATATAATTTTGCAATTAGATGAATGTTAAATCTGCAATTTTGAAGGGAGATTTGGATAAAGAAATTTATATGGATTAACTTGAAGGTTGTAATTGTGCTTAATTATGATCACCATATTTTGATATATTTAGTAGTATTAGTACTTACTATTGAAAGTTATGCCATATTTTATTTAAAATGGAGAAGTTTGTGACAACTCATGATATATCTGTTTGCCTTCAGTTTTCTGGGACATTGAATTTTATATATATATGCATGTTTAGGGTGCAGTTGACACAGCCACATTAGAAACACGCATCAAAGTGGCTAATCCTGATGACCCAGAGCCTACAATTAATCTTTATGTTGAAAACCAAGCAGACCCTGCGATGAGACTTGTATCTGAGATGATGATACTCTGTGGAGAAGCTATGGCCACTTTTGGTTCTCACAATAATATTCCTTTACCCTACAGAGGACAGCCCCAATCAAATATTGACACGTCTGCATTTGCACATCTTCCAGAAGGACCTGTTAGAACTGCTGCCATAGTTAAAATAATGCGTGCTGCTGAAATTGATTTCAGGAATCCTATACGTCATGGAATTTTAGGGCTTCCTGGTTATGTTCAGTTTACATCTCCCATTCGTCGATATTTGGATCTTCTTGCACATTATCAGGTGAGTTCAATTCATTCATGATTACCCTTTTCTTTTTTTTTTCTTTTTTTTTGGTAATTCGTCCATTCATGAATACTCACTAGCTGAAATTTTGCACATTATCAGGTGAGTTCAATTCACTCATGATTAACCTTTTCTTTTCTTTTCTTTTCTTTTTTTTTATTTTTTTAATTTTTTATTTAGTATTTTTGGTTTTTGGTAATTCGTCCATTCATGAATACTTACTAGCTGAAATTTTGCTCTATGTTTGTAATCTTTAGCATCATTTATTAAATTTATTTGTTCTTTACTTGATTAAAAAGCTGAAGCCCATTCTTCTTAGGGCTCACCTTCAGCACATAGGACAAATAGTTTACGTGTTTATTCACTTTAATTTTTATATATTCTATACTTGTTCTCCTCAAGAGTTGTGTCTCAACTTTTGACCAAGGGTTTCGATTGAGCATTCTTTTCTTGATTTGAGGATCATGCTTGATTATTGAGATTGAAAAGAACCATATCGTGAGTTAAATATTGTGGATTAGCTATTTATATGCTGGTTTAAGTACCGTTTGCAACATATGTTGTTGATCTGATAATACTTACTGAAACACTTACTAATGTGCTTGCCTATGTAGGTTAAAGCATTCCTTAGAGGTGAATCTCTTCCTTTCACAGCTGGTCAGCTGGAAGGGATAGCATCTTTTATAAATATGCATGCTAGAATGGTGAGGAAGCTCTGCAGCAGTGGCCTTCGGTATTGGATAATAGAATTTCTGAGAACGCAACCGAAAGAAAAAAGATATCATGCACTGATTCTACGATTCATTAAAGATCGTAATGCAGCTTTATTGCTAGTGGAGGTAGATTATAGTTTCTCTGTATTCATTTCTTGAAGTTGTCCATTGCACTGTTGAGTCATGAAACTAACATGGATATTGTCTATGATTAAAAAAATAACAAACAAACAAACAAAGTTAGGTCATATAGCCAACTTGACATTGATCAGAAAATCAATCCTTGGTAAACCATCTTTCTTATGAAGCTGTTTCATACATCATTACACTGTAAAAGAAATTTTGGGTCATCTTATTTGGATTTGCCATTGATGAGAAGGCAATGAATTGCTGGAACACAAACTGGTGATAAAGCTATTAATAAAATATATCCCAATTTTAAGGCATTTTATTACTGGGAATATCTGTCCATAATTAAGCAAACTTCAATTAATTAACCTCTTAATTGCTTTTCATGCTTGTATTGAAAAAGTATTTATGCTCTCCATGCGGAAGTATCCATCTTTATTTGCTTTACAAAGATGTTAGTATTAGCAGTATTTTTCCAATGGTCTGGCCCTTATTTATGTATTTATTTGTTGCACTGATATTGACTGTCGGGTAAACTTTTTAAATGCAGGTTGGACTTCAAGCCTCTGCATGGGTGTCTGTAGCACAGGTTGGAGATGAAGTAGAGGTTCAAATAGAAGAAGCTCATCCACGAGATGATGTGCTTTATCTTAAGGAAGTTGTTTAAAGGATGCTGAGAGATATTTGTGCTTGGAACAAATCACCGGGTGCAATGATTTTGTGTAAGCATCGTCCTTTTCTCCACATCGGCTGCCGAGTCACTGTTTTGTGGGATGTTACGAGATCGCTCAAATCCTTGGCCACTGTATAAATGTTTTTGTGACAGAAAACCAATGCATCATCAAATGCAGTCTTTCAAGTGCTTTTGAAGCTCATAATTTGCAACAGATCAAATATCACTCACAATGGCATAAAAGGACATCCTTCGAAGTTTTCTCTGTCGAACAAGTGTCGACCGAACTATCCACTCAGATGTGCAGGAATTGCCTCCAAACTTCTACTTGGGGTAAAGCCTAGATCCAATAGGTTCTGTGTGGCAAATTGGCAGCCGAGTTCTTGAGGTATTGGTCAGAGAATACAATTCACTAAGCACTGGTCAGCTTGTTGATTCATAGCAGGATGCTAATTGTTCGACATTTTGGTAAGGCATGCATACAAAATTATTTAGCATACGATACAAGTAGACAAAATAATGCTACATCACTTGTGTTCAAGATTTAGTAAAAGCTTATATGATTGTAACTACATTTTACTATATAGGGAAAGTGGAAGTTTCGACCACCAAGTTGAAAAAACAGAATGTTGAAATCTCATAGGTATTGAATATCCTCCGTTATTTTCACGAGATTCTATTCACATGATTTTTAATGACAAAACATGGTTGGATATTTTGTCTAAGGGTTTTCACATGTTGTAAAAGAGCTAGCATTGAATGTAACATTTGGTGAAGGGGTTGTCTAATCATGCACAATGCATGTGGAGTGTACTCGCAATTAGTGTAGTAACATGACCCAAGTGCAACTTCTTTTTCATTTTTATGAAACCGACTCTTTTAGCCCTTTGAACGCCATGAAAGGTGGTTAAGCAAGTTATTGCGGTGGTTTTTCTGCAATTGGCTGTGTCCTTAAAAAGACTACCAAAGAAAGTGTGCGCTTAGATTGGGTGAGGATCCTCCAAGTGATTATTCCTTAATGGAAACTTTTTCTGCTCCTCCATTCTTGATAGATATTGCTTTTTTCCTTTGTTTATTTATTTTTAGATTATTCTGAGGAGTTGGAGTGACCATGAGGTTGGGTTGGGATGGTCTCTCCTGTACCCCCAACCATCTTTTACAAATTACTCCATCCCTGTGCTCCTACCTCACTTCTTTTGAAACAGAGTAGAGTGGGGATTTTCCAGCCGCATGGATCCTTCATTTTTCTCTGCCATAAAAAAATAATAATAATGATTACAAAATATTTAAATAAATGATTTTAAGATAAATTGACGTATTTTTTAAAATTTAAAACGGTTGTAGAAGAACTAGATTGAAAACTGGTAACTACTGAAATTATTGGCAATTGTCAGGGAAGGGTTTAAGATAATTGCAAGGGCCAACCTTCAAATTTTCAAATGAGCAAATTAATTTTTAAAGGACGAGCATGTAGCTGGTCAGTAAACTTTTCAGCTCTAGGTGATGATTTTTCCAAAGAGGTAGAGAATTTGTCACAAAACAGCACGATTTTGGCATTTTTTTATTAAATTGTTGTAGGAAAGATTATTGGCAAAATCAGCAGGGATTTTTTTTTTTTTTTTTTGTGAAATTAAAATCATCCGTTTAGTTTTGTTCAAGTACTTGAACTTCACATGTCACAGCCTGCCCATATTATATGTCATACTCCAAAAAATCCATATGTTAAATTCTTGTTGTAAATCACATCTAATAGTGACCCATGATTTAAAAAATGACCCTTTCCAACAAAAACAGATTGAAACAAGTTATATACAATCCAATGCCAAAATAAATGTTATTTACAGTGCAAACAATCAAACCAACCCCTTTATCTCCATTAAAATAATTTTCTGAATCCATCCTTATCTGTTTGTAATACAAGATATTATTTGAAACATACATAGATTTAAAATTTGTTATGCTTTGATTTTTATTTTTATTTTATAGGGACAACCTAATGACGAAGTCACGATTTCTTCTAACAAAATATAAAGTTTAATATTAAAAAATATATACACACACGCATATATATATATATATATATATATATATATATATATATATATATATATATATATATATATATATATATATAATTCAGATCTCTATAATTTTATCTTCTCCTTTTCATAGTTTCATGCCCAAATACTACTGTCTTCCCTAGAAATTAATTACTTTCCAATCTAAATAAGCAAACTTTCTTTAGCCTAGAAACATGAGCAAGTATTACATATTTATAATTATAGAGGCTGCATATAAATGGAATAATTCAAGCTATTTATAAATTATTGTAGCCTTAATGTTCCACTGGGAGCCAAGGGCTATATATATCTGTTCTTTTTTGGTGAATAGGCTTTATATGTCCATTATTATACCATCATATGCTGAAGGTTCACACCTTCATTTTTTTTTATCAAAAGCCAAAAAAAAAAAAAGGTTTTTATTAAATAAAATAACAAAAACAACAACAACAATAAGAAGAAGTAAAAACAATCTTGGTTAAGTGAGTTGAGGGCCTTTTGGATGCTGGGTTTCAAATGTGAAGATGACCTTTAAACTAAAGGGGGAATTGAGCTTTATTCCCAAATCCAAAAACATAGCTGATGAAACCCAGCATTATATTTTTATATGTGAAACCCAGTATCATATATGCGAAGAGAAAGACTGCATGTTTTATATTATATATATGTATATAGACATTTTCATATCCAAATATCAGGATGTGATAATTTATACACATACATAAAATAATCATCTTGTCAGAATATCAAAAACAACCAAAAATCTGGTTTTCCGGCACATCATGCATAACTTTCACGAATAATAATGTTGAATGGCAAAGCCATGCGACAACCAACTTTGTTGTCGACTCACCAGACCCAAAAAAAAAAAAAAAAAAAAAAAAAAGGGGGAACTTTAATGTCATCTTAATTAATTGCAGGGTATTGCTTTTTCCTTCTCTAAAAAATATATATATTGAAAATCGCTGCTGTTTTCTGGGTTTTTTCTATATAAAAATTATTTGTGCTTAATTTAACTCAAGCCAACAATATAATTTATTACCTATGTTGCTCTATCCTCTGGAAGTTACTAGTTAACAGCAATAAATAGTGGATTACTACAAATTAGACCTCTTTTTTTTGGTGGATGATGGAATAAAATTTCAAATCAAATGGGTCCATTCTAATATCTTCCTTCAGTGGCTGCAAAAAGAAGTCTAAAAATGAAAGGAACTTTGAATATTGCAATTTGGATACGGTTAGAAGTTGCCATGGGTATAGAAAAAACATTGATACATAGAATCAGCATCACCATAAAGGGTGGCCAACTGGTGAGGTTTCGTCTCTATACCTGGCCCTCCACCACCCAAAAAAATAATAATAATAATTAAAAAAAAATCTTATAATTTGGACAAATTTAGTGATGCGGAGAAGTGAAATAGATCACATGGAAACGTTTAAAAAATTTAAAATTTCAAACCAAAAAAGAAAAAAGTCCAAATGGGTGTCTATGTTTTTGGTAAAATTGTGCATGTTGATAGGCTTTCCATATTCACATCCACATGTTCTCGTATTGATCTTTCTTATCAGCCCATCCACACTTGTTCCTGGTTTCCATGACACCTCTCATGTGGGATGCTTTTTACTATTTCTTCTATCTTTATCACTGCAAATTTTACACCTTATCTGTTTACCATTTTAAGTTTTCTTCCTTGTTTTCTTTTTTTTTCCTTTTTTTTTTTTAGAGAGATATTTTAGAGAATCTTTTTATATATAATAACGATATGCTCAATATATTAGTGAAATAAATTTTTTTCAAAAAGTATATATATATATATATATATAGAGTTATGACTAATTTGATTTTTTAAGTATTTAGAATGAGGAAATAGATGGGATATAAAAGGTAAGATATGTACGTAGATCAAAATCAGTGAATTCAATTTTGAGACAAGCTATGAATTGACTGTTTATGTCGCGTTCGAGGTCTTCTTTCTAATTTATCCACATACATATATATAATTTATCATCAAGATTTTTTTGATAGGTTTTCTATTTAAATTTCATTTATTAGTTTTTAATTTTTAAAAAAATTAAAATTAAAAAAAAAATGAAAGTTGATAAATGAAAACATTCTGATCAAAAACTGATTGAAAATGCACTTTTGGGAAACTCTGAATACGCTAAAATCATGTAAAATTTTGTGGAAATGAAATTGAAAGCCTCATACGTACGTCAGAAGTACTACTACATGTAGCATGTGCCATGTGGCTGTATATTTAAATCCATTCATACATCCTCTTTTTGTTTAATATAATAAATGCCCAGTACCAGTTATCTGAAAACCTATTTCAAAATTAATAATGCACGAAAATAATACTAATAATAATAATAATAATAATAATAAAATAGTAAATGACGGTACATATGAGAAACTAATCTACGTACGGCTTCTCTTTCCGAATAAAAATAATTCATACATATATAAATCATGAGCACGGCACAGAGAATGAATAGGATTCAAGCAATATAATAAATAAGTGAAAAAAAAATAATCATCAAAAAGTCAAATTAGAGACGTACAAAAAAAAAAAAAAATACATTTTTCATCTAGACGTTCAAAGTCAGCAGGTGAAGCCAAGTATATTAATTCTATATTGTGGACATCAAATGCATGTTACTATATTCTGTGGGCATATAACATAAATATATATTTGAAGCAATATATAAGCATACATATGAAAATGTTTTATTGGAGGAATTCACCGGAGAAGAAGAGAGTTCATTCATATATGGAAGGAGATAGCAATTTACATATTTAATTATTATAAATGATTATCTCCTATGGTGAGCAACTTCTATACAGTAATGGGTCTGTGTGTGTATATATATATATATATATATAATCACCGCCAAGTTCAATTTTTTTTTTTCCTTTCGATTTTTTTTATTTTTTATTTTAATTGATGGATCAAATGAGAATCCATTTGGGCAACCAAGTGGTACGGAGGAAGTTAAACTTTTAAAGGTACCGTATAGTGTCTGAGTTTAAAAATATAAAATGGTACTTACTTAGAATGAAGCATATGCATATATATTATAAATAATGTGTATTATATATATAAGCATGTGACAGATCTGCTCCAATTCATGAAAAGTAAACAATATTCTGCTGCAAATCCACAGGAATACTTTTAACATTCCGTTTAGGCCGTTGAGTTGACCTACTCTTAGCTTTATTTGATTGCACAAATATTTAACCTATGAATTATAGTACTTAAATATAATTTATATTAAAAAATTAATTAATTAACAAAGTCATCCAATATTCATTGCCGACAAATTACATAAAATTGTTTATTGGCATATGTCGTCCTTATATATATATATATATATATATGCCCTTGCAGTTTGTCTTTTTTTGGCTCCTAAAAAAAGAATCATTTACCCTTTTATTTTATTCTGATTATAAAAATTGAGGTTTTGTTTTTGGTGTCTAAATAAAATAATTATAAAATAATTGCGGATTTATTTTATTTAGGAAAGCTAATATACTATACCGATTTGTCAACCAGATGATAATAGAACTTTTAGTTTAAATTAATTTGATAAAAAATTGATTGAATATAAACAAAACCCAATAAAATAATAGATTTAAAATATAATTTTCTGGTGATATAGATATAATATATAGTTAGAGAGCATCTTAGCAACTCGTTTTAATTAAAGTTTACAAGGGCCTAATGATTAGGGCTATCTTAGTGGAGTGCATTATGTTTCTTAAAACCCCCTAAACAGTCTTAAGGACCCAAGAGCTACAAGATTATTATATAATATAGCGTAGCATGTGAGAGTTTGAATTCCAATAAGTTGTTCGTTATCACCGTAGGCATGCAAAGTCAAATTCTATAGAGAGCTACATACAACTTGCCATATGAGACAAAATCATGATTTAATTTCGAAGCCTAAAAAGCAAATTTCGATTCTTTTCATTTATAAATTTTAATATCCTTTTTAAAGTGAGAAATTTATGGACTTTGTTTTTATGCACCAAAAATCCTATTATTCTAACTAATTTTTGTATAATATAAGCATGTGTTTGGAAGGAAGTGTTTTTGTTATAAATATTCATTTTTTATAGCATTTATTTTTGTAGCATTTTTATTAATAATTGTTTTTTTTTTTTAAAGTGATAGAATATTTGACCATGCATAATATAAAACACTTTTAAATTTACTTTTTAGTATTTTTGTATTTTAATTAATACATTTAATGCTTAGTTTTTTTAAAATTCTGAAATACTTATTTGGAGAAACATCAAATTTGTTGTTTTTCTTAACAGCACCTTTAGTTTTGGTTTTTTTTTTTTTTTTTTAAACTAAAAAAACATTTCTTAATTTTTTACCAAGCATGATTATAGGTTTTCGTTTTTTTCCTCTCAGTTAGAAACACTTATTGGAGCTTCAAAATTACTTTCAAACACGCCCTAAGCCATTCTACTTTGCAATCCTGATATATATGTCAAAACTTAAGTTTATCTAAATGCTCAAAATTATAGAAAATGGATTGAAAATGATTTTATATATTTGATCACTTATATAAATCACATCAAATTATGTTAATCATCACAGTTCATTAAAAAAAATTGTATTCTTCAGATATTTTATTAAACTAAACGTTGTTTTTCAAACAACTTGAATCCAAGTATATACGTTTCACATGAGATGTGGTAGATGTATATACGTTTCACATGAGATGTGGTAGATGTAAAAGAATTAAAGGAGCATATAGAAAATTAAAGATCAAGAGGAACATATAGCAAAATGAAGATCAAGAAAACCACAATTAAGCTTTTCAAAAAAAAAAAATATACAGTTCTTTTTTCCTAGATTTCAAATCCATACTATATATATAAAATGTTTTTATGGTGTAGATATTTATACTTTTTAACATGTTGACTCTTGCAAAAACAAAATTTTTTTAAAAAAATCGTAATTAATAATATAGACAAAAACAACAGTTTTTTAAAAATAATTATTTTCCTAGATGTTTATAAATAAATAAAAAAAAACAAGGACATCCACGTCATAAAATTACCACATACACGTATATACGTGTATTTGTGTATGTGTGTATATATAGGTAAGGAAAGGGTGAACTTGGTGGCACGTTCACATGTCTTGGCATGCAGTCCATGGGTCGGTGCTGTGCGGTTGAGGAACCCTTTTTCATTACTAGATGATGATGTGGCGGATTTGCTAGATCTGGTTGGTCGGTGAGTGGGACATCTTTTATGTTTACAACCCTTACGTGTCAAAAGTGCACCTACCTGTACTGACCCATATGACCACCTTTGATTTTAATGAATGTAAAGCAGCCTAAATTTATACATATCATTCAATTAATATGTGTGTGCATGAGATTGAGAATATTTGCAAAAATATTATTTGGTGCAATTGAAAGCAACACTTTTGGCCTCTAAAAGGAAACATCTCATGTGATTTCTAGATCTCCTTGAAAACCAAAAGTACTCAAACATTGTAAATTTCTTTAGTTTTTCACTTTGAAAACTAAATCTTTTTTTCTACTTAGGGTTACAACATATTTTTGAATTATATGTAAACCATTTCTATACTGAAAAGGAAAGAGTGGCATTTGAACTCATGATTTCAAAAATATAGAAGATATTGATATGAAATGCGTACTATTAAGCCAACTTCATTTATCAATTACCTCCCTTGAAAGTATATAATTCAAAAAAAGAAACTTTTTAATTTGTTTGGGTTTCTTGTTAGACTGTGATTTTCTTATTTTTTTATATTAGAGATATAAGAGTTCAAATTTGATATTATTATTCGAAAAAAATATAGTTACCATTGTATTTTTCTCTTTTAGAAACTTACGTTATGTGGTATATATATATTTTTTAAATAATATATGTATACAGCTAAATTTAAATCAATTTTTTAATATTAGTACTAATATTATGGTTTTAATTTTTAATTTTTAGATCGTATCAATGGATAATATTTAAACTGAAATTTATTAATCATCAAATTTCATCATGATTTATTTATTTTAAATAAGATTTTAGTATGTTATTAGATTCATATTTAATCATTTTTTAATTTTAAATTTTAACTTTTAATATAATTCAATAGTTAATTAAAAATATTAAAACTAGAAGACTATTTTGATGTGAACTTTATTATACATATGGAAATGTAGAAATAAGGAAAAAAAATAAGAAGTATAATTTTGATGCATAAAACTGGCACCCATATGCTCCACCTCATGCAAATGGAATTTAAAGAAAATTAGTTGTTTACAATAATGAATAATGAAATGATTCGATAACACAATTATGGAAAGCAGGTTACATCCTTATGAATGAAGCATAAGACAAGTTTAAGAAAACTATATTTTATAATACCCATCAATTGTTTATCCATTTAGAAAAAGTAATACAATTACATCATGAATAGAAAAAGAGGGTATTGTTTTACACCCAAAAAAAAAAAAAACAAAAAAAGAGCTCTTTACAAAAATAAATAAATAAATAAACAAGGAGGAGGAGAATTGTCAAAAAAGAAAAAGAGAGAGGAGGCAATTACTGAAGGCACATGGTGGTGGGTAAGTTTAAGGAGCTTGGGATATAAAGAGAGAGAGAGAGGGGGAGAGAGAGAGAGAGAGAGAGAGGTGTGTAAGACGGAGAAAGAAGCAACCAAATCAATAATTCGGTTCACATGCGAGTTTGGCCTTTTTGATCATAGAAACAAACAAGTATTGATTTTTGTAGCTTTTTTTTTGTTTTTTTACCTATTATTATTTTATTATTTCTAGTTCTATGTTTGAATCGGGGAATATTTCAATTACACCATGAAATTGATGGTAATCACAAAACCATCTTTCAGATTTTCTGAAAATCAACGACTCCTCCTCCTTTAAATCTATTAAATTTAACATATGAAAGACATATTTTTAATTGTACACTTATTTGTCATTAATATATGATTTGATAATTATTAAAATGATTCTACTCAATATGGTAAAAAAAGAAAAAGGATAAAACTATTATGAACAATATATATATATATATATATAATAATAATAATTTTGGTCACTTCTTCTTCACCGGTTTTTTGTTCATTTACCATGGTCATTCCAAAAAATCCAGAGAAAAAAAAAATAATAGTAGAAAAGCCCCGCAAAAGAGATCTCTCTTAGATTTTCTCCAACCAAAAGACTTTTCTCCCTTCTTCTTCCCCATTCTCTCTTCCTTATCTTCTCTATTTTTCTAATCATCTACCATTTTCATTCTACTCTCTATACAAATTGAATGTCAGGTTTTGGGAGATTTAGATTTTACGAAGAAAATAAAAGCAAATCAGCAAAGAAAATGAGGATTGGGGGAAGATTAAGAAGATAGGAGAAAGAAGACTAAAATAAAATAAGCCTTTTACAAAGTAAACTATTGAAACTTTTATTTATTATAAAAATTAGCATTAAAGTTATAACAGTATTTTAAATAATTATATAGGAAGAAAAGTGACGGTATTGTAAAATAGAGGATGTGATTGATTTTTGAAAAACTTAATGATAATTTTGTCATTACGTTCTAAATTTCTAACTTAAAAATAAAGGTGTAATTGAAATATTTCTTTGAATTATAAATTATAAAAGTTCTCCTAATCCTATATTATTTTGGAAGTCAATTTTATCCTATATTTAGGCCCTTGACTCGCTCTCGTGCCCTTTCAACTTTTTGATGTGACACTGTCATTTGCTACAAAATTTCTCAAACTTAATCATTCTATTTTATTTTTAAGAAATTTTTTTTTATTATTTTGCATTTTATTTATTTGGGGTTAGTTTAACAACTTGGCTAGGTTGCTAGGATTTAAAGTTGTTACGTTATGTATTTTTTTTTTCCTGTAGGCAGCTTCTTTGTCCATCTCCGTCCATTTCAGGTTATTTATTATTTGCCATTATAGGTTATTCATTGAAATCTTAAGAATAAATGATAAAATAAATAGTAAATTTATAACATAAATAGGAGTCAGTGAGAGCAATACTCCTTCAAAAAAAAAAAAAAAAAGGTCCTAGAATATCCTATTCTCCTGTTTTCAGACTTAAATAATTCTTTATGCATTAATTTTCAAAACATTCTTGTAACAGTTTCTTACATTAAATCTCAAAAAAAAAAAAAAATTTATTACATTTTCCTTAATATTCAAATTGATATGATTTTGTATATCTTTTTGGTCCAGAGAAATTCAACAAGGATATGACATGTTCATTTTAATAAAACGTACATAATACATTTATTTTAATATCTGTCAAAACACACAAAACTTAAATTTGATTAAGGGTCCCATAGAAATCACTTCTCTTTTCAATAAGTGAATCCCCCCAAAAAACATCAAATTGCTGATTTTTTTATAATTATTAAATAGATGATTTTTCACAAATAATTATTAAAAAATATGTTTTTTTAATACTAAAAAAAAAAGTATTTTTATCATCTTAAAATGTTTTATTCATTGCAAACTATTCTCAAACAGAGTAAAAAACTTACATACACCCGCCAAAAAACCCGCTGTAAAGATTACAAGAGATCATTTATAATTTTATATTCAATAAATCTTTAGTAAAACTTACATATTTATTTAGAAATCATATGATTTCTTCATGATAAATCATTAAATTCATGTTATATGCAGTGATTGAAAATAATACAAATAACATAATACCATTATCATAACAAAGTTTGTTTTTGAACAATTATTTAAGCTCTGTTCGACGTAATTTCTTAATAGATATTTTTGCCTTTAAAATAAAAAAGTTGCATTTGTAAATGGTTGAATAATTTTTTTAAAAAACTTTATTTAGTATAGTTTTTGTTTTTGTTTCTGCTTATTAGTCCTTATTTGACCTTCAAAAGCATTTCAAATTAAAGTTAGTAAAAATTGATTTTTTTGAAAAATAGTTTTTGAAAAGTACAAGCAAATACATAAATTATTTCAAACGGAATTTTATTAATCTTCTATGAAAATACTTTTTGAAAAAATTACTCTTTATTAATTTAAATAAAAAAATATTTCTGAAAATTTGAAATACTTTTTAAAAATTATGTAAATATTTTTATAAAGTAGTTTTTAAAATTTTAAAAATTATTTTCCAAAACCTATATCAACGAGAGCGAAAGTGTTTTTTATAGCTCTAAAAGAGTTTCTCCAAATAAAATGACTAAAAAATAGTTTTTTCAAACAGCATTTGTGAAGAAGGCAAAAAAATAACAAGAAGCAAAACTTTGCCAAATAAAACTTTAATATCCCAATGCACAATTTAATATTTTAAAAATAAATAATAAAAAAAAGTTGCAAAAAAAATAAAAAGAAAAATAGTTATTTCCATGGCAAAATAAATAATGGAGTGGGTAAAATTTGGAAATAGCAAGTACTAAAGTTATCATAAAAAATAAGAGATGGGCCAATCAGAAGCGTCGGAGAGAGTGGACCCCGTAAAGCTAGAACAGGAGGGTCACGAATAGTAATAGTAGCTACTGTTGAGTGTCAGGTGCGGAAGGGCTGGGGCGGAGTAGTAATGTGAGTGAGTGAGTGAGGGCGTGAGGCTCGAGAGAGCGATGGGTCCCACTTTGGGTTAAAGGCCGTAGCTATACCTATACATGATCCTCTCTCTCTCTCTCTCTCTCTGTATATACGGACAACGGTCCCACATTTTACGCGATTATTTCACATCTTTTTTTAATTATTGTATTTTATTTATTTATTATTATTATTATTATTTTTTACTTTTGTATTTTTACCCTTTTTTTATGGGTTTAACTTTCTCTTTGCGGCTCCTAGTTAAGGTTTGCTTGGTTACACCTAACATATAGGATTCCTTCATTTAACTCTCGTTTCGATTTTTGTTTTTTTCTTTTAACATGGAAAATAGGCAAAAGTGAAAGTCAGGCCAAAACATAGATCAAATCACAGCCATTGATTTTTCGGCTTGTGATTAAAGCAATGTGTTTCTAACCTTTTAACTTCTGTGGGTTATAATTTTTGGAAGAGAATACATGAGGGTATAATTCCAAATTCAAAATTTTCATGGCAGTGGAATATTACATAATTAAGCATTCAATGACTAATTTACCGGGAAAAGGAAAGAAAAAAGCATTCAATGACCAAAACAAACCCAATACTCCATTAAATTTGATATAGCAAGGAGAATATTAATTTTTTTATTTTTTGTTTTTGTTTTTGGTAGAATCATTAATTTGCTCACTATTAAGACCAAATAGGAATTGTTTGACTTTACTTACGTGGCTAGTTATTAGCTTCACACTGGCTCACAAATTAGAAAAAGTACCCATCAAATACGGAAAATGACCACAAACGTTTCGTCAATTTGTTTTAAGCTCCCATATTCGATTACCAAACTTGGTACAAAAATTTTGGTCGAATAAGTGTCAAGCTGTTTCATTAAATAAAAAATTGGATTACTTTTGGGTGACTCATTTAGATTCTTAAAAATGTTACATCAAATAAAAATGTGGAATGGAAGAAATGGGGTATCCTCTAAAAATTAAATTTCAATTGATTTTTAAGGTGCATGTGCTTCTTCCAATAAGACCAAAGAAAATCAACATGAAAATTGAATTGCCCATATGTGCTAGTGGTGCACATGGAATTTTCAATTTATGTTTCCTCAATGAATGGGTCACATAACATAACCCCATTACTTGCAAAATAAGCAGAAAAATTTTAAAAATATATATATTTTTTAAAAAAGATAAAAGTAATTGATAGAGGGAGTAAAGGACTGGCAAAAGCAGTATTAATTACGTGGTCATAATTTTCAGACCCTTGCCTCCCACTGCAGATTCCTCAACGCCCCGGTAATTGCCTTTCTCGGCCTCCATAAGTACCCCCTACTCCTTCTCGCTTTCCATTCGCCCCAACCCAACCAAATCTTCTCTCTCTCTCTGTCCTTCTTCTTTCTCTCGCAATGGCCTTCATGAATGCTCTCTGCATTGCTTCTCTACTGTCCCTTTTCATGGCGGCTACTGCTAGAATCCCTGGTATTTACTCCGGAGGAACATGGGAGGACGCCCATGCTACTTTCTATGGCGGCAGCGACGCCTCTGGAACTATGGGTATTCTATACTCCTTTCTTCTCTGTATATGTCTTTTCTCTGTTGTTTTCCATCTTCATTTGATGCTTCATTTTCATGTGCTTTGCTCTGTTTATTGTCTATATTTCCTAAATTACTAATTATTTTTGCCAAGTTGCTTGAGCATTTTGCGCTAGGATCTCACAAATTTTGTCTTGAACTTCTGCATTTTTTTTTTCTTTTTCAGATTTAACTGTTCCCCTGTTTTGCCCTGTTCTTGGAAATCAAACTTTTCAGACCCAATTCGTTTTCTTTAGATTTAAACTAATTAAACTGCAAAATGGTTTTTATTTTTATTTTGCTAGCTTTCTAAATCCCAGATGTAGTTTTGGGTTTTAGAGTCGCTGAATGGTGTTTTTCTTCGTAGGTGGTGCTTGTGGATACGGAAACCTTTACAGCCAAGGCTACGGAGTGAACACAGCGGCGCTCAGCACTGCTTTGTTCAACAATGGCCTCAGCTGTGGAGCTTGCTTCGAGATCAAGTGCGTGAACGACAATAAATGGTGCAAACCAGGAAACCCCTCCATTCTCGTCACTGCCACTAACTTTTGCCCACCAAATTATGCTCTGCCGAGCGACAATGGCGGCTGGTGCAATCCTCCTCGAACCCACTTCGACCTCGCCATGCCCATGTTCCTCCAAATCGCCGAGTACAAGGCAGGAATTGTTCCCGTCTCTTTCCGCCGGTGAGTAACAAAAGTAAAAAAATATCTTCTCTCCGTTTCAGATTTCTTATTTGGTGCTTTTCGGACCTTGATTCCACTTTTTCTTTCCCCGTGTGTGTGGTTTGGTCGGACTCTTTTTTGACGTAGTTTTTAATTGCATTTAAGTTTCCTGTTTACTTTCCGAGAAGAAAAAGGCTATTTTTTAAAATCTTGTTTAGTATTAATTTTATGGCTTTTACTTTAAAGCATGTTTAGCATACGGTTATCTTGAATGGAAGTTTGATTTTTTAATTAACAGTTCTTGTAAACCAGTCATGTTTTTGGCTATAGTGGTAGATCACTGTTTTCCTAGAAACCAAACAGAGGAAAATGCTGAAGTTTCTCGGGAAGCAAACAGGGGCCTATATGTCATAGAATCTTATCAGTTGGCAGTGCAGTGTTTGTTGAGAATCCGTCAGGTCTCTGTCGTTTTACCCAAATAGAACCAACGGAAATCCGTTCGCTTTTTTAGTATTAGGTTACCTTTCGGTGGGTTTTCGGCTTTGCTTACTCATCAAAATCTGATGACCAATATACCCTCTATTTATTTGTTGTCACGAATCTTATCCTTAGCATAAAAATAAAGCGCTCAATTTTTCATAAACCTTGTTACTACGTCATAAAGATGAGCTCATGGTTTGTTTGGTAGTTTTCGCTATCTTCCGAGGGTAGTGTCGTAAACAGAAAATTTAGTACATGGAGGACAGAATCGTCAATTTAGTGACGTTAAATTTTCCCGGAAAATCAGGATGGGGCAGTGATGGAAAGGTCAGAAAATCCGAGACTTTATTTTCACGCCCTCCTACGCATGTGTTGGGTCACTCATCAAAATATATCAAAAGGCGTTAACTTTTTGGGACTTTGCAAAAACCCAGTCAAAACCCAAACCCTAGGGTTTTACCCTTTTTTTTTTTTGTGTGAAAAAATTTTTAACCACCAGCAGTAGCAGTAAACTGTAAAAGTCCAATAATTTACCCATAATTACTGTTTTCCGTGTTGTTTTTGTATAGTGTGCCATGCAGAAAGAAGGGAGGGATCAGATTCACGATCAACGGCTTCCGTTACTTCAACTTGGTTTTGGTAACCAACGTTGCGGGTGCAGGGGACATCGTGTCCGTCTCGATCAAAGGATCAAAGACCGGTTGGATGAGGATGAGCCGAAACTGGGGCCAGAACTGGCAGTCCAATGCAGTGTTAGTGGGCCAGGCTCTTTCCTTCAGGGTCAGGGCAAGTGACAGGCGTCAATCCACTTCATGGAACGTGGCTCCAGCTAATTGGCAGTTCGGTCAAACTTACTCCGGAAAGAATTTCCGAGTCTGAAAAAAAAAAAAAAAAAAGAGTTGTTGCTTTTTTTTAATATATATATATAATTTTCTTATTTTTAACTTTCAAGTGTTTCCCGCCTTCAAATTTTCCTTTATTTTCCCGGGAAAAATTTGAGGTGGTGGGAGTAAAAGTTAATAGTTGGGTTTTTAATGGGTCTTTTGTGGGTAGGATTTGACGGGAAAGAGAGTGAACAATTATGGTAGGCAGGAAAAGTTCACCACTTTGGTGACTTTTTTACTTTTTCCTTTTTTTAAATGACTTTGGAGGTGTGTTTTTGTTTAAGTAGGGGCTGGTGAAATTTCCCAAACCAGCCTTGGAAAAAACTTGTAGGAGCTGAAGCGGCTGTGCAAGAAGAGCATGTAGCCCGCAGCTCTCTTTGATATATAATTTATAATATAAGTTTTCGTTGTTATGTTTTTAATCTTTATGTGGGTTTGATGTATTTTACCCATATATATACTAAATGGGTATTGTTTAGAAAATATTATGGAAGGAAATACAACCCCATTGAGGACTTTTATCAAACAGGAATAAGAGAGCAGTAGCTAACCATGCCAATGTGGAAGGTGTGGCAGCGAGGGTGTTCGTGGTTGTGGGCTACATAAGCCTGTAGCCTGTTGGTTGTGATTGTTGTTATAGTACATGGTATTAATAATACTATATTTATTAAATGTACCTTTTATTCCTTTAGTAGAAGAAATTTATGGAGCTACCTCTACTTGTTCAATCACAATGCCTCATAAATTTTGTTTTTGACTAACCATTTCGATTAATGACAATTTGTTACCAAATGTAGTGCTTTTTAAACCCTTCAATTGATATTCTGTGGTAAAATCTATCTATCTCTTTAATACGAGATTCTTTGCGTTGAAGGTAATATCATAATTTTTTAAATGTACCTTTGCGTTGAAGGTAATATCATAATTTTTTAAATGTACCTTCTATTCCTTTATAAGAAGAAATTTATGGAGCTGCCTCTGCTTATTCATTCAAAATGCCTCATAAATTTTGTTTTAGACTTAACCATTTCGATTAATGACAATTTGTTACCAAATGTATTGCTTTTTAATCCATTGAAGTGATATTCTGTGGTAAAATCTATCCTTTTAATACGAGATTCTCTTGAGTTGAAGATAATATTTTTATTTTTCTTAATGACCCTGGAAAAATTGGAAGTTGATGGTGTAAATGAATAAGAATTATTCTTGAGCATTAAGAACACTTTTAATCCAATGAAAATTGAGAGAAATGTGTAGCTTTTTTGGACATTGATAGGAGAGTAAGAGCAAATAAAAG
The DNA here is from genome assembly GCF_031755915.1 of Ziziphus jujuba. Lineage (NCBI taxonomy): Eukaryota > Viridiplantae > Streptophyta > Magnoliopsida > Rosales > Rhamnaceae > Ziziphus > Ziziphus jujuba. The sequence goes on from NC_083384.1 coordinate 13,307,532, forward strand.
CCATTGCCTTCGCCAAATGGACAAGATGAGGTACAAGTAAATAAGTCTTTAAGCAGACGATACAAATAGACCCACTCTTTGTCGGTAGATGTTTAGGGCACCATGTGCTGCTCCACTGGCACTGAGTTGTCCATTTATTATTCTCTTTCTTTTTCTTGGTTTATTACTATTTACCTTTTGGGTTTAATTTTTTAGTGCCTATTGTTTGAAATTCCTTTTGCGTCTTTACTTAAACCAGACGCATAATATTGTCTGTGAAGTTATAATTGGTGGGACAAAATCTTTTTGCTACTTCTTTTTAGTTTGACCTTTTGAAAGAGTAAGGATAATAATATAAACTTAAAACGAATAATTCCTTTCTTATCGTTGACAATCCATTGCTATTTTTAAATGTCTATTCCAGAAAAAGAAAAAAGAAAAAGTTGATTTTCGATTAAAAATAGTTTATTATTTTATGGCCATCAATCTTTATAGAAATTCTGCATACTTCAATTATATGGTTTAAAAAGTTTCAAGAAAGGTAGTTCAATTCATATTATAAAAAAAAAATTAAGGTACATTATTTTACACACATTTCTATTAAATTTTATTTTTGCTTCATATATTAAAAAAAAAATGTTAGTTTTACCTTTAAGATGCAATATATGTAAACTGAACAATACAAATTCGCTCAGCATGTATATACTGGAACACATTAATACCTTTAGTTTGTATACAATTCAGTTTGATTTTTTTATCTATCATTAAAAATGCAGTACATATAATCTATCCAATATTGATTTGTTTGGTATATGTAACCTGATGCTATTTGTTTGGTATATACGTATTTTTGAAATATAAAAAATCATAAAAAAATATAGGGCGCCTAATAAATTTTATAGGTTGAATAAATCCATCCTCAATAAAATTGATTTATAACCCATGTATTAATGCTTGTGAAAGTACTATAATACCCCATCAACTTGTCAATCAATTGTGGACCTCGACCTTGATTTTAGGCCAAGCCCACATGGGGGTCCTAGTAACAAGGCCTATTGAACCTTTTGCTAGCCAGTACTTGGACTTTCAGTTAGATTCAAATCCACCCAACATCATAATTCAACGTGCACTGGGAAAGCTTGTTTCCCAGGGGTCCTAGTGTGAAAGCTCTGTCTGAATCAATCAAAACCTCCTCACATCTCAAACTCTTCTTTTATAGGCTCACCAATTATATGTGCTCCTAAAATGCACTACTTCACTCTAAAAAACCAGACCAAATTAAGATCAATGATTATGTTTTAAATCTTGAAATATTGTTATCCAATTTAAATCATGAAATTTATAGTTTTAACTTTTAAAAAATTATCATTGTGTTGTTTGACACAATAATACTTCTTGATGAGATCTATATAAGTTGTCAGGATCAAGAACGACACAGTTTTATTTTTTCAGAATGCTGTTATTTATCACAATGTGTGATCAATCATCGTAGCAGTTAGTGTTGTGATTATTAATTATCTTTTTAGTATTTTTTATAAAACTAAAACCTTATATGAGAAAAAGAAAAAAAAAAGAAAAAAAAAAAAGGCATTTATAACATTTCAGATTAACATTTTGTTTATTTTAATGCCTAATAATCAATCAATGATGCTAGATATAGTCAATTGTTTTTCAAATCATTAACTGAATTACTTGACAGTATTTCATTGATTAGAATTGGTTCGTCTTATTTATTTAAGAACTAATTTATTTATGATTAGATTATATGAATTTTCAATCACTAATACATTGTTATATCATTCAATAAATAAATAATTAGGATAAACAATTTAGTATTTCTAATATTACAAAATAATAAATTTCTTTGGTTGAACATTGATGATGTGGCGCAGTAGGTATTGGACAGGTCAAGCAACTGCCACACTACACATGTGCCACATGGTGTTACTTGGCAGTAGGTAAAGCCATCCAGCACGAATCGTGACCTTACAGCGGTGCCGATGACTTTATTCGTTTATGGGAGTATATGGGTTACACATGGTCAATACTGATGAGGCAGGGGTTGATCGGAGCCTATCGGGCTTGATTTGGTATGGTTTGGATGCCATTGGAGCTTAAAAGGAAGAAAACTATATCAAGCTAGTAAAGCAGAAATGGCATTTATGCCTTATCCCAACATTATCAACAACTTTCGGTGACGAAAAGAAAAGGGTGCTATATATGCTGACCTAATTCATACATTTTTGTTTCCACATATCTGGCAAAGAAAGTGAATTATTACTTACCAAGATTAATCTCATAGAGATTTTTCAACAACTATGCAAATATTCTCACACAAATGGGATTTTTTGAGGTGTATATATAGAACTATATGTATATGTATGGATAGTCCTGATGATGGAATTTGAATATATACCAAAATATTTTATTGTGCTTGCTTCAAGTTGGGAATCTTAACAAAAGCTTTGCTTCATCAATTTGAGGCTAGATTTTAAGCCCCATTGCTAATGCGTTAATGGATGCTGAGTTTGTTAATATCAGTAAGGGATATTTTTATCCTAAAAAATACTATTTCAGAAGAATTATAATTTGAAATTTAAGCTCCATTGTTTGCCCAAAAACTGTTGAATTGAGGTCTATTCTAAAGGCTATAGCTTAGAGGTAAGCCGGCCAATAATGTATACCAATTAATTTTCAAAAAAGAGCTATTCAATAGTCCAAGTGCTAACGAGAAACAAAACTATTCATTGGAGCCCAATACAATGCTTTTCTTCTATATTGGTTTCAATCCCCGCCATTTTGGTATGCTTTTCTGGCCTGCCTATACATCCCACGTCCTTTGGGACTTTAAAGTCCATCGGCTGGGTTGGTAAATCAGTTCAGAAGTCCATGTTTGGTCGTTCACATGAAGAACAAGTCCATAAGATTTTCTAATGTATTCTCAATGTCCAATTGTAAAATTTAGCATCTCACGGTCGACTTTTAATTATTCACCAATAATAATAATAATAATAATAATGAAACAGAAAAGTTAAGGAAAAAAAATTAAGTAATGTTCATCTTAATTAAGTATTAACCCAACAATAATAATGAAACAGAAAAGTAAAGGAAACAAAATATTAATTAATGTTCATCTTAATTAAGTATTAACCCACTTAGCATTGTATAATTTAGTTGTTCTACTCCTCCATTCCATTGTAGTGAATACGCATACATACATGTTACATGAGATTTTATGGTGGATAGTACATTTTTTATTTCTTTTAGATATTACAAATCATCTTAAATCCCTGTATACCTATGATTTGAGCCTATGTTTTTATGGCATAAATAAAAATGCTCAATCATTAAAATTATCCTCTTTGTCATGGTGGATAGTGATTTTAATCAGTAAAAATTTAACAAATGATGAGGCTAAAATAGTAGTGAACGTGGGCGTATGTACATGTTACATGAGATTTTATGATAGGTAGTAATTTTGATCCGCAAAAGTTAAACAAATAATGAGGCTAAAATAGGAGTGAACGTGGGCATATGTATATATTACATGAGATTTTATGATGGATAGTGATTTTGATCAGCAAAAGTTAAACAAGTGATGAGGTTAAATTTTATCAAATTTTGGACGACTCTAATATTAGCTGTATAGTCAAATTCTTAAAAAAAAGAAAAAAAAAGGAAAAAGTATTAGCTATATAGTAATGATATTTATATTTTATAATCAAATATTAAAATAATGAAATAATATTAATGTTTCATACAAAATCATTCTGTCTGAACTAATTAAAAAGGAAAAATACTAGAGGAGTCCCTTGTGTCGTGCTCACAATCACAAGGCCTTCTGTGGGCATTGGAATAGTTTTTTTTTTTTTTTGAATTTTTTTTTTATATATATTTTTGGAGTATTGATATTGGGATTGAGTATCGGAACACATATCCTCTGTTTGAGAAAACAACAAACTTCGTCATCGGGCTATTCCAAGGAAACAAGTAAGATATAGTTAACATTGAATATTAATCAACCAAATTAAAATAATCTGTTAATTATTTGGTTAGGCATATTTAAGGTGAATGTTACAGCAACACAGGTATCTCCAGCATAGGTTCAGTCAGCAAGGACAACTCTATATTATTTGCCTCTTCGAAGTTCAGCCATTCCTGTCTCCACTCCTAAGGAAATTACATCCTACACATGGATCCTGCATTAACACCAAATTACAGTCAAGCAATATTATAGAATCTAAATTTTTTGCTAAGTAAAGATTATATATTATGGGTTAAAAATACTAGGATTCCCCCAACAAATACGTCCTTAGATAGCTTATGCTTGTCCATTATATGAAATGTAAGCTTGTATTTTTATTGTTCATCTCCTGGATACTCCACGTTGAATCTCAAATTTTCATTTCAAACTGCTTTCTTTCCAAACCTTTCAAGTTGGAGGACTCTAAGATCTCACCCTCACTCTGAGAAGTCGTGGTTATGACAACTTACTACCACTTTTGCTACCAGTGCTAAACCAGTCTTTGCGCACACTTCTGCGATTATATCATACAGAAAAAAGCAAATGCATATTAAAAAAGTTTCACTTGAAGCAAGGGTCTCAAAAACACAATAATAACTTTCACTGCCCGCTAAATGTCAAAGCACCAAAGCCTCAAATTTACACTATGAGATTGATTCTAGTCTCCTGAAAAGTATAAAAATGTGCACAACATTTCTTCAAAGTATTGTTCAGAAATTGAATAGAAGTAAGGTAATGAAATAAAAGGGGATCCACCTTAATATATTACCTATTAAATAGTTCCTTTAAAACTTAAAACAAGGTACATGTATAGTGCAGTTTCAACTTTTAAATTTGTTATTAGGAATTCTAAATTGTTCAACAAAAAATGTCTTTCAGATTGTATATTAGATAGCAGTAGCTTGGCATCCTAGTTAAGAAATAACACAGAGAATATTATAAACAATTTAGACTTTATAAAATTGCGTAATACTAAACAAGTAAAGGCAGATTCTCTTCCAAAACATATAAGGTCACTGTGAAAATTTACAACTAACTAGCTCAAATAAAAAAAGACAATTAGTAGTAAAGCAGAATATTTATGTTTTCAATCACACTAAAAGCTCAATGAAGCTATAAAACGACAGTTTCCTTTGTTTTATTTTATTTTTTTGTTTTGGTAATCTGAGGTAGGCACAAATTGAAATTCTCATCTATCTCCTATAATCATATCCTGAATGACAGTGAACCCAAGTTCAATTTATGCATGCAATATAAAAATTAAAGCATTAATTGGTTTGACTGACCTTTAGACCAAGCTGGATCTAAGATCTTGATTTTCCATACCTTTTGACAAAGACAGAAATTCATCTTAACTGCAAATTTTCAAGCAGGCAGGCATTGCCGCATTGAAAATCGAAAGCTTTTTTTCAGAACTCAAATTAATTAAAGATATTGAATAATTCGTGATTCAATGAAAACTTAAAGCATATACATATATGAAATGGAAGCACAAAAAGCTTACCGATAAAATTTTCTTTGATTGATGCCTTGGGCTTCAAGAAACAATACCTTCAGTGTACAACTTGCTATTTCTCAGTCTGTCTCTTTCTTTCTCTCCCTTGGGTTTTCTTTCTTCTTTCTTCAAAATATAGCAGAAGAAAGAAACTAACTTCTAGTTTTATTTAAAAAAAAAGAAAAAAGAAAAAAAAAGGGTACCATTTTCTAATTAAATTCTTTAAGCAATAGAGACTATGAAGACATTTTTATTGTGTTGGTCTTTTCTATGTAACTATGTAATATATTAATTTCTACAAAAATTTAAATGGGTTCGGTAATTTGGGTCAACAAAATCAAATTGAAAAAATGTTTCCTCGGCCCTTTAATTGTTTGGATCACCAAAGCCCATGTGTAATAGGAACAGGTCAATTATCACTTTCTAGAACATCCATAATTCTTTGTCCCAGCTCACATATATGATTGCCCAATGATTATTATACTCTATACTTTTCTTTTTTCTTTTTTTTTTCTTTTTTTTTTAATAATTATCATAAAAAAGACTTTTCCAAATTTTTTATACGGTTTGATGAATTTATTTAATGTATCCTTTTCAAATGGGAATTCCAAACACGTTTTCATGAATTGAATTCAAATTATCATATAAATATAATTTGATTAGGAGGAAAGAGAGTTGATTTTTACATTCAAGATATTGAGGACCACACGGTCTATGGAAAGGTAAGTATAGCATATATTTCCTGTCAAGTGTAGCTGTCCAAAACAGCTCATGATCAAAATAAAAAACTTCATAAAACAAAGACAGGTCCAAAGGATATTCCACATAAATCATAGTCAAGTCAATCATCATAATTTGTAAACCAAAACTTGGTTTAGGGTAACGTATCCCTAGGGGTTCAAAAGTTTGATTTGCATAATTTTATGTGTACATATGATTTGTTGCTTTAATAAAATCTGAATTTTGAATGGGTCTGGTAAGAATGAGTCATGTGGGCGAAATGACAAAAAATATCATGTAAATGAGTTATGGAGTCGAAATAGCAAAAACTATCATGTAGTTAAATAATTTTTTTTGTTTTTGTTTTGATCATTTACAATTATTTTGCTCTATCCGTACTTCGAATCCACAACTTTCAAGTATGCATATATATTAAAATACCACCTTATCTTTCAAATATGCATATATATTAAAATACCAACTTATCTTAAATCCACAACTTTCATGTATGCATATAAATTACAATACTAACTGCACTAATTTCACTTAATATTTTGATTAGGCTTTTCATAAGGAAAATCTTAAGCTTGTTTATAAAAACCAACTATTTTCTGGTTTTGAAATGATATATTACAACACCTTTGCTGTTTCTAAGAACAGAAAAATAGTCCGAACAAATTTGCGATGGACTATACTCCTATGTAGTAGCTCAGCTTTTTGCATTAAAGAATATCTTAAATGCTTAAAATAATGAAGATCAAACCACATTTTCATAGAAAACTGATTACATTTTCTCATTGTTTTCAAGTAATCAAACAACCACCAAATGCATATCAGAACAATTCTTTGTCCCCTTGTTCTAATCTCTGTCATTGAATAACATTTGTGAAGCAGACTTGATGTTAAAATCAAAAATTAATTGAACTATACACTAGACTTGAGTTCCTTATATAATACATGCTTGAACTATCAACACTCTTGAGAGGTACTCGACCTTGACTTCTACTTGTGGCATTAGAAAATTTTTCCTAAGCGAAAAGTGGAGAATTTGAAGGTCTGGGATAAGTAGTCGGTCTAGGACCATCGTTGATGCTGCTTCTGCAGGATTTCGCCTGGCCATGACCATTTGCATTGTTGTCTTTGCCACCTGCGTCCTGAAGCTGTTCAAGTGTTGCTACCACTTCGTCCATACTTGGCCTGCATTTTGGTTCAACAGCAAGACATTCGAGTGCAAGGTTGGCTGCCTTTTGAGCCCGACTGATTGAGTATTGGCCTTGAAGACGAGCATCCAGGACATGAAAAATCCTACGATTATTGTTTAAGTATGGTTTTGCCCACTCCACAAGGTTGTGTTGTCCGGATGGTCGATTCTTGTCTATGGCACGTAGTCCAGATAACATTTCTAAAAAAACAACTCCAAAACTGTAGACATCACTCTTTGCAGTCAAATGACCTATTCAAGAAAAAGATGCAATTAGTTAATGAAGAAACAGGATACACTTCCATTCTTCTTAAATGCGGGCATATAATTTTTTAAGATCAAACAAGAAAGAAGTATTTTTTCCAGGAAAAAAAAAAAAAAAAAAAAGAAAGAAAGAAGTACCTGTGGCTAAATACTCTGGAGCAGCATATCCACGGGTTCCCATGACTCTAGTAGAGACATGACTTTTGTCGCCGGTCGGGCCATCCCTTGCCAACCCAAAGTCGGACAATTTTGCATTATAGTTCTGAAACATGGAGGCAGCATATGAGACTAACGAGACCATAAAACTTCACAAAGTCATTGTATTAAATTGAACAGAATATGCTTGAGACTTTGCATACCGAATCAAGCAAAATATTAGAAGTCTTGAAGTCACGGTATATGACTTGTGATTCTGCATTATGGAGAAAGGCAAGCCCCCTTGCAGCAGAAAGGGCAACTGTCATCCGCACACTCCAAGAAAGCGGCTGGAAGTGAGAACCCCCTGTTTGAGAAGTAACTAATGCTTTAGTTGCATCATAATACAACAAGTAGGTATGCAGTCTACTTGTTGGGGAGAGAGTGAGGATGAAACGGTTCGGAGTGAAGCGAACAACAAAGATTTAAAAGAAACTCACTCCTGAAAAGATGGTTTTCCATGCTTCCCTTGGGCATATACTCATAAACTAGGAGTCGATGGTCATCCTCCAAGCAGTAACCAATCAACTTCACAAGATTAGGATGATATAGCTGGCCCAGGTAATTGATTTCTGTCTGCATTTTTTTAACATTTGATGCAAAATTAACAACTTTGCTCATGTTAAAACTTTGCCATTTTGCTAATCACAAAGGTTAAAAGCAAAATTCATAACAGATACTACAAAACGAAATATCCCTGCATAGTAATTCTCAAAGTTTGCAGAGAACTACCATGCACCAATCATACACATGATGCCCAAAAGCCAAGACTACAATATGGCCACAAATTATACTCACCAGCCACTCCTTGTGACCTTGGAATCCTTCTTGGTTGAGCCTCTTAACAGCAATTATGATGCCAGTCCCAGGCTTTGTAGCTGTAAGTGTTTGCTCATCAATCCACCCCTTAAACACTGAACCAAAACCACCCTCTCCCAGCACACTATCCGGACGAAAGTTTCTTGTGGCGGTTTTGAGTTCACTAAAGCTGAAACTTTTCAACTTGGAAGACTCTAAGATCTCATCCTCACTCCGAGGAGTTATGGGTATGGAAGAGGATGAGAATTTGCTACTACTCACACTACCAATGCCAAACCCATCTTTGCTCACACTTTTGGAATTAAAGCCTACAGGAATAAAAAATAAAAATAAATAAAAATAATGAAAAAGCGAACGAGACATATTAAGAAAGATTTACTTAAAGCAGAGTTACAAAGAACAACACAAAACTTCCAACACTCACAAATCTTTGAACATAAAACCTCAAATTTTCATTATGAGATTGATGATTCTAGTTTCCTGAAAAAGTAAGGGGGATCTACCTAAATATATGGCAAATTAAATAGCTCCTTTAAAACTGTAGATGCGTTTTGCTCTTACCAAAAAAAAAACAAAAAAGCACATATGTTTTGCAATTTCAACTTTTAAATTAGTTTTAGGAATTTTAAATCGTTCAACAGTAAATGTCTCACAGATTATATATATCAGATAGGAGTAGCTAGCATCCAAATTAAGAAATGACAAGAAATAAAGACAGATGCTCTGCCAGTGACAAGAGATCACCAGCAAAATTTACAACTCAAACCGGTCAAACAAGAAGAAGAAGAACTATGTGCATTTTGATCAGACTAAAAGCTCACTGAAGCTTCAAAAAGACAATTTACCGAAATAAACTAGCATCTATAATAAGAACAAGAATTGCGTATACCTGTATGTGAAGGACTTTCGGCCTTAATCCGGTTGCTCCAGCAAAGCCCCATTAAAACAGAACCCTCTTTCCAAAACCCCCCAAGGCTTTCACACCCAAGAGGAACCTTTTTTTTTTTTTTTTTCCCCCAATAAATAACACCAAATAACAATATTCAAATGTAGAGAACCTAAAACATAAAACCCCCAACCAAGGCTGTGAACAAAAAAACAGATCTTATGCCAAAGCAGAGATCTTTTGTTTGTTTTTTTAGCTCTCTCTTTCTCTTTTTCGAGGTAGGCACAAATTGCCAACCAGCTACTATACTTCTATTCCTGAAAGACAGTGAACCTCATATTCAATTCAGACACGAAAAAGATCACACTTTTTCATTAAAACTCAGATGTAGCTACAGTGGGTAATATATATGATAGAGTACTGACTTGCAGAGAGAAAGACATTGGGATTGTACTTCTTCGCGGGGGGTCTCTATTTTCTTCTTTTAGAGAGCTTGGCTTAAAGGGTTTTTGGATTAGAACTTAGAAACTACCAAAAAGTGATGGAAAAAACAGAAAAAAGGGCCTCTGCAATTTTGGGTTTTCATGTTCGCCTTTTTAGACCTTGGCCAACCACAGAGACATAGACAGTTGACTTGCTTTTTTATTTCCTTGCTTGTCTTCTACTCCTATGTAGAAAACTTTAAGCTTTATATCAATATCTTAATCTAATGTTACTTATCTTCAATACATTTTAGTTAACAATTAATTTTATAATTGATTTATGTAGCCCCACCCCACCCAACCCAACCCACCCTCCTACCCTGGATGCTTCTTTCCCTGAGCTTCTGTTTTGGAGAGGACTTGGTCAAAGTTTGAGTTTTTTTTTTTTTTTTTTTTTCCTTTTTAAAAAAATGATTATTGTTAAAAGTTGTGAAATTTTACAGTTCCAAACTGGTATATGAAGCTCAATGTAAATTTGTATTGCAGCAAATCAAAGTCTTTTAATTGTAAAAACACTTTTTTTTTTCAATACTGGTTGGAACTAATGTTAATCCGACAGTGGTTAGGGGTCGAAGATGGTTTAATGGTGTGTCTGTGGCATTTTTTTTTTTTTTTTTTTGGGAAGAATTTATGATTGGGATGCATGAATATGCTTGTTGGACGTTAGATTCTAGTAAATGATTAAACATTGTTTTCTTTTTTTTTTTAACGAAAAAAAATTGTGAAATAGATTAAACGTTGTTGTTATCAGGCTAAGGTTTAGAGAATATAAAGGTATAAAAAAGAATAGTCAATTTTCAAACCAATATTATGTATTTTCTATGCAGTTTCTAAGGCCAGCTTTGGCATCCATGGATGATGGATTGTAAACCTCATACTCATACGTCATTTTATTTTATTTTTTAAAATTATATTACTCTTTTATGTTTCTAGAAGAACCAAAAATCAATTAGTTTATACATATTTTTTTTTTTTTGGCATTGACCCCTATTTCGAATATCGAAGTCCATTAAGAAAATACAAATAAAGGACATTACATTATTTATATGCTTTCACGAAAATATATTTCCTTCATTTTTTTAAAATGTTTTATTTTCCTCAATTTCGTGATTCTTTGAGTAGAGAAAACTGACATATTTCACATTTAAAAAAAAAATATGATATTTGTCATCGTTAATAATAGAGTACAATTGGAATTTATATACTACCTAGCAATATAATAGCCTATTATTACCATTAAATAGTTTGTTTCCCTATATTAGATTTCTAATATTAAAAATTTAATAAAAATTAAATACTATCAATTAATAATTATTACATTTACAATTAGTTTAATAGCTAATGATGATCAATAATTATTACATTTACAATTAGTTTGATTGGTGATGATTATCAACAGTGATAAATAATTTTTTTTTCTCCTTTGCACATATTAAAAACTTCAAATATAATCTATAAAATTAAAAAAAACATTTATTCATTAAGTTAACAACCATATGTGTATATAAGTTTTTCAAAGTGCTGAAGTCCACAAATTTTAATCCAAAAATGTTTAAGACCTTTGTTTTATACATCATATTTTATAGGTCCCCATTTCTAATATACAATTCGTTTTTCACTTCAAATTTATTCAAAATTGTGAAGGAAGCCTTATAAGCGATGGTACAGCTTTTTTTTTTTTTTTTTTTTTCTTTTTGCGTCCAAAAATATTTATTTTCAAATTCATAGGTTTTTTTTTTCAAACAATAAAAATGTTCGGCAGAAGTTAATAATAAATATTTATTGAATAAAAAATAATTTTTTTAAAACAGTTTTAAAAAAAAATTAAATTTTACATTTTTTCAAAAAAAAAAATCTTTTTTTTTAAAAAAATCTTTTTTATTTGATATGAAAAACCATAAACATAAAACATTTAATCAACTTGTTTTACTTACAAACCAACATCCATTAGCTTTTTTAAAAAGATTTACTACCAAAAATTTTAAATTTTTTATTTTTATTTTTATAAGCTATATGAAACAGTTCCTAATCCAAGTTTCCTTTTTCTTCTATTCATCAAACAATCTTTTACTTCAACTTTAGTGCTCAAAATTGGGTCCCAAAAAAAAAGAAAGAAAAAAAAGAAAGTTCATTAACAATATATGTCACATTTTGCCAGAGATACGCTATCAGAAATCCCTTTAAACGCCTTGCCCAATCCGTTACTACTAAATTACTAATGCTCTCTTTTGACAAATACCCCAAAAATCATATTATATGTATATATAAAATATAATATATTCTGTAACAACTTCTCCGGCGGGGAATTGAATTTTGGTTTCTAGAAATTCGAAGACTTCATTTTGGTATCTAGTTTTTATATCAATATTAGTTGGTAAGTAGGTTGAATCATAATTTAGCCTAAAGATAAAATAAAACAAACAGTACCATTGAGATTGAACTCTCTCTCAAGTTTTTTCAACAAATGCAGGTAGGGTTGCCTTTGGATTTAGTTCCAACAAACTTTTTTTTTTTTTTTTTTTGGGTGAATACAACATCTAGTTTTAAAAGTAGATCATTATGGAGAAAATATGCTCAGGTACTAAAAACTCACATGGTTCCATGTTTGCCAAGACCAAATCTTTAGTTAGCTTGTGGTTGTTCTTTTGGACCAATCCAGTAGCGATACTAATATTTCTCTTATATGATTATAAAATCGAATTTTCTATGCAAAAAAATAGTTTGAAAAATATATGCATATATATATATATATATATATATAGAGAGAGAGAGAGAGAGAGTAAGACCTTTTTGTAATTATACCGTTGGATTACAAAAATGTTATAATTTAAAGGAAGTGTACTTTAAAAATTCCATTGTCTAAGGTGTTCTATGCAATCCTCAAGCAATCAAATTATACATTTACTTGATTATGAAAGAATTTACAAATAGTTAAATTTAATATTTAAATATAATCTTAAAAATAATAGTACAAAAATATAAAAAATTTCATGCTAAAAAGTTATAAACATGCTTAAGGAGTTAGAAATATTTTGGCTTTAAATGTTATACCAACAATAAAGAATATTTTATATTATGTTAAACTTTTAATATCACGTACCATATATTTTTTACAATATACACATAATTATTATTATGTAAAGGTAAAGTTTCTTAAAATAAAATCTTAAAACCTTATAATTTATTACAATATAAAATTTATTTTTATTTATAACTGATTCAAATTGAGATAAATTTCTTTTTTTTTTAATAAATAAATAAATGTTATTACATGAAATTATTATAAAAGAGGTTTTACTATATCTATTATTTTAACTGTACTTTAGCTCAATTGGGGCCTCAGGGATCTAAAAACCTCATCACAGCTTTCAAGCAATCTCATGATGTGTTATAAAACATGCTTCTTGAAACTCATGGCGACCTCTAGGTTCAAACCATAGGGGAAAATACGTAGTTTCTTGCACATGTTCCTTTGTTGTGCTTTAATTTGACATATATTGTTGATGTATATTTGTATGTGCATGCGTGCTATATATACATATATTATTTAAAATCATGGAGGTAGGTGATCCGAAATCCTTTTGCACAAAGAAATAATGACTTTGCTATTTTTTTTTCCTCTTCTCCCAATGAAAGACTTTGTCCCCTTAGCGGATTACATCAACATTTTAGAATTTTAATGCATGATGGGAGTATGTTTGAAGTGCCCCATATAATTTTAATGCAGCGTATATGATCTATCATTTTTATTTTTGCTGAGGCAACAAGTCTAAGGAATTCATTCTCTTTTACTTTTGGCTATTCTTAGTAGAATCTTTATTTCAAACATAGCATTAAGGTTACCAATTCAAACAAGAAAAAAGAAGTCACACTCGAAAGTCAAAACTATAAAGTGAACAAAAAGTTTATGGTTTTCTAGATGAAAAAATCTTATTTGGTAAAGCATTTCATCAGTACAGATAAATAAAACTAATGAGATGCGTGAATATTATTGTTAATGAATTTTTTTTATTAAAGCTAGATGTGGATGGTTGTTCTCTAAACACACAACTGGGTTTCGTAAAAGCCATTTCAGCTAAATGGCTAAATGAAAAAATCAACATAGAGCTGAAATGGTCACAAGTCACCCCTTAATGTACTTGAAGAGACTATATATTTTGAGAAAGACATGAAGCAAATTCACTAGCTCACTGAGCCACGCGGTTAACCGATGATAGGTACAGCACCTTTGATAAAATTACCTACCTGCAGCATAACAAATACTTGCCACATTCAGATGCAACATGACAGAAAACAAAGACACATTTCACTCGTCTCATTTATCAGCAATCAAACAAGCATTTTCATTTTCTTTGCAATGATCTTTTCTGTCAAGAGCAAGCAAACGTACTACAAGACATTTCTCAAAACAATACTAAAATAATCTTTCTTTTGTCTAAAAAAAAAAAGTGTGCACTTTTTTCTTCTTTTTAGGAATTTTCAGGCAAAATGTGGACTATATTATACACCGCATCCAATAGAATGTAAGATAGAGTATGTTCACCATAGGCTACCTTACATTCACACTGTTCAGGCAACGAGAGGACGGTATATGACATAAACAACCATTATAGCATTTCAGAAGAGAATACACGCAAGATCAACCACATAGAAGAACAAAGCATAACAACCAGAAATCCCCATCTAAAAACACTGAACTGACCCTGTTTAACAAATTTTTCTTACCGGCCATTAGGCTCAGCAAGCCTGGGTCTGCAACCCATCTGCTCAAGAAACTTCGAGAGACGCAGGTGCTTTGCAGCCCATTGTTCAGTCAACTTCTGTTCCTTGGTTTCTGCATCCCTCCTTAGTCCTGCTAATTGTTCTCTGTATTCTGCTTCAATCCTCTCCAGAGCAACCTTCTGCTCTTCTCTAAGAGCCTTAATCTTTGCCTCAATCTCTTCCATCTTCTCTCTCCTCCGACTAGCTTTCTCTGATTCCAGTTGCAACTCTACCCTTCTTAATCTCCAGGATGCTTCCTTCTTATGTGCTGCCCAAGCGCGGTGCCCTTCTTCTAATTCTCTACAGTATTCCACCAACTCAGATACTACTGGGTTTTCTCCACAAGAAGGGACTGATGTATGGGATGGCATATTACCCAAAACAAGAGAAGCAGTATCAGGTCCTCTGTCAGGCTGCAGCCAGGGGATAGGAGGAGAGGCTGAAACTGTGGGGGAGAGGCTTAACGTAACAGAAGGAGATGGTGGCCTGACAGTGGAGGTGCCATTAGAATTAGAAAGCCATGGAGGAAGCAGAGTTGGTGCAGCTGAAGTTGGGTCACTATGAAGAAAGGCCCCATTGGAAGTAGCCATTAGGTAGGCTGGGGCAGGGTGATCCTTGACTAGCTTCTCTGCAAAAGTCTCAAGAATCCTATCGTATTTACCGTCTTCAATTGGGTCAACTGTCTTATTGTTCTCCTTTTGTTCTCTCTGCTGCTTCTCCTTGAACACTTCCCACCACTTGCCAAGTCTTTTAGCAGTGCGGCCAGGGACTTCAGCAGCAATTTTCTTCCATTTATTGCCGTGCTTGGCTTGGAGGCGAATAACAAGACGCTGCTCTTCTTCAGTGAGAGATCCCTTCTTAATGCCGGGCTTGAGATAGTTCTTCCACCTTTCTAAGCAGGATTTAGCATCCCTGTTTAATGGTGTGTTCATGCGCTGTGACACAAGATTCCACTCCCTAGGTCCATACTGTTTAACATATGCACGTAACAATGCGTCCTCTTCAGCTCTCCAACGTTGTCTCTCCTTCATTTCCAGGTGCAAACATCACCATTGCCGCAAACTTGCTCTTCAAAATATCTCTGAAAGTTTTCAACAATTAAACCGTAGTCCAAGAATTGATAAAGAAACCAAAAAGTTCGCTGCAAAGGAAACAGAGAAACAATAGCGGAATATGAACTAGTGGCAACTTCGAGGAACCCACTAGACCAATGTCTGCATCACACCATGAATAACTTCACAAGTACAAGGTTCATAAAACAAAATACAGTTCCAAGTACATGCAGCAATTAGTTCAACGCTCCCCTGCTCGAAAAAGAAAAAAAAGACTGTTCAAAGCTCCATGCGCATCAAGGATAAAAGTTATTATTTTCTCCCTGGTACTTTCAAGACAATTACCGACAAAGAAATTCCATGGCTACCTAATATGCTAATCTTCCCTAGTTACTGGATGATACTATAGATTTACACAATCAGCAAAAAGATTTTAGCTACAACTTGGAATACCAGCAGAATTTGACAGTTAGCCGTCGCAACACTCTAATAACATAATGATTTTAGAAAGTTAGAATTTCCCCTACTCATTTTAAGAATGAATGAAAGTGGTGCACAAAAGAGACTTCAAAATGCCAAACTGAGAAAATACATAATGAGCTATTAATTGTAATATGTTATTTCTTGACCTCAGCTAAGATTTACTAAAAACAGCCAGCAAATTAAAAGATCAAAAAATTTTCAATTATCATTAGCCAAACGGAAAAACACTGAAAGATCACAAATAGTAACAATCTACAACAATGAATCTCTTAGTTACCACAAACAGCATAATTCCAACAATTGTACTTGGAATTAATTAAAAACCAGCAAGAAATACAAGTGAACACTGCACTAGTAAACGAACAATAAAATTGACAAAAATCTTCAGTAGCAACAGAATTGGGGCAAGGACACAACATTCAATAAGTATGGTCCAGCAACTCACAAAAACCACTGAAGAGACTATTGAATACACTACTGTATCACTAAAGATTCCAAGCAGACCTTGCCTTGAGTGACCAAAATTACTTTACCTCACACACCCACATAAATATAAGTCTAACAATAACTACAATGGTATTTTGGCTCTATGCACGTACAGTTAGGTATACAAATAAGACATGGTTCCATTATAACAACATAATTTCAAACAACTCACAATTGTTTTCTTGTTGCGAACTTATTCTACGAGGAAAAAATATTATAATCAATTAGCAAAATAAAATAAACAAACAAATAGAGGGAAAGATATTATATTCATCCAAGGAAGGGGAGAGACACGACATCCGACACAACAGAATAAACATTACATTATTAAAAATTCCAAAAGTCAAGAGCTTCGACAAAAGTTAATCCGTGAGATTCTGTATCTACATTCCACATCGAATAATATATTAATATAAAAAGCAATTTGGTATCTCCTTCGTTTTCTTCCAGACGAGTTATCATTCTAAGCGAACACACCATTGCAAACCCAAACTCAATACACCATTTAGCTGCTAATAAATCTGAAAAAGAAAAGCAACAAAAAAGGCATTTTAAGGAGTATTTTGTACTATTCATTCAGCTTCTGGGGTATAGTTTTCTACAACCATAAAACATAAAACACAATAAAGTCCCAGTTGAGTAAGGGTTTTGCTTTCTCAGAACACATTAAATAACAAAACAAGATTTTATATTTTCCTTTCGTTTTCCCACCAATTTCCTAGTAACCAAACAAAAACCTCCTTAAGGAAAACAAAAAGTAAAAGGGAATCAGAAACCCACAACGCCAAGAGAAATTAATCAAACAAACCCATTAGGTTTCTGCAACCATGTAAAAACAAAAAACAAGTGCGCATTTCTCGAACAAAAGAAGAAAAAAAATACAGTTGCAAATTACAAAAGGTTGGAAAAATCCTTACATTTTTTTTTTTTTAACTCTTATAACCGGAACGACTCTGAACCGAGCTTTCGTCTTACTAAGGCATCTCCTGGCTAAAACTTGAATGAAACAGAGAAAAAAAAAAACTGCTTTATTAAACAAACAAAACAAAAAAAAAAATAAAAATTAATTAAAAAAATAAAAATTCCGACGCCGAAAATCTCTAGAGGGAACCCCAAAACGAAGAACCTAAATCCCAGGCTAGAGAGAGAAAAAGACGGGAAAAAAGCGAAAAAAAAAAAAAAAGGAAAGGAAGAGACTATGATAGAGAGTGAACGAAACGAACCCCAAAACCCCGAACCCACAAAAAAACCAGAAAAGAGAGCAAAGAAGGAGTCGATTTGACGACAGAGAAAGATCTGACAGTGAGCATAAAAAGATGGGCACGCGAACGAAATGGAAGAACTGTGAAGAGACTACTAAAACGCTGACGTATTACTATTGAAAGTTGGAATTTGCCACAACCATCACCACCACCACCACCATGACAACCACTATAACCCAAGTACCCAAAACCCCCTATTCTTCTTCCTTTCTTCTACTTCTACTACTATTCAACTGTTTCACTGTT
Source organism: Ziziphus jujuba (assembly GCF_031755915.1). Lineage (NCBI taxonomy): Eukaryota > Viridiplantae > Streptophyta > Magnoliopsida > Rosales > Rhamnaceae > Ziziphus > Ziziphus jujuba. Next base: position 13,325,887 of record NC_083384.1, read on the forward strand.
ATTTCGTTCACTGTTCAATATACACTTTCATACATTCAGTCATACTCTCTCTCACTCAATAGCTATACACACAAACAGAGAGCGATACAGAGAGAGAGGGATAATACAAACAAAGACACAGAGAGAGAGAGAGAGAGAGAGAGAGAGAGTCTTTTTTAATTTTTTTGTGTATGATTTTGCATTATTAATGCTGCAAAAGGCGTACGCTCGATTTCAGTGCTTAAAATGCGCCATCTTCCGTCATTTCGTGGCTCTCTCTTTCTTTCTCTCTTTTATCATACACACACACAAATGCTACCGCTGTGTCTTACGTGACTGTCATCCATGCAAAATCACAGGCTCAATCAAGACCGTCCGTCGATCGATCATCATGACCCAGTCAAGGTCTCAAACGGAGCATTTTCGCTTGACGCCACCTGGGTCAGACGAGAGATGGTACGGGGCTTAAATTTACATTATTGGGCTGCGGGCCACATTATGCACGTGTCATCTAGCGGGTTAGGTAATTCTCTCTTCTTCTCTCTCTATCTCTAACAACGATATCATTTTTGGTGGTCCTCCATCTTCAACTATCAGTTTTTTGTTTTTTTAAATTTTGTGTTATTGTACATAAAATATTTCTTTACTTTTAGTATAGAATTCTATTATTAATCATGAGTTAATGCAAAGTGCATACATTAAAAGGCAATTTTAATGTGTTGTCCAAGTGCATACAATATTTTGTCTATCTATTTTGAATTTAATTAATAGTCAACGTAGGTGGGGAATAACTAATACATAGCTTTGGTACAAATTCATTATCCTTATAATAATAATAATATAATAATAATAATAATAATAATAATACTTTGGAGTTTCTGATCCACTTTACTGTAAAAAAATAAAAATGAAAAAATTTAAGACTCCTTTTTAGTGAAACTGTTTGGACAAGACGGTGGATAACAGACTTGAGAGAGAGAGAGAGAGAGAGAGAGAGAGAGAGGTGGGGAGGGATAATCTACTACTACTACTGCTAGTAAGTAACGAAAACATCTTAATAAAAACAAAGTTGATTGCCGTGATTACAAAATCTGATCCGTTGGTCGAACTTTGGTATTTCTAAATTTTTCCCCTTTGGAAATGGGCCCTACAAATGAAAAACCGATTTGATTCCATGGCGTCACGATGGCAGAAGAGACAGAGAAAGATTGGTAAATTCTGTGAGGGAATAGGGTTAGGGGAAGGAAAGAGTAGGGAATTTTATAGAGAGAGAGAGAGAGAGAGAGAAAGGATCTTGGGGCCATCATCATTAGGTTAAGGGAGAGGGAGGGGCGGGGTTCCCTAGTGTGGGTCCCGGAGGGGAAGAAAGGGGTGGGGGAGACTGTAGTCCGGGTTTCACGGCACAAGGAGACGAGTATGATAGAGACGCGACGTTCTCAGTTCTCAGACACCCCACTCTCAGATGTCAGTGATACGTTACGTCCCTTTTTTTTTCTCTTTCTTTTTTTTTCTTTTTTTTTTTTTTTTTGTCTCTCTTTCTCTCTACTACGTGCTGTTCGGGCCCACTTCCCTATTCTTCTCTCTCTCTCTCTCTCTCTCTCTCTCTCTCTTGCTCTTTATTGTTCTTAGGAAAATTATGCTGGCATCATTTTCATTTTTACAGACATATTTGCTTTTACAATTTTGTCAATTCGCCTTTATATCGTTTTTACCTCTTTTTTTTCTTTTTCTTTTTCAACTTGTTAACCATAAAAATTATAAGACACCAATTTCTTTATTAAATTCTTCGGACATCAACTCTTATATATCTATATATATATATACACCGCAAATTTATTCTTCTTTTATATTCAAGAATAACAGGTTCCATTTTGAATCTTTACGGGGGGAGATGTAGTAGTTTTGCTTTAAGGTTATTTTTTAGAAGTTGATAAAGTTGATGAAATTTATATGTACACAAAGAAAAAAGTTTTTTTTTTTTTCCCCCCTTTTAAAGAAATATTAAAGGTGAAAGATTTAAACCTACCAATAAAAAAAACAAAAGCTTTGCAAATAAATTCTCTTCCAGAACATAAATGAATGAGACTTAATGGCAGATCAGACGAAATAGTCCAGCATTAATAACTGTAAACTAAATAGTATAGTTATACTTTATTCCATTATATTTCTATTTTTTAATGTTAATAACGAAAATTGAAAAGTCTAAGCAAAGTCCAAGCACAGTACTTGTTACCTACGGCTAACTCAAAATTCTCCTTTAAAACCCTATAATCAACGACCCCAATTTTACCCTTCTACAGAGTACAGACAAGCCCAAACCCAAGCACACACACCAACATTTTTACTTTTCTCCTTTTTGAAACTATTGACTGACAGTGGTGATTGTTAGTGCTGTATGTGTATGTATGTATATATATATATATATATATATATATATTTTTTTTTTTTTGAGGATTGAAAAAAGAAAAAAAAAAAAAAGGAGGGCAATTTAGGAATTGAAAAAATCACTGATATGACACATCGAACATATTGTAAAATTGAGGGAGATCCTCTTTCTCCTCTTCGATCGGCTGGCTGTTCCCAAATCCTCCATTCTGAGCCCCTACATAAGGACCTACCCTCTCTGAAAAGTTGCAGTTTGTGTGTCTAATAAAAATGTTCAGAAATTAAATAAAAATAAAATAAAACTCACCCAAGATGATCTCCTAGGGATTGGAAACATAGTCCTTGATTGACAACCGTCCGATTAAAACCCAATCATTATTTTGGACAAGTTTAGCAATGGTGGTAGATTCACTCACACAGTTGAAAATGTGAATGGGCAGAGATAGAGAAGTAGGTTCGAAAAAAATAAAACGGTAAAATATAAAAATAATAATAAAGGTGGAAAAAAAAAAAGGCTGCATATAGTATAGGGATCGGTGAAAGGTGAAAGGTGAAAGGTGGGGTTGGGTTAAAAAAAAAAAAAAAAAAGGAGGTCCGTTGGTTAACCTCAGTTGTTTCTGACTCTGACCACTCCTCCCTTCTCTTATTGGTTTGGTTGGGTGAAAGGAAAACATCCAATATCCCTTTCAGCAAATTCTTCCTTTTTAACTTTCAAAACTTCATCCCAACCTAACCATTTTTCCATTTTCTTTTTCATGTTGCTTTCTTCTTGCCATTCAATGTTATTTGATCCTTTATTTCCTTTTTTTAGTATAAGTTTTTAAATTCGTGGTTGATCTTAAAAAAAGCTTAATAGAGAGTGTTATTAACCTATAAGATTTAAAAATCTAAACGGTTCATGTGACCAATATCATGTAAATTATTGCTTATAAATAATTTTATCATTTTTTAAAGAAAATATGAGTTCTACATATGAAAAATCAAATTGCAATTATGTTCAAGTAGCATATGCAAATCTACTTGTTGCACTATAGTGCAACGTATACGTTCACTTGTGCACCATAGTTTTCTTGATAGAGTCTTTCAACTCCCACCAGACTACTTTTCGAGAAAAAAAAAAAAAATTGTTTTCAGACACAAACTTTTTAACTTTCATTGCCATAAATAATCAATAATACAATAGTTGTATTAATTATTTAGTACGATAGTTCCTATTTTTATTTATGGTTAACTATTCTTTGACGTCTATAGTTTGTGTTCTCCAGTTCCTTTTTTTTTTTTTTTTTTGCTTCAATCGAGATTAATTAGTTTTTATTTCAGTATAGCCCTGCATATTCAAGACTAAATATGTATATATATATATATATATAGATGGATACAGGGAGATCCATGTCCTTTCTCGTTATAGTGCCATGTACTACACTGATCCATAAAAAACCAACATGGGTTTGAAATTAAGAAGATGATGAGATGTCAATGTCATTCCCAGAATTGATGGATGAAAATGTTTGAGCCCAATGGATCTTCACATCCTCAGGAACCAGTGTGTCACCGATACATGGGCTCCATTTATCAGCTTCAGCATCATCCAGGACCCATGTCACAGATTCGGGTGGCTTTACAAAATCAAACTTTGGCGTTTTTTTATTCTTCTTTGGAATAGTGCTGTTGGATGGAAAGTATGAGCTCCTCAAAGCCTGCATGAATTTAATTCAAAAGTGAATTATTTCTTTTACGAGATTAGCAAAAGAAATTGCACTATATATATATATATATATATGTATATATAACCCCAGTTGGGTGTTTATATCTGAATTTAAATTTCATGTCACCTTAAAATGACCATCATCAAGTAATAATTGTGATGCTTGATCTGGTGTTTGCTCATTTCTTGTTGCTTCCATTATAATGTGCTTTTGTGCTGATTTCAGTGAACGAAATCTTTTCCCTGTGTAAGGCTCATAGAAAAACTGCGCTTACCAGTAAGATAAGTCTAAATTATTATACAAACAAACTTCATATCTAATGTATGTTTACCAACAAAAACTAACTTCGAATATATTATTCAGACTAGTTATTAATTTTTTAAAATAAAGCAACTCAATTAAAAACTAGAAGATGAACATCAAGTTTTTCTTATAATACGTTGAACAGAATAACATAGAGGAAATTAGACTGGTGGAACTCCTAAAAATAGTTCTTTCTAGATCGACGGATGAAGGAGAAATCTAGCCTCATGATGCATGCATTTGACAGCTGCTAATTACGTCTGGACAGTATATCTGGTCCGGATCTTGTATAGAGAATATTCCTACATTTATTACTTGAAAAAATGCAGGACCTTCTTTGTGATTGATTGATTTGGAAAGATAAAAATATAAAGTGTTATAGTGTGGATGTTATGGCACATTTGCGAATGACATATTTATAGCTTTTAAAGTTCAAAAATAAATTTTAAAAGTCTTTGAATAATTTTTTAAAAAGCTATAAATGCCTTCAAAAGAATATTAAAACTATATTCAGTAAAGTGTTGGCTTCTCATAAATTTTTTTATGAAGAAATAAAAATTATGAAGAAGCAGAAACACTTAAAAGTTATCCCAAATAAGAATTATATATGGAGAACTAATTTTGTCAAAATTGCAATTAAGAAACATATATGGATGCAAGTACAAGAAGGAACAAAAACCATCTATATATATATATATATATATAAGCATGAGTGAAATCCTTGGTAACAACAATAGCACTTAATTAATTACTATATATAAGTAACACATTTCTAATCTTCGACAATGACATATTCAAATAACCTGATCCTGGGTTTGTTTATGCCAAGCTAATGCAAGTGGTGCTGGCTTAACTTCTTGATGAGTTATAACTAATTGTATTATCCCCGCAAGTGAAGTATATCAGACTTCAGTTATAGCTACCTAAACTAGATCATATAAGCTAAATTTTTTACTCCAAAAATACTCAATTATTTTTAAATCATGAAGAAATAATGGTCTTAAAATTTAAGTTACTTGTCCTTGTAGTGATAATTTAACGGTAAAATCATATATTCTTTCATGCAGTGATTTGACCTCAAATCTTAATCCCACTTTTAATATTAAAAAAAAAATCAAATTATGTATTTAATATCAACTTTTAGACAAATTTATTCTTCTTATTCAAATGGAAAAAAGAAAATGAATATTTAAATCCACTATCAATCCTTGATTATTGTTCACTCATCATTAGAAATTTTAAAAAGTTTTTTCCCGATAACTTTTTTTTTTTCATTTTTTAATAAAAGAAAATAGATCCATACATTCTTGACTTATCAAATACCCAGCAGCCTATACTATTCTTTATGCATGTAGAATTTAATTAATTATTAATGACAATTCCCTATAATTCCTAACTTAGAACCTAAAAATAAAAAAAATAAATAAAAATAAATAAAAAAAAACCTAGATTATGAAGATGAGTAGCATTGAACTAAATTGCACAGCCAAACAGCCGAAGTCCAGCCCTCTCCACTTTTGAGTCATAACAAAAGTAATCTAGCTAGTATACTTGGGAAAAATGAAACCAGGTAGATGATAATAAGAATCAGAGATTAAAAACCCTATATGCCTCAGCAGCTTACTAGCTTTGAGAATTTTATTGCAAATCAAATATGCAATTTTTATCATGAACTATGGAAATGCCAATTTTCATTAATCAAGAGAAGTATATATATATATATATATATATATAGGATCAAATATTAAGAAGCCAAATCGATGGTAATTAAAAATTAGAAATAATTACATGATCAATTTTGCCAAGGTACTTGAGAGAGGTCCGTGGCCTTTGCTCCACAATCCATTGCTTTGGCAGTCCATAAAGTGTTCCTTGTACAAATTGCACCATCGGTGCTTGTTCATTCTCGCATGTTGATTCATGATCATGATCATTAGGCTTCTGATCTGCGCTCGATGTCTTGGGCTGTGTCTCCTCCATCATCTCGCCGCTAACTGTTCCTTGCTGATGAGTTTTTACCACAGGAAGGCTCATAATCAGATATGGCCAATATTGGAAAAAAAAAAAGAAAAAAAAAAAAAAGAGTTTTCAAGGTTAGAGAGAGAGAGAGAGAGAAGAGACTCTTTATTTTTTGAGTTGTCAAGACATGCAACAAATCTGAAAGGTGGCAGCAAATTGTGGAAAAGAAACCGCTATTTCTTGTATTTGGACCAGAAATTTGTTCAAGTTTTAATTAATTGGTACACAGCTTTTTAAAAATATCCAAGGGAAGCAATTACCATATATTAATTTCAGTACACTTATCAGCTCAGAAAAAAACAAATGAACCAAAGTTTACCAACCATTCTTAGAGAGAGGGATCATACATAGACCCATGATGGATGTGACATTAATTTAAATAATAATCGAGTCTCATGTGGTATATAATTTTAGGTCGGGTATTATTTTCATTATAGTATATACAAAGGGAATTGAGGGAATAAAAATATTCAATTTAGTTTTGTCGCATTTTCAAAATATTTTTTTACTATTAGATGAAAGATTATCTATATACACATTCGAGGAAAACAAAATTTATATGAATATTATGAGCATATATGAGAGTGGACTATATACTCTAATTTTTCTATAAGAAAATCTCGATTGATCTAGACCGAGAAATGGAAAAGCTAGCCTTCTTGTAGAAATAACCAATGATTATTGGAAGAATGCATGTATACCATTGCAAGGAAATTTGTATGCAAGTCCAAGAGTATGATTTTACTACATAGAATACAAAGTAAAATTAATTAGTCTACAACATGCAAATTCAGAGTTCATAATTTTAGTCCATAGCTTATCAAACATCTTATTTATCTACAATATATCAAATCAAATTTTTATTTTTCTCCATTTCGCCTATTGACAAGGGGAATACCAATGTCAAACATGTTTTCAGCCAATGGAATATAGTTAATCAGATCACACTGATCACTATAAGATGAAAGAACTACCAATGAACCTTCTTTGCCTGCTGCTTCCATCTCCACCGAATCTGAATTGGCTTTCACTTCTGTCTCTGCTTCTGCAGAAGCATTGGCTGCTGCAGAATTTGCAACATCGATAGCATTGGCTACGACTTTAGCATGATTACTGCCGTCACCATCACGGTGACCGGCCTTGGGATTTGCTTCGGCTATGGCAGGAGTGGTTGCAACAACTTCATGAACATTGGTTCCAATTTCGACAGGACTGGCAGCAACATCGGTAGGATTAATATTGGCTCCAACTCCTACAAGTTTACCCTTAGTGGTTTCGTGATTCACTTCAACTTCGACTGGATTGGCTTCAACTGTGGCAGCAACATCAGCAATATTAGTTCCAACTTCAGGAGTATTGTCTTCAACTACCGGAGGAGGAGTGGCTCGAACTCCAGCAAGATTACCTTCAGCGGCCTCGGGATTGGCTTCAACTTCGATCCAATTAACTTTGGCTGGACTACTAGTTACAGCAACATTAGGATTACTGGTTCCAATTACAACATAATTGGCTGCAACATCGGTAGCATTGGCTCCAACTCCACCAAGGCTACCTTCAGCCGCATGATCAGGATTGGCTTCGAGTATGGCAGGACTGGTTGCAGCAACATTAGGGTTGCTTCTGACTTCGGGAGGACTACAACCCAAACCAGCCTCGGAATTAGCTTCATCTTTGACCGTACTGGCTCCAACTCCGGCAGAAGCACTGCCTTCAGCGGCTTCGGGATTCGCTACAACTTCAGTAGGATAAACTTTACCAACTTTCTTAGAATTGGTGTCAAGATTGGGAAGATTAGCATCAACTTTCGTAGAACTTGCTTCACTAAGACTGGCTTCAACTTCATGATCAGTAGTTGCTTCAACTTTGACCACATTGTCTACAATTTCAACTTTTGTATGAGGACTAGTTTCAAGATTAGTGGAAGGAATATTATTACTACCTTCATTCTTTATGGGATCAGTTTCAACCTTACTGGCTTTAACTTCAGCACTATTACCAGTACTTGCTTCATCAACTTCCTTAGGATTAATGGCTTCAACCTTTTTAGGGATAATATCCTTCTCTTCCATCAAATTATCAGCCCGCGGAATGGTTTTCCGAGATGAGGCTACGCTTCTTTTCCTTTGCCATTTTGGTTTCTCAAATGATCTCTTCCTTTTATTTTTTGAAGACACTGAGAACAAATTAAATACAAATATGAATTGGGAAACAAAATTGTAGTATTCAATCATGAGCATATATATATATATATATAGTTAATATGTATAATCAATCACCTTTCGGTTTGTGTACGTCGTGGTTGTCATTGAAGTGATTGAGGAGGTTATTATAGGCTGATTCCAAAAATTCCTCAACCGTTTGATGGTTTATTTCATCATCCTCATCAGTTGGTTGATCATATGCTAATGCAGCATAGAACTCCTCAAATTCCTCATCAGTATCACTCTCATAAACAAAACAACTAGTACTATAAGTAGTAGAAGTAGGAGTAGAGTTGAGGAAGTTTTTATATGCCTTATCTAAGAATTCCTCAACCTTTTCAACTCTCTCTTCTTCTTCTTGATCAAAGTTTTCTTCTTTTTCAACTTTATGTTCTTTACAAGCATCATGATAATCAGTCGAGAAAATAGTCTTCCTTTGTTTGGTTTTTGTTTCTGTTTTATGGGGACTATTGGAGTTCAAAATCAACGAATTCGCCCTTTTCTTTGAACATTTTCTTGTGTTCTCAGATTTCTCATCCTGCGCCATTAATTAATTATATGATTAACAATTATAATTGATTGAAATGTTTTTTTTTTTTTTAAATTTTTATATGTATATGATCTAATTAATTACTCACCACAGGATATTGTTCTTCTTCAGTTTTTTCATCCTTTCCTGGTTTAAGTTTATCTGGATAAGCCTCATAAAGCAAAAAATTGACAACCTCAATGGTTGATCTGAACATGGCCTTTGATCTTTCATGACGGTAGTACTGCATATATATATATATATATAAATTTGAAAACGTTTCATAAGTGCGTTTCATGTCCATTGGCCAGATCTGAACCCTTTTCCATAAACTATTTACTAGGATATAATTAAGCTTCTTTTCACAAATAAAAACCTAGGGTTTCAAAAATTAAAATAAGAAAATGAAAAGAAAAATTAAAAAAAAAATTATTAGGGTTTCGAAAAACTCACCAAACGCTATGATGAAAGAAAGAAAGATTTTCGCTTTGGAATTTTACTAATCTTTAATTAACAAATATTAATTCTTGAAATTAATTTAAACAAAGTATAAGTTCAATTAGATCTAATCAAGAAGCCAAAAGGAATTTACCAGGTCAAATCTTCCATTAATTCTTTGTCTGCGCTCAATTTTCCAACCCTCCAGTCTTTCCGAGAAAGAAAATTGGCATCCATTATTATTATTGTTGTTCTGGCCAGTATTATCTCCGGTTTGAAAAATTGAAAACTGTGCAGCCACAAAACACAATCTCAAAATCATTGTTTCGATTTTCTCTGTCTTTTCTATGTAAATTAATGAAAACTCTACCTTGCCCATGTCCAGAGCGTTCTTCACAAAATCATCAGGGACTTGGAATGTTACTGAAATTTCTGCCACAAGATTTGTTCGACTTCTTTGTTTTGTATTTCTTTGTGCCTCTGAAATAATCTGCAATACAATCATAAAGTTACCCTCATATCTAAACCCAAGTTTGGTATTTCTCTGTGCCTCTGAAATAATCTGCAATACAATCATAAAATTACACTCATATCTAAACGTGGGTTTGTTTCATTTCCTACTCCATAGTAAAGGTGCATATACAAAAGAAATATATATATATATATATATATATATATATATACATGCAAAAATTCAAAAACCCTTTAACATGTGTGTATATATACAATCTAAAGCAATATGGAAAGGATATACAGTGTCAAGTCTCATGGTGTTGACGTTGTCGCAATTTTCAGGGACTTTGAAAGAAATAGGAATTGCTTCTACAATCTCGTTTGATGTCCTGCTCTTGTTCTCCAACGATAACACTTTCAATTCCGCTACTGATTTCTGTTAAATAAAAAATGATGAAATTTCTAATTAGTAATTTACACTAACAAAACAAATTTTTGAGACAAAAAAATTATAATAACTTACACTAACAACTTGTCTAAGTAATTTATAGAGTTTAGCATGCACGGCTGCATCTCGATGAAAATTGTCCGTTACATTAGCAACATTTAGGTCTATCTCTGACCCAATATTGTTCTCCAACTCATTGATGGAGTCCTTGGAGTTATCTAATGGTTCTGACATATTCTTGACCTAGGAAGATAAGAAGAAAAGAGAGAGAGAGATTTAGGGTTTTTGTTGTGAAGATTAGCAAAAGAAGAGAGACATATATGTAGTAGGGAAAAGAACCTCTTCAATAGTCATGTCCATTCACAAGAGGCTAGGTGCTTGGCGAAAACAGTAATAAATGAGGTTTTCATTTGCTTTCCAATGATGGATGGTGGTGTTCCATTTGAAGAAACTATTTTTTTCATAGTATCTAAACGGGATTTTCATTTTTAGAGATTTAAAAGGGTGTGAGCATTTATTTGCTCAAATCCAAGCACAAACAATATTGCCTTTTATGCTATTTTATTATATTATCCGCACAGGGCCTACCTCTTTGGTCAAAAACCCCTATAAGCAATCTCAACCGTTCATCTAGTTGGCTGCCTCTACATCTTGTGGTTGGTTATGAGTTATGTAGGATATGACTTGGAAACTTTATGGTTTTCATAAGCATGTATATTGTCGGTTGCTGGAACTTAAATTTGCTTTGCTCAATATTTTACATAAATTCGTTACCAAATATGTTAACTAGGGGGTCTGGTGGAATCCAACCATGTAAATTTTAAGGTGCTTATTGTCATTTCTGAATTTGTATTTTGTTATTAATTGTATATTACTTCTTATTATAATAGCTTCCTGTAATATTAAGAACACAAATTCACTTCTTAGTATATACTAAAAATTATGAAAATTAAAGACAGATTCTATACGCTGTTGTTTAGTTGCATGTGCATTATTATTTTTTTAACTTACTATCCAAAATGTGAATTTCCAAGTACAAGATTGTTAATTAGTTGATCTCTTGGCACAAATCAGATTGTTAGTTGATGCATTAAATTAATTTTAACATTCGTAAACAACGGATAACTAATAACCATTAATAACTACAAACGGTTAACTAATAACGGTTACGACGTATTAATTTGACCCTAAAAAGCGAGATACTGCCGCCCTTTGAGAAGCAAAATGTTTTATTTATTTTTAAAATTAAATCTCTTAATTTTTTGCATACTTATTTAGAAATTTTTGCAACACAATTATTTGCCTTATGTTTTGTGTAACCTAAGTAATCATTTATTGATGGAAAGGAAAAAAAAATTTATATGTAACATAACCAAAATAGAGTTTTTTAAATTTTTGCAGAACTAAATTATCATTTTTTAAAAAAAATTTAAGTTGATAAAAGATGAGTTTTATTTCTTTTGTATTTTTTTTCTAAGATTTCCTCTCCTATATAGGTCTAGCTCTTTTAAGTTTTTTTCTAGATTCTTAGAAATGTGTTTTTAATTTTTTTGGATAGAATTATTGAGTTTTGAATTAAAAACCTTTTAAATTTTTGGCTTTGATACTATACTAAATTTGAAGATAGCTTGTGCTTGGTATGAAAGAAAATGGAAAAGAAAATAAACAAGAAACTAAACTGAGGGAGGGAAAAAAAAAAAAGAAAAAAAGAAAAAGAAGCTTTGAAATACCCAATTGAATTACCATTTTTCTAAAAAATTGAAATTAATAAAAAGTGAGCTTTCATGTTTTTTTTTTTTTGTTTTTTTTTTAATTTTTTTTTTCTCCAACATGCATGAGTTTCACCAATAATTTTTACAACATTTTAGCTTTTCTAAGGAAAATGAAGAACCACCCCAACGGACTTGTTCTTAGGCCAGTTATCACCAACCGAATCCCAAAGCCCTCCATGCACCAAAACAGCTCAACTTTCGCCAAATGGTCCAAGGGTTTTATGATTTCTTTAAGCTCATTATTATTCTAACCCTAGTATGTAACTAGGTGCATAGATTTCACCATTAAACTAATACACACCCAATTAAATATTAAAAGAGAGAAACTCTTACATAATAAACGTTAAACAATTATAAGAGGATGGATCTTTTTAATCACATGCTTCAATTAACTCCAGAGTTGGTTATTTCAAACGCCAAAAAAAAAAAAAAAAGAGTAAAATATATATTAGCACAGAAAGACATTTTGTGACTGCATTAATAACACTATTTTGAGTCTCATAAACTTTTTAAATGCCTATTTTTAATGTATGTGATTAATGTAAAAAAAATCAAATTTACTTTATCGATTAATGCTACCACGGATGAATCTATTATGAAAGACCCCCACTTAAAATAGGAAAAAATTATTTAGAAAATTTAATAAAATATTCTTTTTACTAGAATCTTCAAGAAATCAGTAAAGGTAGGAAGCCATGTGATATAATTATCTCTGGGTTTATTTAATTAATCTGTTGTCCATACACCCATGTGATCGCCCCGGGGGAATCATATTTTGTTGATATTTTTTATTATAATTTGTACTACTCATTTTTTTTTTTCTGTACTACTTACTTTTAATTTCCACTACTTAGTTTGAATATTAATAATACTTAAAATAAACTCGAATTAAATTACTATTTTTTATTTGCTTCTTTTTTGTTTTTTTGTTTTTTTTTTGGTGCGTGTGTGTGTGTGTGTGTTGGCGGAATACTTTACAATATGCTTTTGATTTCAATTAAAAATAGAAAGTATGACTATGGGAATTCCAATCATGACAAAGAAGTTGGATGTTACATAGGAGTCCAATTAGTCGGAACAAAAAACTTAGCTTTTGTCTTTTCTTTTTTTTTTTTTTTTTTTTTTTTTTGGTTGATAAACTTTGACAAAAAGCTTTCCAGTATTGGAATATGATTGATATTTTTCTTCTAAGAAATAATAATGACAGAGTTAATTAAAAAGTTTGTCATTACAAGTCGTGATTTCTCCACTAAACTTTGATACAAAAGAAGAGAGGGGAAAAAAAAAAAAAAAAAAAAAAAGAAAAAAAGACTTTTTTTTTTTTTTTTCCCTGAGAAAAGAACTTCATTAGATTAAGAAACAATTACAGCACCATCACTACATAATAAAGATTTGAGCCATGGATGGCCTTTTTGTCTCCTCGATCCCGAAGCCCTATCAATTTAGTATATGTATGTCAAAGTTAAACTAAATTTCATAAATGCATGAAACAATCAGTCTTTTTCTTTTTTTCTTTTTTTTTTAATTTTTTGTAAATTTGTGAGTTTTATTAGAAAAGAATAAAAAAAAAAAAAACGTGACATGAACATAATGGACATTTTAACATCGATAAATTTGGTCAAAGTTAAAGACAATGTTATAAAAAAGAAGATTAAGGACACTAAAATATCAATATCAAATTTTAGATGGTGGAGGTTTTTGGAATTTCACAACGAAAATCAAACGGACATATCAGACAGCAGCAAAACGTGCGCGTCAACCTACGATTGAGCACATTTTGCGATGGTCTACTAGTGGAGGGTCGGAATTAGAATTTTGGTTGTTATTTTAATGTCGCTTTGTGCTTTTTTCACAGGAGAGAAGAATTTTGCCCCAAAAAGACCAATTATAATTGACCAATCCAATACCAATCCTACCCTTCCTTTTTCCCCCGGTCCACAACCAGGGTCAAGGTATTTCAGTCAACTCGAGAAAAAAATAATACTAGAAAGGTGAAAGTGAAAGTGAAAGTGAAAGTGAAAGTGCAAGTGGCACAGTCGTGTTGGTGATGGCGATAGTTTGGCCTCTCCCACAAAATTCAAAACCAAAAAAACAAAAACATATTGCAACAAAAACTTCATTATCGTAGTACACGTGGAGGGACATGATATGCTAGATTGGTAGAGTCCACATAGGCATAATTTAGACGGAGACAAGCTATCAGTGGTTGCAAACATCGGACATTTTAACTGATCTTAAAGATCAACGGCTGTGGTTGGCCCACCGATTTTTCAGAACAAATGCACCTAAGCTTGAAGAGCTCCATTTTTTTTCCATTTGTCTGGTCTTTTGGTTCACTGATTCTCTCTCTCTCTCTCTCTCTGTTCAGGGCTTCTCCGAGGTAAAACCTCTTTTCTCTTATGGGCTAGTTTTGAAGCAAAAACATATTAATAAAGTTTTCCATATTCTGGGTTTCTCAGATTGATTTCTACATATGTTGTTGTTGACCTTCAAGCTGCAACATCTATCTATTTTTTCTTTCTGTTTTCAGGGGCTTTCTGGCTGACCAAACTATTTATTCTTTCATTTCAGATAAACGAAGAAGACTAGTATTATTTAATGTTTGAGTCTTCTTTTTGTTATTATTTGTTCAGGACTTTACATCTTCAGTGTGTAGTTTGAGTTGCAATTAGTCTGTGAATCTTTGAAAAATTTCATTGTTGTCAGATTTTTAGTTTTGGGTTTTAGTTCATGTGTGAGATTAAGGGCTATAGAGGGTCGAATAGTTTTTAGTGCCAGAGAAGAAGGAAAATATTTGAGAGAGAATAGTGAGCTGCTTTTTTGGAAAGAAAATCCATTTAGGAGTTTGGTGTTTTCTTGAAGAGTTATTAACCAAGTAGATGATCATGGATCCGCGTCTAAATGGATTTTCTGGTTCCAATAATGGAATCCATTTGAGCAACCAGTCTATATCGATTCTATCGAATTCGAACATTGTGGCTTTACCCCAATTCAATTTTGATAGTAACAGTAATAGTAATCACAGTGCTTTCATAGATCATAACTATGACAATCAGTTTCATTGCCCTCCATCCAATCAAACCTCTAGTAGTTTAACCTCGGTTTCGAATCTCAGCCCTGAGGAGGATTTGCCAGAAGACTGTGACTTTTCAGATGCAGTCTTGAGGTACATAAACCAGATCCTCATGGAAGAAGACCTGGAGGATAAGACTTGCATGCTACAAGAGTCCTTGGATCTCCAAGCTGCTGAAAAGTCCTTTTATGATGTCCTTGGCCAAAAATACCCCCCATCACCTGAACAAAACCAGAATAATGTCTTTCAAAATGATGATAGCCCAGATGAAAATTTGTCAAGAAATTCCACTAGTTACATCACTAACAGTTGCAATAGCAATGGGTATTTTGATGATAATAGCTTCATTCAAACTCGGGGTGGATATAACTCTGAGTTACAAGGAATTCCTACTTTTTGTGTTTCCCAATCATCTTGTAGCTCTTCAAATGGTGTAATCAGCAGCTTTGATGGGTTGGTGGAATCTCCAAGCAGTATTATTCAGCTTCCCTATTTGCATAGTGAGAGTCAGTCAGTATGGCAGTTCAGGAAGGGGTTTGAGGAGGGCAGTAGGTTTCTTCCAACTAGAAATGAACTTTTTCTTAACATGGAGTCCATTGGATTGTCATCTAAGGAGCCAAACGCTGGGACAACAGAGGCTATTGTCAAGGTGGAGAAAAATGGTGAGGCAGAGTTTTCGCCAGGAGGGCATAAGGGAAGGAAGAATCCTTACAAGCAGGGTGAAGATGAGGAAGAAGAAGAAAGATGTAGCAAGCAAGCTGCTCTTTATACGGAATCAACTTTACCATCAGAGATGATTGATCTTATGCTGCTGTGCAGTACAGGGAAAGGCCGTGATCATTTGTCACTTTACCGTGAAGCCTTTCGAAATAATGGATCAAGCAAGAATGTACGGCAGACTGGCCAAACAAAAAAATCATGTGGAGGGAAGAATAAAAGTAAGAAGCAAAGTGGGAAGAAAGATGTGGTCGACTTGAGAACTTTATTGATCAGTTGTGCACAAGCAGTTGCAGCTGATGACCATAGGAATGCAAATGAACTACTGAAACAGGTCAGACAACATTCTTCACCTTTTGGTGATGGGAATCAGAGACTGGCTCATTGCTTTGCTGATGGTCTTGAGGCACGCTTGGCTGGTATAGGTAGCCAGATTTACAAAAGCCTTGTTTGTAAGAGGAGGACTGCTGCTGATAGCTTGAAAGCTTACTATCTATACCTCGCAGCCTGCCCGTTTAGGAAGATTTCGAATTTTGCTTCAAACAAAACAATAATGAATGTTGCAGCAAAAGCAACAAGGCTTCATGTCATAGATTTTGGTATCCTTTATGGCTTCCAATGGCCCACCCTTATTCAACGAATCTCATGGAGGCCTGGTGGACCCCCAAAGCTCCGAATTACTGGAATAGAGTTTCCTCAACCTGGCTTTCGACCTGCTGAGCGAGTTGAGGAAACTGGACATCGCTTGGCAGCTTATGCTGAGAGTTTCAAAGTTCCCTTTGAGTATAATTCTATTGCAAAGAAATGGGAAACCATTCAACTAGAGGAACTCAAGATTGACAGGGATGAGGTCACTATTGTTAACTGCTTGTATCGGGCCAAGAACTTGCATGATGAGAGTGTTTCAGTAGAAAGTCCTCGAAATATTGTACTTGATTTGATAAGAAAAATTAATCCAGATCTCTATATCCAGGGGATTATTAATGGGGCATTCAATGCACCCTTCTTTGTCACCCGGTTCCGAGAGGCTTTGTTTCACTATTCTGCATTGTTTGACATGCTTGAAACGATTGTACCCCGTGAGGAGATGCAGAGGATGCTTATTGAGAAAGAGATCTTTGGCAGGGAGGCTTTGAATGTTATTGCTTGTGAGGGATGGGAAAGAGTAGAACGGCCAGAAACATACAAGCAGTGGCAAATCCGTATACTCAGGGCAGGGTTTGTGCAACTGCCTTTTGGTCGGGAAGTTGTGAAGAGGGCAACTGAAAAAGTAACGTCTGATTATCACAAGGACTTTGTGATTGATGAAGATAGCCGGTGGCTGTTACAGGGATGGAAAGGGCGAATTATCTACGCCCTTTCCTCTTGGAAACCTGCTTGAAGGCATTCAAAAGGTGCAATGGCTGTTGCCATCTTCATCTGCCTTTTTGCATTTTGCATTCACAAGGAAAATGAGAAAAGGTACTTGTTAAGTGGCTTTCATTATTGGTTTTTGTTTCTCCTCTGTTTTTATCTGTCATTGTGTTCATCATTTTACAAATAATTTGTGTCACCTGACAGGGCAAATGTGGTAGCTGATAATTACTGTCATGTCATCCTGGGGTAAGAGCAGTGAGAGGACTCCTATAACTTGATAGAGTTGTCTTAACATTTTTCCCATTGTTGATGTATTGTATTGTGTACAAAACTCTTGGGGGCCAGTTTGGAACACAGGAATATTAGATTGGACTATTTTAAATTTAGTATAATCTTCCTTTTTTCTTATGTCCCAAATTTACCCTGAGTAGTGTAATAGCTATTCAGCAAATTGTTTGTACAAAACACAACCCTTTTCAGTTCAGAAAACAGAGAAGAAAATTTTGTATCTCTGTTTTCACATTGAAGAGCTCTTTTGATTTGGTTTCGGCTTCTGTTTCTTACCTCACGTACATATATTCCTTGAATTGTATGGTAAAAGGAGTTTCCAAGATTTAATAATGAGCACTTTGTATTTGCTGCTTTATCTGGTGCACTTGAGGACCCAATTCTTGCTTTATAAGCAAAAGTATGAATTGCTGCTAAAAGAACGTATTTTAATTTCTATGTTGGGGAAAGTGAAGCCTTGTTAACAGCCATCCACATAAAAGAAGAATATAAAAACCTCCTGAACTTGAAAGCTTTTGCTTTATCAAGTCTTGCTCCATCCTAGGAACTCCATAGGCAAAGAAGTTAGGTTTGGAGTTTGCCAAGGAAGCTAGTCATTTGAGGCTTTGGATGAGGTGCTTTTTTCCATTTGGTACCACTATAAACGTCTCCCACTTTCAGCTATTCACAGTTTATTTACTCTTTTCAACTTTGGGGATACAACAAATGTTGGGATTTAAAAAATAAAAAATAAAAAATAAAAATCTACTGGTTTCTATCTTGTGTGTATTGTTTTTTATGGACACGACTGGTTTCTATCTGGTTGATCTACATTATTGAGAAGTTCTTTGAATATCCGGTTGGAGTCAGACGTTAAGTTGGGATACTATTTATTTCTTTCTCATTATTTCATAAGAGTTTGCATCAACTGTTGCACCCCAAAACAAAAACCATATTTAATTTACAGATATATTACATAAGTAGACGCTTTTTCGTTCCTATAGAGATAACTAGTGGCAAAACGACTACTTTCTCTCGTACAGTTCAGATAAATGTCATGCCACCGCAACCCAACATTTCAAAATTTATCTATACATCCTAAGGCGATCGATCACTCTCTTTCATTTGTAAATTTGGATTCTCGAAAACAGCTTGTGGTATAGAAGGAATTCCACTGGACACTCATATTGAAAGATCTAGATTATAATGGTCTGTCCATTCGGTAGGCTGCACTCTCATCTCATCGTGTTTTGGTTGAAGGAATCCATTACTTGAAACCTCAACTTGCTTATGCTTATTTGTCAAAAATTTTCAAAGGAATTATAATCAATTGATAGGATTGCTTTTCATGGTGGAATTAGTTGGAGGGCACTTTGAATTAAAGAAGGTGAAGTAATTTAAAAAGTTGTTTCTTATTATATTCATGAAGTTTCCCTGTATTGTGATGAATATAATTGGGCTTCCTATGGTGCTTCACAACTTTCTATTAAAAAGTTTAGACCCGGCCCACCCCCCCCCCCCCCACAAAAAAAACCCCCAAAAAAAAAACACTTTCTATTAAAAAGAACTGAACAACCTTTCAAAGAAGCAAAAGTTGTTTATTTGAAACAAATTTTAATATATATTCGTAAGTTTGGTTAAGTGCTATAATTCACTAAAATACCTCGAGGGTTCAAATATTGATCTAGTAAATTCCTCCTCCTCCAATTGTGATGAGGTGTAATGTTGTCCGAACTATAAATATATATACACTTTTATTTCAGCTTAAATTAAGGTGCTTAAGTATAGCATTCTTCTTGATTCTACTTAACCCCCTCTTCTCTCATCTGTGATTGTTAGATTTAGCATCAACTGGACATATGGACCATTTTTGACAGAAAGCCTAAAAGCAGATTTGGTCTTGCATGGACATTCCTAATTGACAGAAAGCAAAGCAGGTTTTGAAGAATTGACAATAGCATTGCATGTGAATACATTCCCTCATAACTGTTGGAAGTTGTTAAACCATCAATTAATACTCTTTCAGGAAAAAGGCTATCTGTAATTATTGCGAAGCATAAATGTAACATCTGTGTTCAAAAAAAAAAAAAAAAGGGCGCAATATTATGTATTAGATCAGATCAGACAAGATGTACCAATGGTAGCTATTGGTCTTCAGGTAAACTTTTCTCATCAAACCATCTTGGAGGATCAAATCCAGACCCACCTAACAGAAAAAAAAAAAAAAAAAAAATAGTAAATGCTATTCAATTCTTTAAAAATAACAAATAAAAAATAAAAAAAAGCTCACAAAAATGAAGAAAATAAATTTTAAAAAAAGCCTCAAGAACATGTTAAATTATATAATAAATAAAGATCTTAAAAGAGTGAAATTTTTTTTTTTTTTTTAAATCACATATTATAATTATTACCAAGAGGATTACAACGACAGAGACGCCAAGCAGTCAATACGGAACCCTTAACAAATCCATATTTCTTGTAAGCTTCCATGGAATACTCACTGCAACTTGGAACATATCGACAACTCTTCGGCAAAATTGGTGAAATTTCCCCTGTGCTTCATACCATTTTGATCAATTACTCAAGTTCAAATATAATTAATTTTCATTTTCATTTTTTTTTTTTGGGGTTAATTTACCTTAATATTATACTAATTGAATAATAAACAAATAAATAAAAGAAACTTACTTTTGTAGAATTTGAGCACAGACAAAGCGGCCTTGACACCCAAATTGTTTACTTCCTCGTCTAAACAAATCAAAAACCCATAAAAATAATAATAATAAAAAAAATAAAAATAAAAAGCAATTTAAATATATATAAAATATGGGAAAGGATGGGAGAGAGGACCTTGTTCTCTTTTCGGGTCGGGTTCAGAGGATCCGTGAAATCCATTAACGAGTGACCGACGGCGAGCAAGGTTTTGAATGGGGCGAAAATGAAGCGAATTGGAATTGGAGAAGCTAGGGTTTTGAGATTGGAATTGGGATTGGGATTGGGATCGGCATCGGAATTGAGACTCTGCTACTACACCCACCACACCTCTCTGCCAGTTTATTGACAACACAACAGCCATTTCACTGGCTTGGTCTCAATTCTTAACTATCACAATTCAGCTTTTCCTATTACTATTATTATTATTATGATTATTATGTGCTTCTCTAAGTTATCTAGATTAACGACATCGTATTTTCTGGTTTTTGTATTTATTTTTTTAATTAGTCTTTTTTTCTTCTTATATTTGTGTGTGTATATATATATATATATATATATACAACGAACCAAACAGACAACACAAAATTAAAGCAACAGACACCGACTAGTTTACAAATTATTTTCTAAATTTATGTGCTATTATTTAATTAGTTAAATTTATTAATATAATTAAGAATTAAATAAATCAATTTTTCAAGAAATATGTATAATTAAATATAAATCCATCACATGTAGAATTAATGGAATAAAATAGGTGGCTCTTCTAATTATTTTAAAAGTAACCAAAAAAACAATACAGCTTATGAAAATTTTTTCTTTTTTGTTTTTCATTTATTTTTTACTTTTTCTTCAACTAAGATGTCAAAATTAAACTCTCACGAGTGCCTCCTTCAGACTCATTATGTATTTGGTAATAAAATCTGCGCTCCAAACATTTAAAATTTGCTGTCTTCCACCGTGCCAATTGTTGAATTGGATAAACTTATCAATCAAAACAAAACAAAGCATTTATTATAATTCAATCCCTACAGTTTCACTAATTGAATCCAAATCACTTTGTTTGAAATAATATCAATCTCCTCAATTAGTCAACAATACATTTAATAACCGACAAGGCAATTAATCTCCCAAATACGGCCTCAACCAGCGCCCAAACTCATAACCAAGCTAACTAAATAATTGGCTTGTTTATTAATGTTCGTGCCTTTCACTTTCTGATTTTCTTTTTGGTTTAATAGATTAATTATGCACAACGGATAAAATGACCATTGTGTTGCCAAAAGAAGAAAAACCAGTAATAACGATAAACTGTTTCAAATGGTTTTTTATTCCTTCATTTCTTTTCTTTTTTTTTTCTTTTTTTTTTTTTTTTTCCTTCCTAAACTTGTATTTTAGTTTCTTTCGAACTTGTAGTTAGGAGAGAAGAAAAATTATTTGAAAGAAAAGCCAATGGTACAAAACTAAACCACAAAACCAGCACTAAGTTAAAAGATTTTGACACCCATTTGAGATGGTGACAAAGTCCACATGCTATAAGCTTTTGCATAAAAGGTTTTATCATAAATTCCCAGTCAGCTGGGGGAGTAGACATCGACAATTGTTTGGCCATTCTCATTTTCCCATTATCACAGAAAACGAAGCATAAATATCAACCAATGGCAAATGACCTTGGCCTTATTAAATAGTGTTCTCGACTTTGCGACATCACCGCAAAAAATCAAAACCGGGTAGTGATTTGGGAAAACAAGGCCTTAAAATCCTTTGTTGGTGTCCCAGTTCCCTCAGGCTTTGAGGCCAGATCAAAGGCCTTAAATTTCGCTTCCTCAAATTGGAGGGCCTGGTCGAAAGGAAAAACGACATTCAGAAATGTCTATGAAGAGATAATATAACCAAGATTGATACAGAGAAGAAGCATTATTGGACCTATTCACTTTGTGTATCCCCCTAAAAGCAATAATACCTGAATGCAGACTTCTGCAACATCAGCCCTGGAAATGGTTCTGGTTTCTGTCTTGAGAAGCTCATCATCCTTCCCAACAAGCAGTTCCCGAATTCCACCTTCTTTATCTTGCAAGCCTCCAGCCCTAGTTTAGCCAAGGAGGTCTATGTCAATTAGGTAATCAAATAGAAGGAAATAAGAATAACTATGATATATTCTTATAAAGCTAAAAACAAGGATGACTTTCTTTTGGTTCTTCATTTTCAGATATCAGCCATAAGGAAGTTAAGCTTATAGAAGGGGAAAAAAGAATAGTATTATGGTGCAACCTTATAATTGTATATGGAACACCAGAATCAGCCAAATACTGCTCAGCCTTTCTCTTCCAAACCTGTATATAATACAAACAGCATGTTACTTCACCTTATGATTACTAACCAAGAAAATTTGAGAAGAAAAACATAAATGACAAGAAAAATCAAGGTAGCTTCATAAATGAAAAGTCCAAAATGATCGCCAAAAGTACAAGACTGGAAGGCTACAAAAGGAGAAATGGGGTAAATCAATAGTTGTACGAGTCTACGAACCAATATATTTCCATTGCCCAATGCGTTCAAGGGATGATTAAGATCTGTTCCACCCATGGACCCAACTAACACAATTTGCTTCACTCCGGCAGCCTTGGCTGTTCAGTTTGATCATAAATTTCAGAAATACAAACAAAAAGAAACAATACTTTTTTGAAGATGAAAAGCAGAAGAGAAATGCTAACCAGCATCTATCTGATTTTTCTGCCCAATCCAATCAACCTATGATGCAAAGACATTTATATTAGATCAAAGGAAAAAGGAAAAAACCCAACCATTCAGAATATTTCCTGCATCAGAAAAATGTATCAGGCTACCTGTTCAGGGTATGCACCATCTTCGAAATAGAACTCAGGCCTCCCACCTTTGGTTGGATCAAAACCAGGCTTCATCTTTGGCACAGCACTTGTAAGAATTATGAGAGCATCAATACCTTGGATGGCAGGAATAATGCTACCAGTATCCCTTATATCTCCGACATAAAGATCATCGGCCCCTCCTATCTTCTGCTTGCTCTCTTCTGTTCTAACCAGACCTCTTGCAACATACTGCCCGGACCTCTCCTTCAATTTCCTATAAACTATTTGACCTGGCCAGAGTCAACCAACAATACAATGTCAATTAGAATCTGTCCCTTCAACATAATAACCAGTAAGATATGTTTCTTCCAACCCCATGACAAATGGGGAGAAATTTGAACTTGAAGGTCCAACATCAGATGGGAGTGACAGCAGCACAAAGCTTAGTGAAACAAAAAAATCACGAAAACACTGAAATTATATAAACTATTAAACAAATGAATTTTGGTTTTATCATGTGCTTAAAAGTTTAGGTGCAGGACAATTGAAAAGACAAAATGAAATAACCTGTTATATTAACATAAGACTCATCATAGTCATTTACTCATTGGATTAGCACTCATATACATTCCATTTTTATGGAGGCGACTCTCATTCTGAGGAGGTATCATTCTACATGGCAAGTTTTTCCATGGAATGCTCCACTTATCACACTGAAGCTACTTTATTAACTTATATTACACGGATGCACAACAGTAAGCAATTAAGTTAAAGAGTTAGAAATATCCACTCCAAAACAAACAAACAATAAAAAAATAAAAATAAAAAAAAAGTTAGAAATAGAAAAATGGCAAAACTTCCTCCTCTATTGCCCATTGGGTTTTATGTTGAGCATCGATCTTAATCTTCTCCACATATTCTGACAAAATTTAGGCATTAAACTGCACAATTCTTAACGTACTGCCGCAAGAAAGATTCAAAATTCCAATATACAAAATTGGATTTGGACCATAAACACCATACCCTCTTACATCAAAAAGCCATTTGCATCTGAATACTCATCAACTACTCCTCAAAATTAAATATTTATCCATCACATTCTTCAAAAATCAAAGCTTTGGAAGTAATCATGAAATTACAGCAACTAGAATTCTGACCCACTACATAAAGAAACAATTTTCTTTCCCAAGGTATAATCAAATTCCATTTATTGGGGAAAAAAAAAATTGGAAATTGTAAATCTTCAGAATGTCTTCCCCTTTCTTATTGTTCTCTCACAGCAACCAAACAGAAACTTAAAAAATAAAACCAAAAATAGAAAAGAAAAAAAAAAAAAAACACCAAATCCAGACGAAGAAAGATCGGGAAGTGAAAAAGGGTACCAGTTCTTCCACCAGCTCCGGTAACAAGGACAGTGGTTTGAGCCAAATCCCCCATTGCCGCTGCAACTACCAGTCCACCACTCTTAGAACCCTTTGTCTTCTCTCTTTGGCGTATCAAAGAAGAAGAAGAAGAAAAAGAGAGACGAGAACAGAAATGACTGAGAGAAGAGGAAGTAGACGATTCTGGAGACCCAATTGATATTAGCGCTGACGGTGCCACCAAACTGCATTTATGACTTTGACCGTTGAGGCTGATTGAAGCGGCCAACGGTATACGTGGCACAGCTGCCATCAAACAACACCTAGTACGATGCACCAAAGTCCCATCCAACCCTCCGTCACTCTCGCAGATGAAAAGAAAAAACTCCTCTCGTTTTCCTTAACCGGCAAGAATAAGGAACCAGAAGATATGAGACCGACACGAACAGATTTCGGTTGGGCTTTTTTTCCCTCGTTCGAAACCGCTAATCGGATTGTCTTTGCATTTTTGAAAAATTCTCTCTTATCCATGTTAACCTTATCCCTACGTGCCACCTACGACGTGTTATCTACGCTCCTATTTACATTCACAAAAATCTGAATAGGTTTTGTGATGATGAATCCTAAAACCCATCTTCAAAGCCCATCAAATTGTTTTCCTTCGTTTCATGGGCCAGCCCATTTCATCTGTTTCTAAATTTGTTAAAAATTCTTGTTTTCAAACTTCTAAACAAATATCTCGTCTAGTCCGGTTTAGGGTACCTGGGCTTCACTCAGACGAGCCTGGTTCAAATCCCGGCAAAGGAAATTTATTTTTATTTATTTATTTATTGTTTTTCAGTTTGTTTTTCATTTATTTTTGAAATCGTTTATATTCATTTATAATTAAAAAAATTGTTTTTTTTAATTTAATTTCGTCTTTGGAAAGAAACCCGGCAATGGAAATTGATTTAATTTATTTATTGTTAAAAAACGTTGTTTTTCTATATCATTTTTGGCCAGTTTTGTATACTATTTATTTGATTTGATTTTTCAAATCCATTTTCTGTGGATGTGAGTTTGGCATGGCCATGATTGTGGGCAATTGTCATTGACATATATGAATATCATTTTCCATGTTCCGAAAACTTATCAAAATTCTCTTAATAACTCAAGCCACAAATTGGCATAAATAAATGCAAAAATAATTGTTTTTTTTTTTTTTTTCATTATTACATTGGCGTGGTCTACATACATAATTGAAGCCAAAAATTGTTATTTTATTTTTGAGATTCAATGATATGCCCATGGAATATCTGAAAATATAATTTTAAAATACACATCAATTATATTTGTGCATATCCCTTTCACATAAGATCATATCATCATCCACCTGAGCACCGTACGTTACATTTACTATAAAAATATATTATATATTATATTGCCCTCATGACCCTCATCTCAAAATTGTATAATATAACCCCATTGACCAAGGCATTCATTTCCCAAACGTGAAGGAAGATACATGATTATGCTAATTTGCCAATATAAAAACTCGATAGGAAGATGAAATATTTTTATTTATGTTTTTCCTTTTTGGTATTTAATTGATTAATAATCAGAACAAGATATCATCGTCATGTGCACAATGTGATATGCGAAGGGTAGGCGATGATAGGGACTTTCTTTTTTTTTTTTTTTTTTTTTTTTTTTTCACAACACAGATTAATCATCATCTTCTTAAGCTGTGACTGAGGTTTCCACAGCAACTTGTCCAGAGTAAACAACTTCTGATTTCAGTTCAACCTCCCAAAGCTCTGGCAACGCCTCCCTTATGTTATGGATGCTCTCTAATGCATAATCTGCACCTTTAACTCTCTGAGAAGTGCCAACCTGAATTGTGGATTTGAGAGATTTTAGCGACTTAGAATTGGCAAAAAAAAAAAAATATTCCATTTTGTCTTTGGTTAGGCAGATCAAAACCAATGACCCCCAGTTTGCATAAGACTTTTTCTTACCAGCACAGTATGAAGGCCCACACGTTTTCCAGCTTGGATGTTTCTAACACTATCATCAAAGAACATCTGAAAAAGGTTTAAGAAGAAAACAAAATAATATAAGTAAAATTTTGAATAAATGACAAATTTTGAAAGAAAATACCATGAGCTCGAATTACCAAACAAATTTTATCTTACCGTTCTTTGAGGGTTAACATTGGCCATCTTGAGAGCTCTTTCAATGGCTTGCTCTTGGGGTTTGCAGACAACTGGTGTTTTTGGTAATGCTGAAATG
The DNA here is from genome assembly GCF_031755915.1 of Ziziphus jujuba. Lineage (NCBI taxonomy): Eukaryota > Viridiplantae > Streptophyta > Magnoliopsida > Rosales > Rhamnaceae > Ziziphus > Ziziphus jujuba. The sequence continues at coordinate 13,352,705 of NC_083384.1, forward strand.
GGATTAGAATTGGCAAAATGCCCAACGATGTCGAAAATTTCATAGCTGCTGCTGCTAGTTGTGGTTGAAGTATTGGTACTGCTGCTTGATCCCACAAATTCAACATCATCTTCATCATCAGAGACAGTGTTCTTGTGGATGGGATTCAGGGTCTCAAAGCAGATGATCCCTTCGAAACAATCTTCTAAACCAAGCCTGCTTAGTGATTTAGCAGCATGAATTTTGTCTGCGTTTGTGAATATCTAAAATTTGCATAGAACACACAGAATTAGAAGACAAATTTACAGTTTAATGCCTCTGTTGCTCATTTTGTTTATTTGGTAAAAAATAATAATAATAATAATAAAATACTTACAATTTTCCTATAAGGAAGGCTAAGCAAAATGCTCCTCAAAACAGGATCAGGTTTTATGTTCTCATAAGGTAATCTGCCATGAACAAAACTGTTGCAACAGGAAAGACAAAGGTCAGCAATCTTTATCAAATATCACCAGCTTCTTGAAAGATGTTTGTCTTTCAGGTTGAAAACAAGTAGATGGAAAAAAAAATAGTAATAAATAAATAAATAAGTAAAAGCGTGTTCCCACCTGTGATATTTATCATAGTCAAAGTCATAGCCAATTGCCTGCAAAAAGGAAACCACAACAAAACCATAGTTCTAAGAAAAGAGTTCACAGAATATATAAAATGCTATGTAAAGGAGGAAAATAACAATATTAGTATAATATACCCTGAGACCAGCCATTGTAGTTCCATAGTTCTTGTAAAGTAGGTTACACAAATCATCAATTTTACTCTTGTCAATACCAAGCTTCTCAACCATGTAATCTACAAAGAGGACACCATCATTATAAATGTTAAAGAACACAGAAACAGAACCATGTATGTGAAAAACTGAGGAAAAATCACCATATAGATGTACCTTCTATATTCTTGCGGCATTCTTTGGCAATCCCAGAGCTAAGGGGGTAAAGGGTATCATCAAGATCTGCAAATTAAGAAATATGGTCAAAAACCCAACAAATTGTTCCAGAATAATCTAGATTGAGACATAAATTTCATGGTTGAAAAAGGCTTACCAAACAGAAGGCACTCATATTTTTGCATCTGTGCCTGCCTGTAGCGGTCCTCAAATTTTTCCATTTTTGATTAAAACACCTTCAGCAAAGAGCAACAACAAGTGAATAATAAGCTCCAGGATATCCTAAATCGACTCAAGCTTATATTGATATTCATTTTAATTCTGAGTCTGTAAGTTTCCATGGATTATATAGGCTTTATTTTTGACTCAGATGTCACAAAAAGCCGTAGAAGGGTCTATAATGGTGGACAATCTGAGGCCAATTCCAAGTAGGTAGGGATAGGATAAAGCTTTGTCATTGTTAAGTTTCTGAATAGACAATTCACAACCACTAGTATGTACATATTGAAGGTGGACCATTCACTTTTATGGGGCTTAGAACATTGAAAGGCACATTATTAAAAATTCCTTGTCCACATATACAAATCCTATAACATAACTAAATGCATACAGCTATGAAAAGTAATAAAAGCTAATCAAACAAAGTTCATGTGATATCTGGAAGCCACTTTTCATTTTGTATTTTTTTGGCTCTAGGAGATACCCCAAAACTCATTTTTCAGCAAAACTTGTTCCAAAGTTAAATTGAAAAAAACCATGAGGTGTCGATGGATGAAACTCCAAGAGCTCAATAAAACAACATGGAGTTCTGGGCAAAGAAATTATATTTTAATGCAAAGAAAGAACTTGACAGAATTGGGTTTTATATCCGTGAGAAACAAAATAGATTTTGTGAAAAATGGCTGTTAATCGAACCAGAACTTCAAACAAAATGGATGTCATTTGGTAAAAAATAAACAAACAAATAAAAAATTTTCCAATCTCTAAAACTTTGATAACCAAAAGCCAACCAAAACCCAGAAATTAGAACCTCAGAAGGGTTACAAAAAAATGGGTTTGAAATGGGAAAGAATGCAAAAATGCAAAACCTTAAACGATCATTGAATCAAGAACATTTGCTTACCAGAAGAAAATGGCCCAATAACAATGACCCAGAAAGACAAAGAAAGGGCCAGGCCAAAGAGAGAGAAAGAGACAGAGAGTTTCTTTCTTGCAAGGAAAGAACTTTGAAGGAAGCAAAGAGATTTGAAGAAGAAAGAAAGAAAGGCGAAGTGGGAGGAGGAAGAACAGGGACAGAGGCTTGTTTAAATAGGCAAACCGTTAGGCCTTTGCCTTCATTTTTTTAATTGTTTTTTGAAATTTTTTCTAATAAAAAGAATTTTTAGTATTAATTTATTTGTCTCAATCACGTTTAGTTTTGATTGTTTCATTAAAAGTACATAAAAAATGTGAAGGTAAAAGAGAAAAAGCTGAATCATTTCCATGAAAGAGGATGGGCATGGTGTCGATTTTTTTTTCAAAACAAAAAAGCCGTACTTCGTGGACTGTTTCCAAAATATATTTCCAGTTTTGCCCTTTATTCCCACCGCCCTTCATAATTCTATTTCCTCCGATTCTTCTACATGTATCCCGGAACTGCCCCTGCCACGTCATGTAAAAAATTCTTCTTCCTTTTTTGTTTTTTTTGGGGGCTTTCCAAATGTTAAAGAAGGTTGGTTTTGCCGTGTTGCCAACTATTTTATCTCGAAGTTGGAAAGGGTTATCTTTAATCTTAATCCAAACCCAAATTGGAAACTTAAAAAGGTAATATAAGACATATAATTGAAGATTTGCCAATTAGGCAATGCTAACAATAAAATGTGGCATTAGGAAAATGTCCGTTTCAAAACAAAAAGAAAATCAACTTTATATCAAGTAGCCATTTAAAAACGTAAACAAGCTTTCAAACTTTATTTTAAAATTTATTCAGTTAATTTTTTTTTAAATAATAAAGATTTTTAAATTATATTATTGATTATTATTATTTTCTTAAGATTGAATAATTAAAAAATTTAATTTATAAGGATTATTTGTAAATGTCACTACCAATTATTGCAAATTGTCTAGTCAATTCAATTTACACAGCCTCTAAACTAAATAAAAAATATATAATTTGTTGTTCTTTTAATATTTCTTTTTTGTTTTTTTGTTTTTTTGGGTTTTAACCCAGATGGAAAAATTTAAGACAATGGGTTTTAAGGACAACCAGGTTATTATAATTTGGATTTTACAAAAATTATAGGCATTTTGGTCTTTTAACCATACATATCAGACCGGTTGGGGAGCATTATTACATGTGATCCTAATTTAACCTATGAGTATTACCCTACGTTTGTTTTAGTGTTTTATACATAAAATTTATTAAGTTATAATTTCTTAAACACGTTATGTGCTTTATGTGCTTTGGTTGATGACAAATGGAATAACAATTGCTTTAGAAGTTGACAAATGTTTGCCATGAACATGAATTATTGGATTAGTAAGCTTGTTAAATGACACATGTTGCTCGTACTTGAAAAATGGTAAATGAAAGTCCTGATTTGCTTCATAGTTGATATATGACAAGTGGAATGAAATTTTGATTAGTCATACTCATTTTATGGCAAATGGAAGGAGTTGGTTTGCTTTGTTTCATATGAATAGATGTATCTTGGACAATCTATTGATATTCATGCATTTTCGTTCTTGCATTTTAAGTGTAGTACAAAAACCATTATCATTTCAAATCTTGCAAAAATTCTCTATTAAAATTGTTTGCAAAACTAGCCTACAACTTGTTTCAAAATGGAAGATTTCTTTAATTATGACATTTCAGTAAAAGGACGCAGAAGTGATCTTGTTTCGCTAATTCTCACTAGTTTTGAAACTTTTCAGACGGTGGAAATTTGGATAATGACATTATGGCGAACTAATTATTCCCTCCTTGCCTTTGGCGTATAATGGTAAATGTGACAAAACATCATGACTATACTATATATATCTATGTATACTGAATGGGGGAAAATACTTATACAAAAAGGAGTTTCCCTTTTTTGTGTTTTTTTTCTTTTTTTCATGATGTATGTATGCTCTGGGTAAAAGGAGAAATTTGAGTATAATTATAACATGCAAGATTATCGCTTGGGCATTGGCTTATAATATACATAAGATTGTGATTTCAGAAGGGTCAGACAATTAAGTCTAATCGTCTTTTGTTAGGTATAATCGACACAGCTAAAGTTTCTTTCAACACCCCTGGAGTTTTATATGGTATGTATCATCTATTTTGGTTTTGCAATATCTGTTTATGAAAAAAAATTGTGAACAAGTTTGCAAACTTTAGTTTGATATTTATTGAATCTAATTTTAAAAAAAAAATTGAAAGGTTTTCAAATTACATTATTGATTATTATTATCTTTATAAGATTGAAAATGAAAGGATTATTTTAAATTGTCCGTACCAATTAGTATAAACTGCATCAACTCAATTTTGCACCGCCTCTAAATTAATTAAATGAAAATAGATAATTCGTTGTTCTTTAAATTTTAATTTTAACAGTATAAGATGGAGAAATTTAAGACAGGCTTCATGGTACCCACTGCCTAGGCTGTGTTCACTTGAAGATGTATAATTTACCACACGTAAATTGGGGTTCGCCAAAAAGAAATAATAATCATTTTGATCTTCTAAAAATAAATGTCCAGGTTCTGGACACTTCCTTTTCCCTTTTTTCTTGGTCAAAAGGACATTTCTGGACACAGGGATGAATGCATGTGGGCATGTTTTTATAAGTGTATGACGATTTTTTTTTTTTTTTTTTTTTTTGGTTTAAATTTTTTGGCTAAGTATGACCGGCTAATATGAACACTGGTGACCTATATATAAAGACCAGCTAATATGAACACTGGTGACCTATATATAAACATCTATATTTTTTTATATATATAGTTTGTATAGACAAAAGTCAGAATTTGGGGTGGTTGTGAATCAAAAATTCAGGGACATCTTTCTTTCACTCAGAGGATGTTACCCAAATAGGCTTGAGTTACACAATGAGTGACACATGCCAAGATTGATTTTGATTTGGAACAAAATTCAATAACATTTTTGAAGCCTAACAAAAACCCAACTATCTTCTTTTACATGGATCCAAAAACCACATCATCATTGAGGTGTTTTTTTAACAGCTAAAAGTGACTTATCAAGTAAGGGTAAACCATCTTTCCTCATATGTTTGCAATTTATAAGAAAAACCTTTTTTTCCTTTTTCATTTTTCTGTTTTTGTCTTCTGCGCTGTCCCATCTTCAATGCTGATTCACAGCCTCTATGCCCTTTGCACACAATTACTCCACCGCATATGTAATGCATATAATAATAAATTATTTATGTATTTATATCAACTACCTTGTGATGAAAACTAGTTCGCAGAAACAAAAATCAAATACCAAAAAAAAAAAAATTATAGTTGCCAAAAGGAACTAAAAAAAACCATGCCCTTGTCTCTCTCTCTCTCTCTTTTTTTTTTTTTTCTTTTTTTCTTTTTTGCAAGAGAATACAATTCCACTAAGTAGTAGCTGAGATGTCTGAATCTTTGGGAGTGTATCTTGCAGATAGATTCAGCTTATTTTCTGTAGAGCCTCTATGATTGAAGGGTATTTTATTTTTCTTTTTTAATTTATAAGATATACCAAAGCTAATAATGATGGACAATCTAGAACTATTCTATCATATATCAAACGACACCGTAAAAACTGTTGAACCTGATTATGTAGCTTTATCATTCATATACATCTTCAACTTGATTATGTAGCTCTATCATTCATATACATCCAATTTGAATTTAGCATTTAAATATTCACGACAACCTACATCAATTTAGGATTTCGCTTAGATATTATAATTTGGAAGAAAAACATGAGTTAGCCGGTGGCCAACGCAAAGTTAAACAATCCTCATAATTGCTATCATCAAGCAGACATTATGATATGCAAGACAAAACCTTGACCATTATACGAAGTTGGGGTGGTTGTAAAATAAATATTTTTTTAATATTATAATATATGTTTATAATCATATAAATTATATATTAGATTAAAAAGCACTTATAATTGAGGAGGGGGGGTTTGAAGCTTGTGCCGCCACTAATTTAGTGAAAATGACCAACCTAAGGAGGACCATGACACAACACCCATGATTTTTGTAATGGAGTGCAAAAAGGAAAATGATTGGAGGCCAAGGATTTACATAGCCATTAGAAATTTTTTTGAATAAATAAATAAATAAATTCTAGAGAAGTAGAAGAAAAGGGCTGGAAAAGGAAAATTTGGAGACTCTTGTTTAGTCATTCTTTCTCATTCAACCTAGCTTAAAATATAGGATTGATGTTTACGTAATTGAATAAAAAACACAAAGCAAATTGTGGTGGCGAGCTCTGGCTGGGTCTTATGAAAGGACCACTCCTGACTCTTTCCCTCAATTATTTTCCGCAACCTCAACCTGGGCTGGCGCTGATTATGACCCTTTCATTGCTCTTAGTTACTAATATTTAATAGTCTATATATATATACTTATACATATATATATTTAATATTTTCATGTTTTATCACTAACCGTGGGTGGGCTTTCATATCTCTCTCTGTTTTGGTGAAGTTGTTAAATGGGAAAGCTACAGCAACGGAGAAGTGTGAAATTCATGATCTGGCAAAACACTAAAAATTTCTGCATTAGGGTAATATGATATTCTTATGACAGTCTTAAAATTTGACTTGCAATGTTAGTAGATTTTCAGACGTTCTTTTTTATATATTAATTTGTAAATAGATGTATTTCTAAGAGCTGACCCATTTAGTTTATCAAAAAGAGCTGATCTATTTAGGTCCATAAATAATGTAACCTTTTTATTTATTTATTTTTATTATTTTGAACACATAAGCAAACTTTGATAGCATGTTTAGAAATTATTTTCTTTTTTTAAAGTTTAAATTCACCATCATCGAGTTTTGTTTTTTTCTATTGTTTTGATAAAAACCATCATTGAGTTGTTGTGGCTTAGTAGGAAAGATATTTTCTCATTCAATTTTTAAATTTAATGCCTGATTGATATAGATGATAAAAATAATACTTTAGTTTTAGCTTGTTGAATTTTGTATAATTGATTTTTTTTTAAAAAAATTATTAAAAAACTAATAAATATTTAGTTGTAAATAAAAAAAATGGTATTAAATTTTTGTTGGGATTTCCATATAAGTTTTTTTTTTAAAAAAAATTTCTAGATAAACTTAAAATTTAAGATTTTTTAACATAGTTAAAAAATTTTATTTTTTTAATTAACAAATACATGTTAACTCTGTTAAACATTCCCATATTTTAACAAAAAAAATTTTAACTTTCAAATAAAACTTTTTATCTAAAAAAGAAAAACTTGTTAAATAGACACTTAACCACTGTACCTTCATACAATTATCTATCTCTAATGCTAAATAATAATAATAATAATAATAATATTTAAAAAAAAAAAACTTTTAAGTCACGTCAAATACTTGGTGGGGATAAACTTAGGCAACGTTTACACAATGTTTCTTCAAAAAAATTTGGGTTAATTTTCACTGTTTACACAGCTGTGAGAATGGTTGGTTATATTTTAATTAGGCCCATAGAATATGCTTTTTCAGTGTGTTTATCATTAGAAATTCATTCGGAATGGACAAAGATAATAACTGTTTGTCAACATGTATTTAAGTCCCTAATGTATCTTCTACTTTTTTTCTCCTTTTTTTTTTTTTTTTTTTGTTTGTTGGGGAAAACTAAGTCCCTAATGTATGAGACTGAGCAAAATATATTGAGGTATTTGGTGTTCGAGTAGGCTGTATTCTCTCATTCAAATTTCTACACAAGATAAAGAAGGTAAAAGCCTAATTTCCATCAACACATTGTTTAACACATGAGGCATAATAATATCTAGCTATGAGATTCAACCAAAAATAAATATCTAGCTATGGAAATTGGGCCCCAAAAAAAAAAAAAAATCTAGAAGGAAATGTCCAAACTAAAGTACGAAATTTAATGCCATTTTGTATATATATATATTTTTGCAATTTTTTTTTTCCTAGAAGATTGTAGAGCTTGCACATGAAAGTGGAAACAAACGCTCACCAATAACCACAAAAAAGAAAAATAAAAATTATACATATATATATACATATAATAATTAAAACAGTACGAGACACGTGAATCTCACCTTATTGTGAGTTTGTGACTATAATAATAGCGAAGTCCAGCTGGGTGGAGGGTGGTGTGAGTGAACTATTGGTTCTTTGAAAAATTGCAGATTTGTACATTCTGTACTTGGATGCGGGGCCAATTTAGCACACAACTCTCCCACGTTTACCATTTACCAAATACATTTTTTTTTTTAAATTCAACAATGGAATAATATTAAAAGAATAGCACAGTATTCTTAATTAATTTTAAACCATCCCGGTTTGGGTTTAAATAAGAATACCAAACTTTAAAGCTTTAGCCTGATGATATTTTATAGGAGCAATTTAACAAACACATTGTGTTGGACAACTAGTAGCATGATTCTGTGAAGTCGCAAAGTTATAAAAATGTGATCCTAGAGTATCTTTGGCCAATCCAAACCATTCAAAATCTGGGGACCCACATTTTTTTTAATTTTTTATTAGATGATCATGATTTTGATCTTATAAACATTTTTTTTTATAACTTTTTTTTTTTTTTTTTAAGGGCTGTTAAATAAGTGGTACAGCCAAAAAAAACCTACACAAATGATTGGTGGTGAATTATTAGTCCTTTGTTGGAGATTATCATGATCATTGTTTTGGCTATCTGTAAAGGAAGCCCATTCATGCTTAAGTTTGTTTTTTTCTCAATGATCAAAAGGCAAAGCCTTCTCTGTCCACAATGCCTTCCAGACAGCCACTCAACCCCACTCTTCCCTTACAATTATAACAAAAATGTAGTCGCACAATAGAAAGGTAATCAGATAATAAGTTCCATCAAGCTTTAGTCCTTTTGGTACACTGAATAAAAACCATAGCTACCAATTTGACTTTGTTTTTGAGCATATGACCAATAAAAATATCTTAACAAATGGAGAACAATTGGACACTTGTCACCATTAATATGCACCGTTTGATGATGATAATTATGATGATGAATCATTCATCGACATGCATTCCATGCAGGACCCATATATGATCGAACGGACCAGAGAAAGAAAATCAGCATAGCTAACTGTGACAAGGAAAATCATCAATGCATTAATAAGGATGGTTGAGGCATTCAATATTATTGGACAATGTGGTTTGTCGTTCATTGAGGTTAGTGATTATGTTATTCATCATAAAGATTTCTTGAAATTCAATTATTCATTTACCTGGGAGTTGACTTCTTGAAAAACAAATATGGAGAGAGAGAGAGATAAATATATATATATATATATATATAAATATATATATATATATATACCTAATTTCTATTTCTTTCAGCAGTTTTAACAAAACCATAATTAAGCGTTTTAAGGCTGGTGAAGCAACTCATTGTTCTCAGTCACTCCGTTTCCTAACATCCTTTTATAGCTAGGAATTTCATTTTGCCAGCACTGGTGATGTGGGATTAATCATACATAGGATCCATAAACATGCATAAAATAAAATTTTAAAGTTGGAAGAAACATATATGGCCATAAAATTTGGTTCCACCATTATTATCCAAAAAAAATTTGATTCAACCATCAAAACCTTTACTCAGAAAGGTCCAATGTAAAGGTAAACGCTTATGCTTACCACTTTATTATTATTGTTGTCGTTGTTTATCTTATTTTTGTAAGCTAAATGTCACATTCAAACCTACATGTAAAGTGCTCGCAAAGCAACGAAAAAAAGCATAGTTGATGCCCATAATATTCGTCCACTCCCTTAATTAGAGAGAGCAGAAAAGGCACATGCATGTGAGTCCAAACATCAGAATCATCTTGGCTTGGTTTGCCAAGATTCTTGGGCCATTCATTCTAAAAAGAGAACCAGTTAGGCTAAACGCTGCCTAATTTTATGGCCCTTTTAAAACTCTATTATTGTGTATTCACCGTTCATTTTTTAAAACATTCATGAAAATATATTTACATGTGTATATATATATATATATATATATATATATCTATATATTAAACGCATTTGTTATGCACATTGGAAGTTTTATTTGATTTTTGGTTCTGATATTTGGATTTAGGAAAGCAACATTTCAAGAGCAATAATCAATGAAAACGAAAAATATTTTACGACCACTTTGTAATTCAATATTAATTTTGCTAAGCGACACAAGGTGTCCTAAATTACTGTTGAACTAGATTATTCAAATTTATTACAAATTGTCATGGTTTCTAGCTTTCAAAGTTTCAGCAAAATGAATTTTCTGTTTTCTTTCACGAGAGAAGAAATTTCCATCATGTGCTTCAATATTAATAATTAAATTAATGAGGCATTTCGGTAGAATCAAAATTTTATAAACTTTTTAACTTGTTTAAGTTGTTGTATGGAAGTTTCAATTTCGAAAAAGCCATTGAGATAGACACATTAGTTAATTTTGTGTTTTTTCCCACACAATTTTGTATGGTTTTTTTTTTTTTAAAATTTTTAATTTTATTTTTTACTTATTCTTAAAATATATATATCTACATATATATATTAGTCCAGCTCAAGCCTATGGCCGACTTGAGGCTTAGAAGCCTGACCCAATTTCCCAGGCATCGAAGCTCATAGAACGCCAAGCCCAAATATGCCAACATCGATCAGCCTGGTTACCGTAAACTTTTGGGAATTTAATGGTATAACATCCTGTGTTAAGGCATGCTTGAATTTAGCTTTAAATTTGAAGTCATGTTTCTTGTAAGAGTATGCTTGTGTAAAGAGTTGTGATCTTATATTTCGGTGTTCGAGTGACCAAGCTTTTTCATGTAAGCCTCCTTTTTGATATGAAATATTCTCCTGTTATAAATATTTCATTTAAACTATTTTTTTAATAGTCAAAGTTTGGAAGATGCTCTGTAGTTGGAGGCTTGCCGCTACTTTAAAATATATCTATATATATATATATATATACACACACGCAATCAATCAAGCTCATCAAGCTTATATCATATCAGTATGATATGATCTTTTTTTTATTAATAGTTTTTAGGTCATATCAATAGTTAGGATTTTAAAATTTTAAAAATAATAAAATATAAATTTAGTAATAAATCAAAATTTAATTTAGAAAAATAAATCTTATTAAGATATGATGATTGATAAATGTAATTTTAAATTTTAACTCTATCTAAAAGTTGAAAAGGAAAGTCTGAATTAGTTGTGATATTGACAAATTGATTTGAACTTAATTGTGTATATATATATATTATATGCAATATCTAGTCTATCAAAATATTTATCAAGAATACATATTTAATTATTTGATTAACTAATATATTAATATTATTTAAAAATGGATAAGTAAATCCTTGAAGGTATAAATATTATTAAATATAAATTAATTAAATAATAACATGTATATTCTTGATAGATATATTAGTAGATTAAATAGTATCTGTAACATTATACATATGGAATCAAATTCATGTTAAGATGATCCAATAATTTTAATAACAAGTCTTCTTTTATCAATATGATGATTTTACTTTTCTTATATAGGAGAAATATTATATATATTAACTTTCTAAATGCTAATAAAACATAGTCCCACACAGAAACCAATCAAACAATAAGTTCCATCCAGCTCAATTGAATGGTACTCAACTTGATCCCTAATTTAAAAAAAAAAAAAAAAAAAAGTGTTTGTCTTCAGCATTTTAACAAGTTCGACCAAAAAATTCATTTAAGAAAAAAATCTTAATACATGGAGAAGAATGCAGCACTCATCAGTATACAGGTTCAAATACTAATATTAGGTTATAAGTTTAAATTCATAGTAATTTGTGGAGAAGCCATAAAACAAAAATAAAATCAAGAACTACAAATTGTCATTAAAAAACCATGTCGTCAAAGCTACTTGCTTCATTATACTGACAGTCACTCTACATGAGACTTAAACATATATGATAACCTTTTATTACACCATATATTGTATTGTTGAACATTATAAGCATCACCAAGGATTATTGTGTTCTAACCCACAGAATCTCTATGAATTCACATAATGCTGGAATTTATACCGACATCAAAATAAGAAGTTGAAAAATTCAGGGGCCAAGACAGTGAAGAAGGAGAAGTTGGAGGTGAACGGTAAGAAGAACATGAAGAATTTGAAGAAGTATTGCTGCTTGGATTCAAAATCATCAATGGCACTACATCTTGAAGCAAACCTTGGGAACTCCTTTCTTCTTCACTTACTTCTCGATGATTATGATGGTCCATCACACTACCTGGGCCCATTTCTGGGTTAACATCTGATAGGCTTTCATGGGCTTCTAGTGTTTGAGTAGGCTCATGATTTTGGGCTTCGGGCCCCGAGATGTTCTTCTTGGTCTTCTTGATTGGTGGGTTGCCAAGCTGAGGTTGGCCTACAAAGAAAAATGGGTACGCAAAGTGAAGGTGGAGACCTTCATAAGTGATTATAAATGTCTCTGGATCATCACTGGACCTCTCTACTTGCTTTTTAGCACTGCATCTTGGGTTTGTACACCTGTAATAACTCCTTTTTATCCCCCAAAAAAAAAATTAATAAAGAATTAAACTTTGTAGTGGTTATATTATGATTGAAAGAGTTTTTAAAAATACTGTTTTTGATTTTAAAGAAAATGTTTTTTAAAAACAATAAACAATAAACATGGTCAATGACCTAACATATATATATATATATATATATATATCTGTGTCCTAGGTTACCCTTTTTATAGCAGAAAATTATCTTCGACCACTTCCTTTGACAAGGTTCATCATTTAGGCTTTAGGTAGGGCTTATATAATGACAAATATTAAAGATAATATATTCTGGTTGAGAAGGTTAATTTGGTAGTTGGGTAAAGCAACACTAAATTATGAATTGTAAACCTTTTGTTTTAATGCAAGACACAATATTGGTTTAGTTCCCTAATAAGCAACTAATTCTGACTGTTTTACTAAATACTAATACATAAAATTTTCATCATCCCTTTTACACTTCCCTTTTGAGTAGTCCACTTCAGCAAGAGTCAAATAAGAAAAGACTTGTTTCCAATTGGATAAAAAGATAAAACTCTTTTTTCCATTCACGAAAAACATTAAAAACACCTTTCTGCAATGGATATTGAACTATAGGACCCCATAATAAAAACTGAATAGAAAGAAAATTAAAAAAATAAAAAGAACTCTGTTCTGCCTCTGTATCATTTTCAAAAGAAAAGCTTCAACAAGCGAAAGAGAAAAATAGAAATGGAATATAAGTACCTGGGATTTGGACTATTTTTAATGGATTTTTGACCATATTTCCTCCATTTATATCCATCATCAGCCATCCCATTTCCACAGCTCTTGATCTTCAGGGTGTATTTGTTTTCAATCTTACTCAATCCCCTTTCTAACAAAGAAACTCTGCCCAAAAAAAATTAAAATTAATAGCATAACCAAATTATATCAAACACAACCCAATTCATCATTTCTGAAACAAACAAAAAAAAAAAAAAAAAAAAAGGAGTCTCCCAAAATTACGAAAATATATATCAAAAGGTAGACCAAACCTGGCTGGTGAAAGTTCATCTGATTGAATTCTTCTGGTTGTCACTGACAAAGCATTCTCTATATCATCGATGGTTGGACCAGAATAGACTTGTGGGTTAAAACGGTTAAGAAGAGCTTCTTCATTTGGAGGACTATTCTTGAACTCTGTTGCCTCTTCTTGAAGAACAAATAATGGGGATTCATCGTCAAGAAGTTCTCTCACAAGCTCTTCTTCCGACCCATTAGACCAACTACCAATTGTTTCCTCCATTGTTAATGTCCCAGAGAAAAAGAAAAAGAATTTCTAAGTTATTTTCATCAGAAGGAGAGAAAGAAAGAAAGAAAGAGAATTGGCTGTTAATTGGAAGAAAAAAAAAATATAGGAAGGAAATTTTAGTGATAAAAGAAGAGAAAAGGTTGATGAAATAAAGGAGGTGGAGAGTGGAGCAGATGAGAGAGGAAGTTGTCACGTCTACGTGTTTGCCTCTTGACTTTAAAGTAAGAGGTGGTATGTTTATGTTTTGTATGTATTTGCTTTGACTTTGCCAAGATTCGATGTTTGTTGAAAAGAGTGAATAGTCTTTGTTATTTGTTTGCAAAGTACTCATCAACCGTGAGAAAAATTTACATAAGGTTACACTATACATGTCTTCCTACAACGGTTAATAATCACATTATATCATCATAGAACGGTTAATAATCACGCATAATGTAAATTGAATGATATAAATATAATCACATGCAATGTTAAAATAAAACACATAGAATCTATCAAAAATTTATTTATTTTTTGATAATGAATGATCCATTGAATCATATAACTCCTACAACTGTTATGTATAAAATTTTGCCCCATCACACTTAGGTATTATAGTTAATAATCATTTGGTTTCCTTTAAAGCTAAAATTTAAATATGAGAAAGTATTATATAGAATCTGCAAATTAAATTGAGGCACGCGGATGATGATAATTGATAAATAGTACTTGTTTTGTGGTAATAAAATGGCAAATTGTTGGTTGTAATGATAATTCTTCTTTTTTCCCGTGTGTTAAAATTTGATTGAAGTACACGTAGAGGAGAAAAAACAAGAAAAATAAAGTATATTTTTTAACAGTTTTAATTGAGGTTTTTTTTTTTTTTTTTTTTCAATGACTACATATATATATATATATATATATGTTTTTTTTTTTTTTTCCCCATATTGGGAGACCATATGTTAATGATATGATCCTTAGCTTCTATAGAAATGGGTTGTCTCATTTTGTATGGAGCCTATATATCTGACTTTTATCTTCTGTATTTTCATTTAGTGTGCTTTTTGTCTTGTTTGTTTTGATGGGATAGATGCATTGAGGTGGACCAAAGCCACCTGATCCATGACCCCATTTGAAACAAAAGCAAGAGTCAACCACTAAAGAATCCATAAAAATATTATTACTTTTTTTTTTTTTTAACATTTATAAAGAATTTGAACATCTTTATATATCATTCATTTTTTAATTCTTTGATGATGTTGAACGTCCTGCAATAATATCGACTAGAAATTTTATTATGAAAAGTTAGTCAAATCATGTTGATCAATCTTGACCAGTAGCACAGTGTTTAAACTATCTAAATAAAATTAATGTTAAAATATGATGAAATAACATTTGATGAAACATAGATATCGATTTGAATAGCATACTTCTACATTTTTTTTTTTAAAAATGAGTTTTCCGAATAAATATATATATATATATATATATATATATATATAGAATTTTTACTAGTATGCTACCTAACTCTTTTTATAATATTAGATATTAATGTAATACAAAACTAAATTAGAGGTAAAAAAGTAAATGTATAAAATTTTCAATTGTTTTCTAAAGAATAATTGACCATTATTTAAATACTATATAGAAATTTAATTGACTTTTATTAATTGGATCACTTTTCCATACTAGATTTTTAATACTAAATAATAAAAATAAAAAGGCTTCAAATTAATATTGGTGTATATAATTTGCTGATCATATCTCTACGTAGTCAATAATAAGAATAAGCTAGATAATCCATTAGATCATTAATTTATATATATATATATATATATGCTTGGTTAATTTCTCCCTTGAGCCACACTGTAAATATATATTATATTATTATATAATTTTGATGAAGTTAAGATATTCTGACTTTAAGAGGATTTGGAGTACGTGCATATTCAAAAGTAGTTAGGAGTATAATTTAGATTATAAGCTATATCACATGCAAGTCACCATATATGGATAAGCATGCATCCGGATTTTAATAAAATTAGGATATCATGGTGCATAAATGATTATATTATTATATGGACTCTGTTTATTGCTTCTCTCTAGGATTTATTTTATTGCACCGTATACCTTATTGTTGAATAAAGTGATAAAAAAATTAGGCTCTATTACAAATAATTTTTAAAAAGGCAAAAGTAATTTTTTAATTTGAAAGCTGATTGTGAGAATGTTCGATAATTTTCAAATAGTTTATCAGGACTTTGAAGGTACTTTTAATCAAAAGTAATGAAAGGCATGTTTAGAAGTATTCGAATGTTTATAAGTGCTCTTGAGTTAAAATATGTGCTCAAAGATTAAAACAAAAAAAAAAAAAAAAAACAAAAAAACACTTGATTACATATTTGGCAAAATATTAAGAAATGCTTTTTGTATTAAAAAAATAATAATTTAGATACTTCTAAGAGGAGTGTCCAAGTGGATGTTTTTACAAATAAGTGCTTTTGGATGTAAAAAATAAATAAATAAATAAACATCAAATGCATTAATTAAAATATAAAAATACCAAATATAAATGTAAAAATATCTTTTTTTATTTTGTATAGCCAAGCATTTTACTACTCATTTTATGAAACACTTATGAACAAGAGTTTTACGTAAAATAAATGTTATAAAAAATAAATGTTATGAAAAAAATACTTTCAAACACATCCAAAATGTGGTTTCTTTCTTCAAAAATACATTTGAAGAAGCAGGGAGGGAAAAAAAAAGAGAAGGAAAAAAGGCAAACCATATGTCAAGTGGACTTCAATCTATTGTTGTTTATTTTTTTGAAATGACAAATGATAGACAATATATTCTTGTGATCAAACGTATACTCAATGTATATTGCTATATTTCATGAACTTGCAACATAAATTAATATATATATATATATGTGTGTGTGTGTGTGTGTGTGTGTGTGTGTTATATATACATATATGTGTGTTTGTGTGTTTAGATTAACTTTTCATATTATATAATTTTTTACTCTTATTTTGATAACTAATGCATTCGTTGTTTTTGTTTTTGTTTTTGTTTTTTTTTTTTTTTTTGGCGAATATAATTAATGCAGTCTTAAAACACTTCAACTTGCCCTTAAAGTATGAACTTTCTTTCTATTGATTATTACTTTTTGGTGCTACTTGAAAAAAGGGATAATACTGCAACAAAAATAAAATTTAGCATGGTATTATCTCTAATAAACTAGATTCAATGTATGTTAAAAAACCAAAGTTTAAACCACTGAAGGTATTTATGTAAGTATCGCAATTATTTAAAAGCATATAAAACATATTTGAATAGACGATGTCAAACAAATTAAAATAAGAAGGTAAAAGCAAGAAGAACAAGTTAATGAGCTTTGGAGAGCAGAGAATTGGAACGTTAATCGGCTTTGTGATTGGGATGAATCCTCCGCAACTAAATACATATATGCAGTAATTCAAAGAAATTCTTCTAACCCTATAATGTAGGCAGGAATCTAGCACTATCCCTGTTTCTGTAGACCAAAAGTACTGGGACAAAAGATGACAAAAAAAAAAATAATAATAATAATAACGTTATTACAACTTTAATACGTCATTTTTTAGAAATAAAAATTTCTTTCTAATTTAATATTATCTAAAGAATTATTATTTGTAAATTGTAATTTATCCGGATGTACACGCATCTACCATACGGGGAACACATAGATATGCATTGGTGAATTGTAAAGACATGCATATGTAAGTGATTGATCTCCATTATCAAAATGTATAGGATATAGCATATTGATTAGCATAGGCATGCAGAAAATATTATAAACTAAAAGCCTGATCACAAGCTATATATATACGATTTAAACCCAGGCAGGAAATTAATTCCATATTAATTTTTGGAATTACTTGCAACAAAACAAATTGAAACAAAAGTGCAAACACCACAGGAGTTGCCTGAATCTCCTAATTAGAGCTATACACATGCACACACAAAAGCCCTAAAAAGGTAAAAATATTTACCTCTTTCATACGTTTTATGCTATATACATATATATATATATATATATATATTGGAGGTAAAATTTATGAGCATTCTAACTTCAAACTTGTCACATGATATCATTACCTTAAATACCATCTTTCTTATAGAGAATTTGCACAATTTACTTTCCTCAACTCACCAATCAATAATTTTAATATTTTCAATCAATTATGAAATCTTTTGTTATTAGTGCAAATATGATGATTGACACTATTAATTTTAGTTTATCAAAAATTTAGATGCCAAATTTGATAATCCGAAGTTGAAAGGCTCATGTTAACTATTGACTACCAAATCTAATTTGATTTTTCAGTTAATTGGACTTTAAAAGTTTTATCTTATAATTATTTAAATAAATTGCATTTTTACATTTGAAATTTTTAAATTTAAAAATATTGCAGTTTAGACTTTCAAATTACACTAGATGCAAGCATGTAGTTGCGGAATTGGAGTTCTGCTTAATTTTTTATTTATGTAGTTCGTGTGATTCTTTTTTCATTGTACTTTCCATTTTGTGGGTAGAAATTTAAAGAAAGTTGATAATCGAATAGCCAAAAAAAAAAAGGCCGAGATGATAATCTTCCGCTACATTCTTTTCTCTAATTTAAAAAAAAAATCGTTGATCCAATTGATTTTTTAAAATTTTTTTTTTTTTAACCAAAGGTGGTTGAATTTTATATTTGTCCACTTTAAACTATCTAATTTCAGTTCTAATTTATACTTACTGTTTGCCAAAATTTGAATTGAAGTAGAACGCAACAAATTAATTGAAACTTGAAGGCATGATTGTAATTTATAGATGAACATATGTAATTTATATTATTTAGAATTGCATAGTGCAAACCACCACAGCCAAAGGCAATTAAAAACTCTGTGTTTCTGCAATGTTTTAGCAACAAAGATGGTGGATTGGAGAAAGAGAGTGGTTACTTCAAAGTGAGGGAAGGTTTGGTTGTATATGGGTTTGACTTTTGTGAATCCTAAGAAAACTGCTTGGGGAGGGCATTGCGACCCCTAACTCCCAAAACGTCGAGACAAAAAACAGGAGGGAAGCCGGGTTGACTGTCAGAGTGGTTTAGGTTAAGGCCCAGAGTGGGCGCAGGTTAAAGACCAAATCTCGGTTGGTTTCTTTTAACAAAAGTCAACGCTCTTCTGGTTTTTGTGGGGCACAATGGCCTATGATTGGAAGACACGTGGTAAAATGAATGTCCCTTTCGTCAGTTCTTCACGGGCGTAGAGATGGAGCGGTTCGAGTTGTCCACTTACATCTTGCTGTATGTATTTCTGGATCCGAGAAGTGACGGTGTAACTAACCTCATTATTTTACGGTTTTACCCTCCATCTCTACCCCCAGGTTCAGCGGTGCTGTGGGTCCCATTGAAATTCTTTTTTTAACGCACCTGTCTTTTCCTGCTTAGTCCACAACAATTCTTGGCGATGAAGAAAAAATGGTATAGCCCACGGTCAATGATTTCTTTTTTTTTTTTTTTTTTTTTAGAAACGAAATTTCCAAGAAAATGATATGTTTGGTTTTTAAAAATGGAAACTTCGTTGACTGATGAGGTCCTAGAAGAAAACGTACATATAAAGATACACAGTTTTTACAGAATTCAAACAACATTCATTAAAAAGTCCAAAAATAAAGTTAGAAAAAAATACAAATGAGTAATTTGCTAAAGGATTGTCCATGACATTTTCCAAAGATGAATGCTTAAGGGGCCTGTTTGGCCATAATATTTTAAAACTGTTTATTGTATTTAAAAGATGAAAATTGTTCTCAAAAAACAAACATATATAGGCATTCGGCCATTGTTTTATGAAAATAATTTTAAAAACAAGTTGCTTTATAACTACCAAAAAAAAAATAATACAGAACAATGAAAGTTGTCTTGAATTGTTTTCGAGTACAATTTGTTAGTGTGAAGGTCCCCATCCCAACCCTGTTATTCTCGTGCTCTTTCTGTTCTAGATAATGGATATCATTTCTAAGCCTGACAAATCTTCAGCAATATATTTTATTTTATAGGACTATTTTTTATTCAATATTAATTTTGATAACCACTTCCAAAAAGCAAAAAATGTAATGAAATAGGCCTGGTTTTCATATTGCACAACAATTATAAACTTTTAGATAGCAGAACTATAAAAAAACTAAAAAAATAGAAGCGTAGAGAGTCAAAAGGATTTAAAGTGTAAAGTTCAAAAGTGTATACAGTTTTAAAAGAGTATGTGTATAGAAACTCCCATTGTCTTGGCGGATGTTCTACTTTAAAAATTTATGGACGGGCCTCCTAAAATCATCCCCTTTGAAATTTATACATTTCACTGGCAAAAAGGACATTTTCAAACTCTAAAGTCACTAATAAAAAAATAAAAAATAAAAAATAAAAAAAACACTCTAAAATCACCCATTAACACTTTTTTTTGTTCTTTTGGAAGGATTCACCCACTAACACTAAAAGTGATGCTTTAATTATCAGATTTTTAGTATTGTCAATATCCAAAAAGCAATCCTCTTTCCTTAATACAAAAGTGTTTTAGGTTTCTAGAACCTTTTTGCTTTAGGTTTCTAGACCTTTGAAAAAAAAGCAAAGAGCTTTAGATCCTTCAAGGCCAGCCCATCCAGAGTACGGTTGGGCTTTTCTGAAAAGTTCTAAGAGCATAAATGGCCCACTGTTAATAAAAGCCCACTTAATATGACGGACACAACCAACCACCGTAATTGTGGGCTCCATCCCAGACTGCACCCAAATCACCGACAATCCATTCCCGATGGTGGAAATGAATAAATGATCAAAGTTGGCAAAAACGTGCACTCACCATTCAAACGCACATTTTTTTTCTTTTCTTTTTTTGTTTTTTTTTTCCCGCGCAGACACCGACTCCAAAAGTTGGCGCCGCCGTATTTGAACCGAAAACGATAAAAAAACGTGGCTCAAAGAAATGTGGGCCACGTCGGATCACACATACACGTAGATCTTACGCTCGTTCCATTATAAGAACGACACGTCGTGCCGTGCCAACTCACCCTTAGCTGTCATCTACCTGCACCACACGATCAACCCGGACCCACTGACCCGACCCATCCACGAATCTGGAAACTCCCACCGTTCTCTCTCTCATCTCTTTGCTCCACATTTCAATTTTTTTAAAAAATTTGAAAAAAGATTCAAAAGATTTAAATTTTTATATAATACCTTGCCCCCGCTCTTCCTAAATTCCAGAGTAGTAAGCTCAGAGTTACAAAACCCAAAAAATAAATATATAAATAAATAAATAAAATTTGCAGATCTTCATCATCGAACTGTTTTGAACTTGGTAGCCGGGAAATTCCAACATTGAGATCCATCGGACGGCCGAGGATGGACGAAGAGTGCACGACGCCGAAGGGGAGAGAATGCCGGATTCCGGTGGTGTACGTGTGCCCGCCGCCTCCGAAGAAGAAAACGGCTTGCGGAACGAAAAGGGACCCACCGAAGAACGGGTATTTCCAGCCGCCTGATCTTGATGCTCTGTTCGTTATTCCTACCAGACGCCAAGCCTGCGCTTAGTAGTTATCAGTTAGCATTGCTTCTGTTTTTTTTTTTTTTTCAGATTTATTCCTTGAATTCAAGATGTTTGAGAAAAAAAGGTATTTTGGGTTTTGGTGTATATATAGATGTAGTTTTTGGGAAATTGTTTTTATTATCATTAATTCCTTTGTTTTTCTTAATATATAAGCATGCATTAATTCGTTTGTTTTTTTTCTCAATATATAAGTATGCGTATTTTAGTTTTTTTTTTTCGTTTTTTTTTTTTTTTTTTTTTGGGGTGAACCTCTTTGCATTTTCTTTCTGTCCGCGAAACTGGCACGGCTCAATGTACGTGTCTTGTCCGGTTAAATACAGGTGTCTTTGCTATCTGGATTGTGACAAGTTGTTGTGAGAAAAAGCAAATGTTCTGTGCCAGTATTGGTTTAGGCATAAAGACAAACATTTACACTACATGATATTGCTCACTTCAGAATGCAGCAAAGCTTTCGCTTTTTCACTCGTTGAAGTCAGTTTGCAGCAAAAAAAAAAAAAAAAAAAAAAAAAAAAAAAAGGGAATTCGATTCGATACAAGAATAAAAAAAAAATGAATCTGGGTTTCTAGATAAAAAAAAAAATGCGGTCAATAAGAAACGACCATTAATTTCAACGTTTTCTTTTTGTTTTCTTCTTTTGGGGCTTTTTTATATAACCCATCGATTTCATGCACTTCCAAAGCAACGTTTGAGCTCTGGTTTGACCCCAAATATGTTGAAACCAACTTAGGAAAAATGACATTAAAATCGTCTCGAAAAATCGAAAGAGAATTTTGTTGGTGAAGAAGAGAGCAGATATGGGTCTTTTTCAAACGGGGCATGGCTTTCGGATGGTCCATCACTCTCTGAAACCCAGTTGGCCAAAAGGAATTTCCACCAACGACCACCATGGCAATTGGAAATCTTATTCTAAGTCTCTCAAACGCCAAATTCACGCATAGGTTTCCAAATTTAATTTCAACGCTTTGAATTGGAAGAGAATATTTGATAGTACGGGGCCTACCGATTTATCTTTCTTAAATCGGGTCTCTCAGGATCACAAACAAGGAAGCTTAATTCCATGGAGGGTATATAAATAACATCCTTGATGAGAGTGGAAATATATATTTTTTTATTTGATAGCTTCTATAAAAATCATATATTTTAATGGTGAGAAATTCATATATTATGCCTTAGTTTCCAAGACAAAATAGTTGGGGATGGCCCAGAGATTGCAGATGAGGGGATTTATGAACTACCTTGAGACTCCTCCATGAAGCTACCCATTATTAGTTTCTGCTTTCTAATACAACCTTTTTGGTCTAATACCCAAGGAATTGTATTGTATTAAATTCTATAAGACTTGTAGCCAATAACTCTTGAATTAAAACAGTAGGGTCCAAGGATAAAGCAGTGGAATGTAACATTTTATTTAAAAAAAAGTGATGTAGATGCATTCTAAATTATCTATGTTTTGATATTTTGAATGTTGAATTTTTTTTTCCTAGCATTTTACATCTTGAATTTCAGTGTTCCTTACACTGTTGCACCCTTCTCTCCTTTTCTGTTAACTTTTTAAAATGTTTTGTTACATAACTGATACATGGGAGAAAAAATGAAAGTGTAAAATACAATTCTGTGTTGTTTAGAATGTAAAATGCAAATTTTCAAATAAATTTTTTTCGCTTATATCTATTTTATTTTTTAAAAATTTAAATAATAATTTGTAGCTATCATAGATATTCTAAATAAAAAAATAAAAGACCCATAAAAAAAGTATAAATTCTTTATAAAATCTAAAATTTTATTTATTACATGTACTTTTTATATATTTATTATTTATGAAAGAGGTACTTATAAGATTTTCTAATATATATTTTTTTAATAAAATTTTTACTTTTCCCAATAAAATACTTTTTTAATATATGTTCAAATTTTTAATGGTCTTTATTTATTTATTTATTTATTATTTTTTTAGGATATCTACTTTGTCAAGATTTTTATTTTTATTTTTGAAAAAGTAAATTTTTAATTTTTTTAGGAAACTTCTTTAAAATAAAATAGTATGATTTAATACATTTTTTGTATTTAAATTGATTTTTTATTTCAACATTTTTGCATTTTGCTTCTAAACTATATAGAATTGCATTTTACATCTTTATTTTTTTATCTCCTATGCTAACCATGTGACAAGACTGTTAAAAATTTAATAAAAAAATAAATGATGTAAAATGCAAAAAAAAAAAAAGAAAAGAAAAGAAAAGAAGAGTTTAGGATACAAAATGGTAAAATATATATAATTTAGGATGCATTACTGTCAATATTTTTTAAAAAAATCATAAATTCGTTCACGTAATTATTTCTTTTTTAATTGATATATCCTTCGTCAATTACGTCAAATAAGATGCAATAGTATTTAAAAATTCTGCATATGACATTACTTTTGATATTTTTGTAATCAAAACAAGCTTACTGTAAAATAAAAAAAATATTTTTTTTTTAAAAAAATATTTTTAAAAAAAATCAGATGTTGGATTTATATGGGATATTTTTATTTAGGAAAAAAACACTATTTATTTGTTTGTTTATGTTAATGTAGAAGGGTATATTTGTTATTTAAAAAGAATTTTAATTTAATTAACACATAAAACAAAAAGTTAGCTTTTTTGGGATTATTTTTGGTAATCATTGTCAATTCGATCAAACTAGATTGATTCAATTGATAAATTATTCATATTAATAATTGAAAAGTTATAGATTTGAAATAGATAAAATTATTGTAAATAATAAAAAATTATTATGAATTTGGTAATTACAAACATACAAAAATCATAAATCGTTAGCGGAATATGTGTAATTTTTAAAAATATAAAGGTAGATCTTAAAAGGGTAAAGAGAAAAACGGTAACAAATAAGGTTAATATTGGAAATTTGCTTAAATTCTTCTTACCTTTTTTTTTTTTTTTTTTTTTTTTTTTTTTTTTTTTTTGTATGGCTATAGTTCATGACGTAAGATTCATTTTGCTCATTCGTGCCTTTTTTTAAAATATATATATATATATATATATGAAAATAGGAAATTAGTTGAATGCGATTTTAATTGGGTATGTATATATATATAGTTTAAGTAGGTACTTATTTATTATTGAAGGGGGCCACAAGCTTAAGCTTAGTCCACTTCATGATTAGCAGCAATGTAGGATATTTAGTATTAGTTGCTATGTTGTTGTTACGTAATTAAAAGTACTGTAGGTATTATTATTATTATTGTCATCATTATTATTACTATTATTGATATTATAGATGCTATTGTTTCAACCCAAAAAAAAAAAAAAAAAAAAAAAAAAAAAAAGAAAGAAGAAGAAGAAGAAGAAGAAGAAGAAGAAGGTACTATGGATGTTATGGCAACTTGGCAATTGAAGTGGTTTAGGCCTTGCCCCCTGTCTTTTCTGCTAGAACAAACCAAATTGATGCTACAAAAGTGTTTATATTGTGTAATATTTTGACATATACTTTATTATTTAATTATTTGTTTCGATACTAAGATTAAGTGTATTTTTCAGAGGCTGAAGCTGTACCCTATTGCGTTGATGATATGTTATGTCCACTTAAGAACGAGATTTTTAGCATCAATTACGATTTGTTGGTAGCAAATTAGGTAATAATTAATGTGTTATAAGGATTCTAGATGTGAGAATTTCAGAGACTAGGCATTTTCTTTTTATAATTACTTGTACGTATATATGGATGATTTTATTATTATTATTTTTTTGCATGAATTAGTTAAATAATAATAATGACTTCCATTTTATAGTTGGTCCATTTTAAAAATCTTTTTCTCAAGTACAATTTCATGATTTCACTTAATTAAAGGTGTACTGACACACGAAGAAGATTGTCCGTGCTTACCCTTCAGAATTAGTATTAATACGCATGAAATGTAGATTAATTTTAATAACAAATTATCTTTTGGAAGCATTTTAAAGTTCATGAATCTAATAGAAAGGCAATATGGGTAGAAAACGGGGGGAAAAAAAAAAGGATAAGCAATGGTAATTGGGATGAAGCTATGTTTTGCTTATGCTTTTTGTACATGCTAGTTTATCATCTTTTAGGAGACGTTTATTCAAAAGTTGTGATAAAACAAGTATATATATATAAAATATTATTTTACGATATAAATATTTGCACCTTTTCTAATCTGTGGATATTTTTAAAAATGATAATTTTTTGCCGTCATTTTTATAAATATTCACACATTAAAAAAGTAAAAATATCTGTATAATAAAAAAACTATATATATTTTCTTCTTCGTAAGTTTGATCACTTTTGTTTTGATAAGTTTATGGGCTTTTGTTTTTATTATTCTTTCCACCAATTAGTTAACTACATATAAATTAATGATTTGGATTATGGGTAGATATAAACCGATTCGGAAAAACCAAACTAGATCCAATCGAAATCACTATACATAATAATATTTTTAATTAATTATATTTTTATATTTGTTAAATTATTAGTTTAATATATTGATAATAATAAATTTAAATTATTAAAAATTTAAAGGATTAATTGCATATTAGTTTTATGAAGTTTTAGGGTTATGCAAATCAAACTCAAAAGTTTATAATTACTTAAATTGAAGTTTAAAGTTTTAAATTTATTTTCAATTAGTTTATTTAACTAATAGTATTAATTTTACCATTCAATAATGTCATGTTAATATCATAATTCATTTTTTAGCAAAAAATAAGAAAATGGAAAAAAAATATTTTTTTGTTTTTTATTTGGAATATTCTATCAATATTAAAATTTCAAAGAAATTAAATGTTTTTTAACCTAAACTAAGACAAAAAATAAAAATAAAAATAAAATAAAATTTTTGGGCTAATAAAAAAAATTTTATTAGACCAAAAATAAAATAAAATAATTTTATTAGATAAAAAATTAATAATATTTTTTTACTCTAAAACCATAAAAAAATAGATTTAAATTATACAAAAATAAAAATAAAACTAAAATTGGAATTTTTTCTCTAGTAAACATATTTTTATTAGACCAAAATTAAATAAAATAGACAAAAATTTGTAATCATTTTTTATGACCAAACCATAAAAAAAAAAAAGATGAAAAATAAAAATAAACAAATTTAATTTTTTTGGCTTCTCACTTTGGTCTAATATAAAAAATAAAAAGAAACTTATTATTTTATTATTTTTAAATCTTTATCTTTGTAAGCAAAAGTGGTTCATTCTATTTTTAATTTTTCTATGGATATTCAATCCTTGTAGAATCTAGTAATTTGCAAATGAGCGTAAGCTGATCTACTGTCCTTTTTTTTTTTTTTTCTTAAATCAAAACAAAAAATCATAAAAATTAAAATTTATTTTTTCGGTCTAATTTTTGCTTTGGATTTTTTTTTTTTTTTGTGTTTTGGGCAAAAAAATTATAATTAACTTTTAGTCTATTAAAATTATTTTGTTTAATTTTTCAAAATTCTAATTTTATTTTAAATATTTATTTTTGATCTAATTTTAGGTTCAAATATGTTTAACTTCTTTGGAGTTTTAGTTTAAATAAAATAGAAATTGATACAAATTTTCAAATAAAAAATAAAAAATTTATTTTTTAAAAATAGTTTTAAATTTTTTGCTAGAAAATGAATTATAATATCAACATGTTTATGCTATTTAATAATGAAATTAACACCATTAGTCGGTTAGAATGATTTACAATAAATTTGAAATATCAAAATTCAATTCAAACAAATCCAAACGTAATGATTGAATTTGTATAATTTTAAAATTTTAAAATACCTGTCAATAATCAGTTCAGAATTAAAATAATATTAAAATACGAAAAGAAAAAAATAATAAACCGATCAATTGGTTTGGTTTGGTATTGTTTGCAAAAAATGTAAAAAATCAACCGAACCAAACTTTTAATTTGGATTGAGGAAAGTCCTTTATGGTGAATGGAGTTCATTTCCTTTTTTAATGGTCCCAAACTCACAGAGATAAGGGTCATATCCCGAGACAAAACCATAATATTAGCGATGTGACTGACCAAAACCTTAGAGAGCACTCATATCGCGTTGAAGGTCTATGTGACTTGACACGTGGTAAAGGAAGTAAATGAACAAAACAAAAGGATGAAAAATAGGACGCAGCATCGCAATTAGCAAATATATATTATACTACATTAATGATCATTGAACGTCATCACCTTCTTTCCAATATGCGTGCATTTGACATCTATAATACCACTAAGGAGTCTAGCTAAGCAATGTGGTAAGACATTAATTGACAATTTAACCACATAAACAGGACAATTTGGCACCCGCTGCTTGACTTTCACTAATTTTGTGGTCTTGTGGTTTAGCTTTTTGCCCTATTAGCAAAAGGTCTTTGTGATAATCAAAATTAGTTTTGATATTTGTCCCGAACCCAAACAAAATAAATAACAAAATTTTTTGAAAAATCTTACTTTATCAACACTCTAAAGTTATGCATGACCAACAGCAAAGCGAAGCAGACAAGGTGACCATCTATCTCAAATAGGGAATGTGTTCCTGAAAATTCCTTCTCTTTCTATGACAAGATACTTTCGTCTTTTCACCTAATGAGCAATCACACCCTCCTCTATATTAACCCAAACAATTCTTGACTCTTTCCTCCATATCTCCTACCATTTCCCATATCCATGGCTTCTCTTCATCTTCCCTCTTCTCTTGCTTCAATGGCGGTTTCTTCGGCTTTGCTCTTGGCTTTCTGCATTGCAATATTGATGATGCCACAGTTTGCTGAATGCAGAACAAGGCACTACACTTTCAATGTAAATAAATAAATAAATAAATACATAAATAAATTTCATACTTTTGAATTAGATATATATATATAAATCCCTTGAGGGTATTTAATTTCTTTGTTTCTTTTTTGTTCTTTAACTCAAAATGTTTGCTTTTTTCTTCATAGATTAAGAACCACACTATTACAAGATTGTGCCATACCAAGAGCATCGTAAGTGTGAATGGGAAATTCCCCGGACCTCCATTAGTGGCAAGAGAAGGCGATCGAGTAATCATCAAGGTGGTTAATCATGTCTCAAGCAATGTCACCATTCACTGGTATGAAAAATCTTTTCTTTTCTTTTTTTTCTTTTTTTCTTTTCTTCCCCCTGCATCCATTAATATTTTCTACATAAAAAAATCATTTACTGGGATCCATCGTTCAGTTTATATTGAACGTTTTAACTCCTGTTATCCAGTAACACGCTTAATGTAGGCTATATGATAAAACCCAGAGGATAATTTCTCTACAAAGTGAGCTTGACTCGAATAACAATTTTGGTTGTTATTAATTGTATTTGTGTGAGAGGGCAGGCATGGAGTTCGGCAACTGAGAAGTGGTTGGGCTGATGGACCGGCATACGTGACACAATGTCCAATTCAGACTGGGCAGACATACGCATACAATTTCACAATCACAGGGCAAAGAGGGACTCTTTTATGGCATGCACATATATCTTGGTTGAGATCTACCCTCCATGGACCTATCATTATCCTCCCTAGGCGCAATGAGTCTTACCCTTTTGACAAACCTTACAAGGAAATTCCCATTATTTTGGGTATGTTATTTTATATGCATGTAATCCTATTTATTTATTTATATATTTATCTATCTTTCTATAAGAGTATGACCAATTGTCTTATTAGATATATTTGACCACTATCAATATTGTATGGATTTGGGGATGCAGGAGAGTGGTTTAACGTAGACCCAGAAGATGTGATTAACCAGGCGCTTCAGCTTGGAAATGGACCTAACGTCTCCGATGCATTCACCATCAATGGTTTTCCAGGGCCATTGTACAACTCATGTTCATCATCTAATGGTATATATTAACAATTTTTAAAATCAAATATTTAGTACTGAAATTTTTATAATAATCTAGTATATATAGTCTAGCATAACAAACGGATTCTAGAAAGTACTATCATATAGGTTCTCTCACACACTTATTATTAATGGAGACTATCGTAGTATGAAAATTTTTATTAAAAAGTTAATTAGATTATTTATAAATGTTTTTTTTGGAGCACCTATTTGTCTGTTTTTCTCTCTTATTGTTAATGTATAATTAAAAAAGTATTAGTTATAAAAAAAATAAAAGTACTAATAAAAAATTGAAGAGTGTTTAGTACTTATGATGAAGTTTATGTTTACATACTTTTCTTTACTCTTTACATGTCTCATTGTTGTCTTCACAAAAAACATGTTTAATTAAACGTACATTTAAGAGTCATTTATGTATAATTATTTTACTACCTATATAAAAGCAACAGTCAATAATAATTAATTTGACAGTGAAAAGGGCACTAGATTGCACTGACCAATAATCTTAATTCGTGCATTCATGGAACATAAAAGTGTCATGATACGACTCTCTCCATATATATGTATTATAAGATTCAAATGAGGATATTTGTCAACTTTTTAAATTAATGATAAATAGATTTAACTATTTAAAATTTTTAAATTACATGTAACTTTTCAAAATAATATAATTTCTCTAAATAATTAAGTTCACTTAAGCTAATCGTATCCTGTTTTAACTGAGCTGTATATATAATTTCGATATAATACACCATGTTCACTTAATTGCAAATCAGGTGTGTTATGTTATCTACCATAGTAAAAATTCTATATATAAATACAATTGACCTTCTAGGTGATAATTTCAGTTCATTTGGAAGGCATACTAAAACGGATGCTCAAATAACTAAATAACTCAATGATCTTATTTTTTGTTTAAATATTTTTGTCTAGACTTTCTAGCCCATCGCTATTTCTTTATTTATTATTATTATTAATTTTTTCTGTGGCTTTTAAGAACTTAAAGCACAATGCCCAAAAGCAGAGCTATATAGCCTAAAGGGTGAAGAATGAAATTACGATAAAAGCATATGGGTCACATTGTTAAAGTTGACATCAGCATATTTTGAAAAGAAATTTGGAACTGATCTCCTAAAATAATCAAATTTCTCTATTAAAATATATTTGAAAAAGCTCCAAAGCTGTCTTTTAAGGCTTTTAAGAATTGACCATCTTTTACGTTATTTCATAACTATAAAACACACTTTTATGTGGGAGAAAGTCACGAGACTAATGAACTCCATATGGTAGGCCATGCAGGGCTTATCTTTAAACTAACATGCATCAATGGCTTCATTTTTTATTTTATTTTTTTTGCAGATACATTCAAACTAAAAGTGATCCCAGGAAAGACATACCTTCTCCGAATAATCAACGCTGCACTCAACGACGAGCTCTTCTTCAGCATTGCTAATCACACACTCACCGTCGTCGAAGCCGACGCTGCCTACGTCAAACCATTCCAAACCAACATCCTTCTCATTGCCCCAGGCCAAACCACCAACGTTCTCCTTCAAACCAAGCCCATACCTCCCAACGCCACTTTCCTCATCGCCGCCAGTTCCTATTTCACCGGACAAGGCACCGTCGACAACACCACCACCTCCGCCATCCTCCAATACCACAAACCCCTCACTCATTCCAACGTTTCACCCCACAATTTGACCCTTTCCAGGCCCTCTCTCCCACCTGTCAACGCCACTAAATTCGTCAACGTCACCCAGTTCGTCGCTAATTTCACCGCAAAGTTCCGAAGCCTGGCCAACAGTAAATTCCCGGCCAACTTTCCCAAAACCGTCGACAGGAAGTTCTTCTTCACCGTCGGACTCGGGACGAACCCGTGTCCTAAGAACACGACGTGTCAAGGTCCGAATGGTCAGAAATTCTCGGCCTCCGTGAACAATATCTCGTTCGTGCTCCCTTCCACGGCGATTCTTCAGGCTTACTATTTCGGACAGCCGAAGGGGGTTTACACGACGGATTTCCCGGCGAATCCTCACCCGTCGTTTAACTACACAGGAACGCCGCCGAACAATACGATGGTGAGCAACGGGACACGTGCGGTGGTGCTGGCGTTCAACACTAGCGTAGAGGTGGTGCTGCAGGACACGAGTATCCTAGGGGCGGAAAGTCATCCTCTCCATCTTCATGGATTCAATTTCTTTGTTGTGGGTCAAGGGTTCGGAAACTTCGACCCAAATAAAGATCCGGCTAAGTTTAATCTTGTGGATCCTGTTGAGCGAAACACCGCCGCTGTTCCTTCCGGTGGTTGGATTGCATTTAGGTTCTTTGCAGACAACCCAGGTACGTTCTTTTCCCTTTACCTACTTACTAATGACTCTCAATTTTGTTATCTAACTTTTTGTTTTTCTTTTCTATGATTTGCTTTATTAAATTTAGACCCCACTTCTAAGTCAAACTCATAATGATATAGACTTTTGGGTTTCATACCAATTCATTCCTTTATTCCTTTCTTTTAACCAAAGTTGGTTTTTCAATCAAATGTTAGATTTAATTATTAGTTTTCTTTTGTATATTTAAGCTGACATGTACGACATTTTCTTTACTCTTTCAACTATATTATTTTCACGTCTTACCAGACAGCTCTGCGGTTATAAAAATTATAAAAAAAAAAAAAAACTCTTTCCTAAGACAACTACCTGAGTTCAAATCCCTTTAAAAATAGAAAATTAATGTACAAGGAGTTCATGCGCAAAGTTTTGTCATATAGGAAGGGAGACAATAAAATTCAAATGTTGTATAGTTTAAAAAGAAAATTTAATTATTTCATATATTTATGTTGTAGTTGAGGAAACAGAAAGCATTAGGTTTAAGTTGGATGTGCAATTTTTGAATTCTGATTACAACAGAAAGCATTAGGTTTAAGTTGGATGTGCAATTTTTGAATTCTGATTACATTGTTAAAAGAAGTTTTCAGTATTTTTTTGCCCCTAACCTTTAGATTCAATATAGATCATGAAAATTGTTTACAAATGTTTAAAACAGAGAATTCTAATGGGAAATAAATAAAATAAAAAAATAAAGAAAGAATCTTTTACTTAAATAAAGAAAACTGTAATGTCTAAAAGTTCGCTTATATAAAATTGTTTTACGAATTTAATTGACAAATTTTATACTGGCAATGTTCACAGGGGTGTGGTTTATGCATTGTCATCTGGATATCCATACGAGCTGGGGGCTAAGAATGGCATGGATAGTCTTAGATGGACCCCAACCAAACCAGAAGTTACCACCTCCACCGTCCGATCTTCCTAAATGTTGACCTTGACTGACCATCTTCCGGAAGTGCAATTTTCATTTTCGAGTGATCTTTGAATGATTCATTTTTTTTTTTCTTTATTTACTTCTTTGATCAATAATAAATCACGATTCTTTTGATGTGTGATTGATCAAGAAAAAAAAAAAAAAAACAAAAAATCTGGCTCCCCAATGGTTTTTTCTTTTTTGGTTGGTGGTTGGAGAAAAGAGGAAAAAAAAAAAAAAAAGGGAAGAAAGGAGAACAACTCCCTTTGTGTACATTAAATGGTGTTTACTGTTATATTAAAATAATCGATGAGTTTTTTTGCATGCACTATTTTCATTTATTTACTCCACCTTATAATTATTTACTGATAATCGAAGGCTTTTCTTACTTTAATATTCTAAGGCCTCAATTGACATTTTTTGGATTCAGCAACCGACATTCGTAGTATGATTGCCTATCGAAGAGTTTTTATTTTATTTTTTTCAATTTGTTTTTCCACACCCATCGTTCTCTCAAAGAAATGCTTTCTGTAATTGAAAATTAGATTCCAAAAGAGCAACGAAAATCCCACATTCATAGCTTTCTGGAATCAAACTTTAAATTTTCCTGAAAATACTCAAAGCAATCTTGAACAACTGGTTGTAGTTAGAGAACATGACCAAGTTTCAATGCTTAAACTATCCGTTCCAAGTTCATGGGCAATAAGATCATGCAAGAAAAGCATTATAGATCATACAGTATAATATTCTTCAATATAAATCACAAACAAACGACATTTGTTTAATTAGTTAATTTACATTAGCGAGGAACCGATTGCATCTCCTTCAAAGCGCGTTCCCACATGCACTGGTTCAGTACAAGACTTTAAATCTCTCTTTCTCCTCTGTAGCAGATGATCATTTCGATTATCCATAGGAGAGCTCATCTTCACATTATTTGGATATATACAGGAATCCTCGAAAGAAAAACTACAACCATTTCCAATGCTTTGTCACGCAATTACAGCTACAGCATAAGCATGGAAAAATATTGCTCAAATTCTTGATCAATTGTTGGTTTCCTAGCACCGGATTGAGTATCTGCATCCACAATAATGAGAATATATGAATATATATGTATATATATTTATAAACTGGAAAGAATAATCAAAGGTTCTGTGCAGAACATGTTAATATTACCAACAATAACAAGATAAAGAGTCGATAGACATGTTATATTCTGATACTTGTTCATAAACTTTCCATGCAAAACTGAAATTACCTTGATTTACGCTCCAACGTCCCGATGAAAGCACATATGTATTCGGGTTCAACCGATTGGAGTAGAGAAGATCTCCAAGTTCCTTATCTGTACATTGCTCAATGTCTTCATACTCGCAGTTAATGTAATCAACATGGTTGCTAAATTCTATGAGGTGCTCTTCATGATTCTGAAATAAATGTATTCCATCATCATGTTGCGAAAATGCTAGTTCCTCTTTGCCAGAACTAGCTTTTACCACTGTCAAACTGTCTAAAGGATAATTGGCATCCTTACAACTCTCGGTGCCACTAGAAGTGGAAGGCATATCATACAAGTATGTCTTCACATACTCAGGTTCAACTTTAGCTTCGACATATATGGAAGTTGGAGAGTCAGAATCTCTGAAAAAACTATTGCTGTCTTTGCCTGAGTCATGTTCTGATCTGTCTTCCACGACATGTTCCTCTGTTTTTCCTCCAATTATGCTTGAATGTAAGCTCTGTACATCAGGATTTTCAACAGACATGGACACTGATTCGTTAGAAGGCGAGCTTTGCCAGCATTTGTGCTTTGCCGTTGGTAACTCCAATTGCTCGGCCTGTAATTTTCTTTTCTTGATTGTCCTTATAACATCAACGACACGGAAGCTTGTATAGGGAATATAGAAAAGAAAAAGATAAAATAAAATACATATTAGTGTTCGCGAAGTTGTTTGATTATTATTATTATTAAAGCCTAAAAGAGAAAAGGATGAAGTTAGCACAAAAATGACAATGTCAGAGAATTCAGCGCTAAAAACTAATCACAAATCAATGTCCTTTTTTTCAGATGAAAGACAAAAGTATAAACAAACAAGCAACGAAATCTTTACAGCACCAAGAAGCTCAAAGCTTGAATAGAAATGAACAAAAATGTAAATGATATTAACCCATAACAACTAATTAAAATTGGATCCTTTCACTGCATTTATCAACCTCACAATTTTTCAATCAGACAGCTGTTTCATTTAGCAAATCACATATATATTTGTCACTCCAGAAAATTTACAAACACATCTATAATATGGCCCCAAAAATTATCAAGGCATTAAAAAAAAAAAAAAGAGGTCTTTTTTTTTTTTTTTTTTTTTTTTTAAGGGTTTTCAAGTCCTTTTCAAAGATGCAATGCAACAACAAGAGCCCCAATTCGATCAGCTAACAAAACACTCCATCGTACTTAAAAATTCTAAAAGCAAAATCAACCTTTTTCCAGGAATTGCTTAATCTGGTGACAATTAACAATAAATGATCTTATATATAATGAACCATATATTACCGCAAATAACCAATTCAATGAAATGTCTGATCTTGAACAAATCGAACAATTGGGTTTTCGTTGAAACTACTACAGAAAAAGAAAAAGCCATAAAATCCTAAGCACAAGAACAAATAATAGCGTTTCCTGGATTCAGAAACACTCCCAAATATTTATATCCTCTCTAAACCAGTAACTAACAAATTGAGTTCTTTTCAAAAGTTTCACCATTAATTATTCATCGAGATAAGAATAATACACTCCAAACGTTCCAAATTTGAGCTGATATTCAGCAAAAGTTACTCATCAAAACTACTTGTGGTCAAAATTAAACTACGTGATCTTAATAAGAATCTGAAGTGAAGAAAGCAAACAGTAATAAAACCAACACTGAAATGATAAAAAATAAAAATAAAAAATAAAAAAAGAAAAAGCATAAACAAAAAGCAAAAATAAAAAAAATAAAAAAATAGAAAACCCAGAAATTAAAACCTGTTGATTTCAGATGGGCTCTTGTTATCATCATCCATACCGACCCAAAAAGCAAAGAAAATCAATGAAATTTTTTACAGAGGATTCGAACGCAAAACCCACAATGATAGCAAGTTCGCTCCCACTTCGAGGATATCCGGGAATTCACTTCTTTCCCTCACTCTCTCCACTTTTTTCAGTTCTTTCAAAATGCTATATTAACCTTACGCGGTTCATTGGCGCGTCTGTTACACGAGAGAAGATTCACCGTAGAATTCTTCATTCCATTTTGTTGTCCGCCTTTGGTTGAACCGTGTTTTCAACGTGTCTGGGAGACGAATTGGATTGCATTCTCCGAACATGGCCATGCCCAACCCACGTGGCTTGGCGGGAGGTTCGTTAACTTGAGGGCCCCACTCTTAAATAAATTAGTTTTACAAAAAAAAACCCTGTATTTTATGAAAATTTCATCACCAGCTGAGGCTGAACCCTAGATGAGAGCTCTGGTTAATCCACTGACAAAAATTTCCGGTCTGACTCTTCACTTTAAAAGTTAAAATTTTTAAAGGTATGTTGAAGAATTTTAAAAGATAAAGAAGGAAACTTTTTATTCAATTCAAAAGATACTTTTTATACTTATTCTTTATTTTTTTTTTTAATAAATAATTATGATTTACATTTCTTTTTTTTTTTTTCTCTCCATACGCCAAATAATATTTAAAAAAATTAAAATATAAAATTATAATTAATTAATTAATTAATTGTGCATGAAAAATTGTTTAACAATAAATTAATTTATTAAAAGCACTGTACAAAATAAGTTTGATTTTCTACAATTAAAAAGTCGAACTTACTTTTATTTTAAAAATATTTTAATTTTTTTATTTTAGAAAATAATGTACAGCTCTTAAAATCGAAAAAAGAAAACTTTTAAAAAGTTCATTCGAGATGCTTTTATGCTTATTCATAATTTTGATAGGTCCTGTTTTAATTTTGGAAAATAATTTGATAAAATTATCTAAAATATTGATTCATAATTCTTCTGTTTGATTGCAATAAATGATCATTTAAATTTTAGATCCATAAAAACAAAAAACCGAAAGAAAAAAAAAGAAAAGAAGAAGAGAGAGTAGGTCAACACTTTGGATTCAAGATTTGATAAAAATGTTAACATTATTATTTTTTTCTTATCAGACAACCATATGGAAGATCTACTTAAATTCGCATTTAACCGTGTCCTTCAAAATTGTTTTTTTGGTTCTAAGAACACAAATTGTTCAGTTAACGATAAATTATTTAGCAAACACGGCAAAATGTTTAGTTAGAATCTCTAATTCCCATGGAGAAACAAAATAAACCAACTGACCTGGAAGTTAAAGTCCAAAATCTACTTAAATAGTTTAATCAATAGCTATGTGGAACATGGATTTGCAATTCATCATCCAACTCTCTGTTTTATCCCCAAACTTTCTTCACTTGTTTGAACAAAGAATTCAGAAACAAAAAAAGGGAAAATAAAAATAAAAATTCCCAATTTCCCCCCCTTTCTTCCCCCCAGATTATACATGTTTGCAACTCTTCCAAGTTATATGAACATTCCGCTGTAGACTTTGAACACCTTTACAGGAAATACAATTGGTATTAGTGGTTCCCTCTTTTGTACATAAACCTAACCATCAAGACTCACAAAAACTATCAACTCGACCATGCCAGTAAACTCTTCAACTTAATCCCCAAGAAAAGGGCCCCACAAAGGAACATAAAAACAGAAACAGAAAAGAAAAAAGAACATGGAAAAGCAGATGAAAAGAGCCCCAGCTATCTAAGTCAAAGTTGCTTTGAACAATGATTAACTTCAGCCGCTTGACAAGGACAGACTGACCTTACATTCAGATGTCTTCGTAAAATTGTCTTCCAGCAATGAACTCTTACCCTAGGTTTTTTTGGTACAAGTGATAAAGAAGGGATCTTTTTCTCCTACATGCTGGGACACCTGAAAAAGGACACCAGACATCATCACAAACTTGGTATCCCCACTACACTTTTTAAAGTCATTTGTGTAAACCAAGACAAGAAACTATGTGTCTTCATGTTGATGGTAATGCAACAGCTGAATAATCATAGGCTGTACGGAAGCGAAGGCCGGAACCAATATGTGATGAGGTAGGGCATACCCAGGTGAAGATATTAGGACCCAGTACCTGAAACATAAACAGTTCATGCAATGAATATGCGAGACAAAACTAGATCCACATATATACTTAAATAAACACAAAATAGGACTTCCTCAAAATAAGAAAGAGTTCCATGGAAGGTAACCGTTCAAACTGCCTCAATCCATGGGTAAGAAGTTACATCAGGGACCTAAAGGCAACAACCCAGACAACTAAAAATAACAAGATTGCCACAGTTACAGAACTTTGTTGTAATCTTAGCCACTTTGGATGAAAGGAGAGTTCTTTATCCAAGATTACCAGGGACAGTATTGCAAGAAGGCTTTAGGAAACAAAGAGCAGAAACCTATATTTGAATGTACATCTCCGTTTTCTGATTTAAATTGCTACTGACAGCCTACTAGATTAGCTACCATGCTGAGTAGATTCAAGTAAAGTAGATCATGTATAATTAGCTCAAGTTGCTAGTTGCTGCAGAAACTGCAACCAAAAAAGCTAAAAAAAATAGTGACTCTGCCCACTAATCATGAATGAATAGGGAGCAAAGGAATACCGTCACCAGATTTTCATAAGCACCAAGATCATATGGATGTGAATAGACATTCCCTCCTTTCTCTGCAAGCCACATAGCTCTCACTCCTTCATGATACTGAAGAAAAAGTAAATGTCAATAAATTAGTTTTTTGGAATTTGAACTCAGATTGTTATGACCATTAATGTTAATTCTTAGAAACCTCAATTGTGGTCTTGTTCTGCAAGACGAGGTAGATATGCCAACCTAAAAGAACACTTAGTGCCACGCTTAAGGGGACTAGCAATAAGCCAGAAATGACCTGGAAATAAGTTAGTGAGCAAATGATTTACATGGTAGTTTCAAACTTAAAAGAAAGCACGTAGAAGGTGGCATTACATATGCAGTCCTCAAAGAGCTTCCACTTTCTTGCTCGTCCTCTTCAGAATCTATAGCTAGACTACCAACAAGCAAAACCTGAATATTAATTTTATAAAATACAATTAATAATGGAAATGAAGTTGTGTATCAACTATTTTCATCTAAACCAGAAAAATATCAGCATCGCATTGATTTCAATTGTGTATAATGCAAAATTGAAAGGTACAATTCAGAAAGGAGACAGTATAACAGAGGCAGTACGAGTAAAAACCACAACATAAGCAAGAGCAGCTAGAACTTAAAATTGAAAAGGTAGAAGTCACAGGGTATATATAAAAGATCTATAACATACCAGGGCGTAGATGCATGCAATTACAGCATACACAACAAAGATGAAGAAGACCTTATAGTTTGCATGGCCGACGCAATTATTTATCCATATGCAATGATGATCCTTACAATCAAGAGGCAGAATTTTAACACATTATCCAGGGTATTTAAGGAGTGAAGTACAACATGCATCATGAATGCATACCATTCGCAAAACACATCTTTTGCAGACACGACAATGATGTGCACGTGGTGGTTTATAGCGAGTACACTTTTGGCAATACCTCAAGTCTCCACCCTGCAAATCATTTCACAAAGAAGTCAAGTCTGCAAAGGCAAAAACTCAAACTATGTGATTATATGCTTCATAAGGTTTACTAAATTTATTATTATCATTACATACATAGAGTATGAATATAATATACAGATCTAAGTAATAGCAGCTAAAACTCCTTCAATAGCTAGGTTCTCCACTCCATATCATGTCAAAAGTATCACGATCTATGAAAACAAACAAACTAGCCTAGCATCGTAGCGGAGCAAAAGCTAAAAATCCTATCTTAGATAGCAGGACATCCTTAAAGAAAGAAGACAAAACAAATTCAACCAAAGAACAGGCATTATCAACCTAAGAAAAATATTCTTTCCCTAAATACCCCATCAGATCCAATAATCCACAATCAATAATGAAATTCATATTTAAATATTTTCATCGATTCAACTGGCAGACAAAATTGCGAACATAGATGTTTACAATGCTACCTAAGGAAACCTGACATTTTGATTAACAAGCAATCATAGACAGTAATAGATTTCTATATATGAATGACAGGATTTGAGAGGTAAGCTTATTAGCAGAAGTGAATACTTTGATAAAGTAACAATCTCCCTCATAGCCTGTTGGCTTTGTGCAAAACAAACAAATTCCAGGTTATTGTTTCAAAGATTGGCAGAGCATGAGAAAAAAAAGGGGAGTATAATTTACGAAAGTCCAATACTATTTCTGCAAAAAGGTTACATCTTTCCACTGTCATCCTTGCATCTAACTACAAGCTATATGGTAAATATTTTTCTTGGAGCATATGGCAAATGAAATTCAACCGCTGTTGTACCCAACCTTATTGTGATGATTTCATTCCAAATTAATTACTGACTATTTTAGTAGATCCAACACATTAAGAATTATATTAATTCATTTCTTATATAGATTTTGATCTTTAGAATAAAAAAAATGAATCTCATAAAAGACTACACAATTTAAAACGGAAAACGACAACAAATGGCTTTCTAGGCAGAACCAGATGTCCATTAAGGCCTAAAACCGCCAAAAGCACCTATTCGACCAATGACATGGAAAGGAAATATAATTGGCTTCACTTATCTGTGTCAAGTAATTGCGACAAAGTTGAAATGCATGGCTCGAGAATATTCCTAGGGTTTAAAATTCAATAATCACACATTAATCCTCTGAGAGCAACAAGTAGCTAAAAAGAAGAGCAGCATTCATCCCAAACCTTTACTGCCTCATCATTTATGATTCCATTTAAATTTGGAGTTACTAGCATAACTTTGCCTCTTATCACAAATTCGAACAGTAAAGACTTTCAAATGTTTATGTAACAAAGGGTTACTAACATTATATAGAATTTCCTTCGGGCATCTTTGAGGTAACCCATGTGTTGCTACTTAACCAAGTTATCATCTGTATCTCATTGCTGTCAAATTTTCTACTGTTTTTTTTTGCATCTGTCTAATCCTAAATTTTACCAAAACAGGATCAACAAATAATGACTTGATGACTGTTAATAAAATCCCCTAATAAGTAACTACTAAAAAGCTGACTTCTTTCTATTTTCTATTCGGATTCATCATCAATTATTCTTCTACACGAAGGGACATAACATTAATCAACATTTTCTAAAACACCCATAAATCACAAAATCAATTATAGCATCATTGAAGCATTGCAGCAAATTAAGAAACCCATTTTAATAAAGAATGAATACGGGGTTATAAACCCAAAAAAAAAAAAAAAATGTTACAAGAAAATGAGATTAAAACAACAATTACAAGTAGAAAATTAAAAAAGAAAAATAAAGATTGTGGAACCTTGCGCTTGATCTCGTGAACAGGGTTATCGGAATCTTCAATGTCAGGCATGTAAGTGGAGGGAACTTTACCCGGATCCATGAAAACAGCGACGGTGTAGTTGAAGACGCACATGGCGGCGACTCCGGTGAAAACGACGGCGTTCATTATTCCAGGAGAGGTCATTAGACCGAACCACCGGTCGATGTAAATGAAGATTGTGGTCAAGTATATGTAACAGATTGCCAAAACGACGACGGTTACGGACAGAGAGAACCTGAAGCCCTGCTTCATGGTTTTTCCCGCCCCCGCCCCCCCACCTCCACCCTGGTAGATAATGTTTTGCGGGAGGTCGGAGACGATGATGATGAAAAAGCTGATAACAGAGCCACCGGCGTCAATAAAACGACGGCGTCTCTGAGGGGAATGGAAAACAGGGGGATTAGATTACCAAAGCGGGGCCGAAACAGAAATTATTAAAAATAAATCCGAGAGAGAGTTTGGAAAGTTGGTGACATGTCCCCTCCCTGTGCTTAAATCTAGACGGTGCGGTTGAAGTTTTCATTTTCACCAAAACGGGCTCACTTAATTCTCTTTTTACAAATTTGTACCCCTTTTTTTATTTTTTATTTTCCTTGACAAATTGAAATATGGCCCTCAATTTTCCAATTATGGAATAGTTTCAATTTTTGCTGTCACAAATTTTTTAATTAATTTTTCAATTTTTTTTAAAAAATTAAATTTAAAAATATTTTTAAAATTCACATAATAAATTTTCACCTTCAATTTTAATATATTAATAAACTCATAAAAACATTAAATACAATTTGTAACTCTTAGCTTAGCTTTTGGAATAATCTAAAAGGAAACTTATAGTAGACTAACCGTCTATACAATTTTCTAAAAATCAATTTTTCATCAGTTTTATTTTTTTAAAATAGATAAATGATATTGGGGTCTAAGCAGTAAACACTCGTACTGTTGAAAACAATTTTCTTCTTTGTGCTCCAATCGATGCTATAAGCAATTCAAAGAATATTTTGTAATAAAGTGGCGCATGAAAACGTTTTTTTTTTTTTTTTTTTTTTTTTTTTTTTTTTGTTTTTTTGTGGAAACAGAGATATTTCCCTTTCTAAAGATCTTTTAAGTTGAAGAAGCTTTTAGCTGCTAACTAATGGCAGTGAATTTTATGAATATTTTTATTTTATCATTTTTTGAAAAAAAAAAAACTCTTAAGAAATTAAATTATTTAGTTATTATCTTGGAAAAATTAATTCTTGATCTGTTTTATTGTTGTAATTATTGCAAGAACTTTCGCATTTAACTATTTTGGTTCCATTCCATTTTTTTCTACATATATATATATATATATATATTTGGTTAGAAGAAATAACAAATAATATATATACATGTAATCAAATTATTTTCAATTGCATGTATATTTGTACCATTTCTACTAAATAAGGATGAAATCTTGAACAAGTTAACACAGACTCACAGAGATATATATCCTTCCTGCCTAGCTCAATAAAGAGATGAAAATGTTTTCACTCTACCCAAAAAGGAAAAAAAAAAAAAAGTATATGCACTTTATTTTGATTTTTAATTTTTACAATGTCGATATCTACTCTCACTTATAAAGTTAAATTATTTATGATACTTAAACTTGATAGTGCTTGCATTTACTTTCATGCTTGATTTTTTTCTTATGGAATTATCTGCTTAGTTTATTCATACACCAAATGAATAGAGAAGAGAATTTTTTTTTTTTAAATAGTAATAATAAAAATAAAATAGAAAAAGGTTCATTAATAGTTCAATATTTCAATTAACAAATTTTTTTGGCACCAAAAAAAAAAAAAAATATATATATATATATATATTTATATACACACACACACACACACATACACACCATAAATGCTGCTGATGTGAGAAAAATTACTTCTGAATAAAGTAGCAAATTTACAATTGAACTCATTCATACCTGTCGGTCCGCTTTTGGTTTCTTCTGTCAGGAAGAATGCATATTCAGTTCACTAGCTTCAGCAAAGGGATATAACGGACGTTTCAGTTGTTCTTGACGTGTAAATCATGTGATTATTCAGTTAATTTTTAAGTGATAAATTGACCATGCTAATTTTTTTCTTAAATAAAATAATTTTTATTATTATTATTATTTGGTAAATATAACTGTTTTTTTAATTTGGTAAATATAACTATCGTTATTTAGTTTAATAGAAGAAGTGGAAATTTTTTGAAAGTTCACGAGTCAACAATGTAAAATATCTATTTTTTTATTATTTATTTTACGTTTTTTAAATAGATTTTTTTTTTTATAAAAACACTAACTGTAGTATACGCAATATTAGTTTTTTTTTTTTTATATCTATTTGCAATTATAATTGTGAGTGCGAATGTTTTTAACTATTGGTAGTGAAAAAACTTATAACATTGTTCCAACCTTTTTCATTTGGTGAAAATAATATAGTTTCGAGCTACTTGATCCCTTTTCTAATATATTTTTTTCTTGTAACTGATGGCGTTATTTGTAACCATAACTACTAACTTTTTTGAAAAAGGAGATTTTATGCATATAACGACAAAACTTAATAACCTTAAAAAAAAAAAAAAAAAAAGCCTTAAAAGTCAATATATATTAATCTATATTTCATAAAATTAAATTACTGATCTCATAATAGCTATTGATTATTGTGTTGACTAGAAAAAGAGATCATTGACCTCAAGTATTTTCGGTTGACTGGTTGGTCAATATAATATATATATATATATATATAAATCAGCACAATTTTACTAAAAATTAGAAATCCATTGACTCATAATTTTCTCCAAAAATATTATAAAAAAAAATTGTCCTCCTTCCTTTTAATCGCATAAAAACAGCTTTGCTTGTGATCCATACATCTTTATGTGAAG
The DNA here is from genome assembly GCF_031755915.1 of Ziziphus jujuba. Taxonomy (NCBI): domain Eukaryota; kingdom Viridiplantae; phylum Streptophyta; class Magnoliopsida; order Rosales; family Rhamnaceae; genus Ziziphus; species Ziziphus jujuba. Next base: position 13,396,842 of record NC_083384.1, read on the forward strand.
CAGCTTAAGAAGGATGTCATCCGAAGAAGAAAACGTTTATGATCCAATCAATTCCATTAAGTTTCAATCTCAATCCTTTACAACGATCAAAACCGTTTGTTCCACCATTTTCATCTCTCTCCTCATCACCTTCTTCGCTTTTTCAAACCAATTTCATCGGTCTTCTATCATAGTCCTAAAACACAACCACACAGTGGAAAATACCATCCACCGATCTCTCACCCAAAAACCATCATCTTCCGAAAAGACAACCATATCCCATATCTTGTTCGGCATCGCCGGCTCCACCAAGACGTGGGACGGCCGCAGCCATTACGCTAAGCTATGGTGGAAACCTAACATCACCCGAGGTTTCGTTTGGCTAGACGAGGAACCTTCAGCTAACAAAACATGGCCGGCTACGTTGCCGGCCTACAAAGTTAACAAAGACACTTCGATGTTCAACTATTCATGCTGGTACGGTTCGCGGTCAGCTATAAGGTTAACAAGAATAGTGAAAGAGAGCTTTGAGTTAGGGTTAGATAACGTAAGGTGGTTCGTGATGGGGGACGATGATACGTTGTTTTTTACGGAGAATTTAGTTACTGTGTTAGAGAAGTATGATCATAATCAGATGTACTATATCGGTGCCAATTCGGAGAGTGTGGAACAGGATTTGATTCACTCTTATGCTGTGGCTTACGGTGGAGGTGGGTTTGCCATTAGCTATCCTTTAGCAGCTGAGCTTGTTAGGATTTTGGATGGTTGTATTGATAGATATGCGGAACTCTATGGCTCTGATCAGAAAATCCAAGCTTGTTTAACCTTGATTGGCGTACCGTTGACTAAGGAACTTGGTTTTCATCAGGTCCACCTTCTTTTTCTCTCCTTCCTAAAACTCTATTTTCTTATAAAATTATTATGTTCCAATTTTATTCGTAAAATTATTGAAGATTTTTCATCCTAGAATTTTACTATCTGATACCTGCTATTAAAAAAACAATTGCATTATTTGTATTATATCATTGATGACTGATCGGCGACAGAAAAAGAAATGTTACTATTCTCAACCCCATTTTTATAAATTTTTTTTTTTTTAAAGAAAACTGTTGTCTGAAGTTAACATGGTAATAATAGTATAAACGTGTAGAAGAAATTTCAGAATTAAGATCTTTTATCTATTTTTCTATTTCTATTTATGTGTTGCAATTTTTTTTTAAAAAAATGAGATTGGATTATATCAGAATGAAATAAAAAAAAATGTAACAGAAATTTCCTTAGAAATTTCAAAAGTTACAATGAAAAACATGACTCCAATTCCTTAGAAATTTCAAAAGTTACAATGAAAAACATGACTCCAATTTCAATATGTTATTTATTTTTTGCTTGTTTGTTAATTTGCAGCTTGACATACGCGGAAACCCATATGGAATACTAGCAGCTCACCCACTGGCCCCACTTGTCTCACTCCATCACTTGGACACTATCCAAACGCTGTTTCCAGCACTGAGCCAGCACGACTCGCTCAAGAAGCTAATCAGTGCCTACAACGTGGATCCGGGTCGGACTGTCCAACACAGTTTCTGTTACGATTTAAACCGTAATTGGTCCGTCTCGGTGTCTTGGGGTTACGCCGTGGAGTTGTATCCGTCGCTTCTGACGGCGAAGAAGCTAGAAACGACGTCGCTCACATTCCAAACATGGAAAACCTTAAGCGACGAGCCCTTCACATAACACCCGAACCGTAAGTCAGGATCCGTGTGAGAAACCGGTTATGTTTTATCTGGATCGGGTCGACATTGTTGACGGAGGAAAGACGACGTTGACCACGTATAAAAGGTTCGTGGACGACTTGGAAAGTGAGTGCGCGCGTGCTGACTACGCTCCTGCGTTGGCGGTTCGGCTTGTCAATATCTCAGCCATCGAATTCGACCCCAGCCTGTGGCGTAAGGTTTGGGGGGAAATTTTTCTATAGCAAGCTGTCTGCCACCGTTGAATTTTTTTATTTATTTTTTATTTACAATAATTGCAAATCACGTTATTTTCTTTTTTTTTTTTTTTGTTAACATAAAAAAATAAAAATGAAAATTTTGAGATTTTAGCCAAAAAAAAAAAAAAAAAAACCTTAAAACCCATCACATTTAATAGTTTTATTCTAAATTGTAGGTTTATAGCCCCCCTCCCCCAAAACAAAAAAGAGCTGACATTTAAGAATTTAGCGTTATCAAATTTAATTAACTATGAGCATATATAATGTTGAACCATTTATGATTTAGTTATTGTAGAATATACCCTGATAATGGTACTCGTTATGATAATTATTTTTTTATTCTGCTTTTGAATGCTTAATTCGTGCCAGATTTGATAGTATATATACATCTCTCTACATATATATATATATATATATATATATTTGGGTTATTTTGTTTTAGATGTATGAGATATAAATGTCTTCTTCTGGGAAAATTTTGGACAACTATGTTATTAAACGTTTTGAGAAAGACTAAAACTGATTGATTGAATCATCAGGCACCACGTAGACAATGCTGCGCGCTTACCAACGGTTCTGATGATGGGGTTGAAAGGGTGGTCCACCTCCAAATCAGAAGTTGCAATCGCTTTGAGAGTGTAACTCCTCCTCAGTAGATCGTGTGCCAACAATCCACCTGGAAAAGAAGGGGAGAAATAAAAGAACACAAAAAAAAAAAAAAAATGAAAATTCAATTTTCGTAAGAAATTATGATTTTAATTTTCCAAAAAGAAAATTATTGTTGTATTGTTGCAATGAAATTATTTTTGTGCTCCCTCTCTTAAATTCAGATATAATTGTTATTTTTAATAATATAAATCTATATATTATTTCACGGAATTCATGATTACTGCCGAAAGAAACAGGAACAAAGCCACTCTGAAGAAATGATACAATCTAGCTAAAAATCGTTTAATATAGCTAATAAAAATAAAATATTTATTAAAGTTTTTTATAGTAGATTTTTTTTTTTCAACAAAAACTTTTATTGAAAAAGTAATGGTTATTTGGTTGACTTGTCAGTTAAAAAAGTATTATAAATATTAAATTGAGTGTTTGAAAAGTGTTTTCAAACTTAAATATATACAATATTATTTTTTTATTATGAATTCAATATTTTTGTTTTTGGGTGATGATAATTAAAAAACATAAAACATCTATAAAAATTTAAAATATTAAAATTAATATGGTAAATATTATTTATAAATTTATGAAGAATTTTTCTATTAAAACATTTTGATTTTTTTTTTCAAGGTACCACTTGTTAATCTATAAATTATTTTAAAGATTGAAATATAAAAATATTTTTGGAGTTGAAAAGAGATCACTTTGTCTTTTTGGTGTTTTATTTATCTCTACCAAATTTATTTAATTCACTGAGACTTTTTAAATTTCAATTTTTCAAACGATGAAATGACTAATGATAAAAAATTCTAATGATTATTTCGTTAAAACATCTTTATATAAAAAATTGACGGTATAAATTGTATTATTTTAATTTTATTTTCCAGATTTTAGCTTATATAATTAGTTCTTTATATATATATATATACACACAAAATAAAAAATAAAACAATAACGTTTAGGGTGCAAAAGAAAATAAATTTTAGAAATTGAATTCTCATGTAGTGTGTAATTAGGATATATTGAATATTTTATTAAAATAACCAAGAAAAATAGTTAGTAATATAGGTTTTTCATAATTATGGTATGTACTAAAGTGGTAATTGGTTTTTGGAGTAAAGGTTTTTTTTTTTTTCCCCCCGAAAAATATTAAAATTTAAACTTTTCTAAAATAATTTTAAAAAAAAACTATTTTTTTTTTAAATCAACAAATACTTATTAACTAGAATCAAATATTTTTGTTTTTTTTAAAAAAATTTTTTTTATAAAGTTTATGGCTCTAAAATAGAACTTTTTAACTAAAAAAAACTATAACAAACGGAGGCTAATATAAACATATTCATTATAAAACTACAAAATGGAAATTTTGGAAATACAATAACGAGGAAAAATAGAAATAAATACAAACCAAGATCCAATTTGAGAATGTCTTACATGTAAAAAAATAAATAAATAAATCAAGACAGACGTTCACGACACCAGCCAGATTGGGTTTCATAGACATGATCAATGTTGGAAATATGTAGAATCTTCGGACGATCGACTCCGCGCACCCGCTGTATAAGCTCATTTGAAACGCTTAGCAGATTCAATCTACTAAGATCTGAAAGATGTTCGATACCATAAGGCAATGTCTTTAGCTCATAGCACCTACCAATTTCCAGCAGTTGAATATGGGGCATAACTCCTTTTTCTATGATTATCTCATTCAATTCAGGAAAAAGGAACAACCTTAAACGCACAAGCTTTTGGAAACCTCCAAGAAAGCACAATGAGTTTCCCTTATATGCATTGTAGAGTCTAAGATCAGCCAAATTGGGCAATTCTTGGATACAATGGAGAAAATCTTCTGCTAGTCTAGACCATCGCAGTTTCAAACTTGTGAGGCTCTGGAGTGAGTTAAACCAGAATGGTATTTTCTCCAGTTTTCCAACCAATATAAGCTTGTCTAGAAGTGGAGGAGCTGATGATAATTCTTCCATTCTTAATACTTCGTCAACATCAGCTACCATAACTAGCAGCAATTGGAGGAGTGTCATTTTCTCAATTGCCACGCACAAGTCTTTCTCATATTCTCCTCTCACCTTTGTAATACCAAGCCTTGTAAGCTGGGTCATGTTTCCAAGTCTTTTGACCATAAATTCATCTCCAACGTCAACACCAAACAAAACTTGTAGATTCTTCAACTCAAATATACTAGATGGTGCTTTTATGCCATAGAAAGACAAAAATTCAAAACTTGGTCTTTCACTATAACGGGAAGTCATCAGATGGCGAAGATTTTTCAACTTTGCAATTCCATGGGGAAGCACCTTAATTTCAGATTCTCTAACATCTAAAGTCTGCAAGTGGTTAAGTTTTGTTATGGACTTTGGGAGTTCTTTAACTCTGGTTTTTTTCAAGTTCAAGTAGTTTAAACTGAAACAGTGAGCTATTTCATATGGTAGCACCTGAATTGGAACGCCTTTAAGTTCCAAGATTTTTAGCATTTTGAAACCAGATGGCAATGCATGCAACGAATAAGAGGTGATCATGTTTGGAAGAAATGCAAAGAAAGTGCGAACCTTTGCCAAGCCCTCAAATGAACTTAGTTGTCCATTATTAGCTTGAAGAGATATGCGGCGAGATCTTTTCTCTTCGTTTGTTTCTTGTTGTCCCATGAATACATTGCAAAACTTCTCCACCTCTGAAATTGAAAGGGCGAGCTCTCGTAAGATATCATGCATTTTACATGCTTTTGGCTTTCCACAAGAGTTTACGACCACTTGAAGCATGTTTCGGCGAATGAGTTCAGTTAGATAGTTCTCGGCTGTTTCCTCCAATGTCAACCCTCTAATTTGTTCGACAAAACCTTCCGCTATCCATAGTCTAATGAGCCTATTTCGGAAGATCACATAGTCTTCTGGGAACATACAACAATACAAGAAGCAATGCTTAAGTCGGTAAGGTAAATCATTGAAGCTTAATAACAAGATGCTTCTCAAAACATCAAATATAGGGTTGTTGCTTAGCTCCCAGTTGAAGCTATTATAGACCCTTCTCCACTCAGACTCCAACAATTTTGAAGACATGAAACCTCCCAAAGTGACAAGTCCTAGAGGCAAGCCTTTACACTTCTCCACAAGGCCTCTGGCAAAGAATTCAAGCCCTGGCGGACAATATTTCATAGAGAAAGCTTTCTGGCAAAAAAGGTTCCAAGCCTCATTTTCGCCAAGTGGTTGAACAAAGTGAACCTGACTTCCAACTCCAAATGAGAAAGCAGCAATGTCTTCTTTCCGTGTCGTCAGCATCACCCGACTTCCTTGCAATCCATTTGGAAGCGCTACATTTATTTCTCTCCACAGATTTATGTTCCAAACGTCATCCAAGACAACCAAATATCTCTTTGATTGCAAGTAATTCAGGAGAATCTCAGCCAATTCTCTATAGCTCATGTTGCTCAAGTTTATAGGAATTTCTTCATTTGGTGCAGTATATAATTCTTTAATCATATTTCTGAGTAATTCTTCGATGGTGTAAGTTTGTGAGACAGTAATCCATGCATAACAATCAAAATGTTGTCTCACTTTTTGACTGTTAAAGATATTAGCAACTAGAGTTGTCTTACCAGAACCCCCCATTCCAACCACTGAAATAATAGTGCGTTGCTGCTGACCTTCATTCAACAACAAACCCATCAATTTTTCTTTTACATCTTTGATTCCCACAAGATCATCGTCTTTCATGAAAAGAGATGATTCAGCATGATTCCTCACCCAGTTGGTATGCAACATTATGCCCTCTGAATGAACAATTTGGCTTGTCTCACCACCCAACTGCCCATAACGTTGGTGTCTCTCTGCTATCTCTCTGATTGCTTTCTTGATTTCTTGCAGTTTCTTCGCAATTTGGCTCCTGACCCAAATAGTCTTGGGGGCATCCACCATTTTCCATAAGGTTCTTGTAAATTTGTTCGAACTATGTTGCTTGTTGAGATGATAGTTGAACTCATCAACGATTTCTTCAACATCATGGGCCATGTCTCTCACGTTTGCTACCCATGTTTTCCATACTTCACTATCATGAGCTCCCTTTGATTTAGTATCCTCCAAGAAGGATTTCATAGTTAGAAGCTCATGCTTGATTTTCTCAACTTCTTTGTGAACTCCTCCATATAATGATATTTCATTCTCGATGAGTGTGACTATTCTGCAAATCAAGACGTCTATTCCAGAAGTGGCCATGTATGAATTTGTTCCTTCTTCCACTCTGATGAACATCTACTAAGTTGGTTTACCAGATTTACAACCCACTGCACCATTAGTAAGAACAGTAAGTTGGAAGGTCAATGGGGCAAAGTCTTGGCCTTGACGCCCTGACAAATCTGGTTAGGCATCACACCGGCATATTCTGATGAACAGTTACTAAGTTGGTTTACCAAATTTACAGCCCACTGCATCATTAGTAAGAATAGTAAGTTGGAAGGTCAATGGGGCAAAGTCTTGGCCTTGACGCCCTGACAAATCTTGTTAGGCATCATACCAGCATATTCTGGGGAACCTTGTAATTTGGGGCAGCCTGTTTCAAGGAAAAAGGACTGGCCATTGCTTAATTATTAAAAAGTTTAATTAATCACCACAAAATTCTAAACAACTTAATTAATAAACCTTGGTCATTGATTAATATTATAATACGCAAAGCCATTTTCATTGAATAATTTTAAATTCCAAGAATTGCATTCGTGGCTAAGCTTCTACAATATCATTTTTTTGGAAATAAAAGTTATGTTAATTGGAATCCCCATTCATATATTACTAATTCCTATATCTAATAAAACTATTAACAAGTCATGTAGCATTATATATTCAACCTATCAACCTATCTGGGAGTGTGATGGGGTTAAAAGGAAAGTCCACCTCCAAATTAGAAGTTGCAATCGCTTCGGGAGTGTGACTCCTCAGAATATCATGTGCTAACAATCCAGCTGGAAAGGAGGATGAAAAAGGAAAAAAAACAAAAACAAAAACAAAATAACAAGAATCAATTTTAGTGAGAAAACATAAAAATAAATCCTTGAAAGCAGAAAAACCTGTTTGCCTTAATTCCTGCTCTCCACTTGAAATGTTTTTTTCTTGATCTTTTTGAAATATGGGAATAAATATCAATAAATTGTACAAGTGTTAGATTTAAAGCTTCCAATCCAAGAGAATACAAGAGTCCAAAGTTGGTTTCAGGTATATGTACATGCTGATCTAAGATCAACAATCCCCAATTCCCAAGTTAGCATAAAGTTTAAAAACACTGATGGACTAATTCAGATCAGATTAAATTATCTGTATCAATATCATAATCATCATCAAGATCATCACTAGTGGGAAAACTTGCATCTGCATATCCTACCACTTCATCTAACTTGACTTCTTCATTAGTTAATCTTGAGTAAATGTCTTTATCCTTGCCTTTTGCCTATAAATAAAGTAAAATATTAGAATGCAAAATTATTTAAAATTGACTTAATTTAATGGAGTTTCGAATTTTTTCCACACCTGAAATGTCATCCTATTTTCTTTTGCTTGAAGAAGAATGTTGACTATGTGTGTGCATACCTCTTCGCCACTTTCACAAGGCTTGAATGACACATTTCTAACAGCATCAACATTGAATAAATCTTTATCTTCAAGACAAGAAGTATCATGTGGAAGGAGGGGAACTTCTTTTTCTGCAATCCATTCACCATCCAAGTCAATTTCATCCAGTAATACAGGATCAATGTTTTGTCTTCTTTTTATACTTCTGTCTCTCAATCCAGTGTTGTACCTCAGATACACTAAACCATTCAACCTTTTATATTCAAGTATATTCCTTTTTTTTGTACGGATCTACAATTATTAGAAGAAAAGTGTATTAAAAATTATAAATTTCAAATACAACATGAAATATTAAACCCATCAATAATAAGCATTAAAATATAATTATTATCTACTCAAAAGTGCTCCAATTCCTCTTGCATCCCAAAGCATTAGAAACTCCAATTCCTCTGGCATCCTAAAACGCAAGAAGTGAGACTAACTACGTGAACAGCAGATTTTTGCAATTCTGGTGTTGAACCACCAAAGTGCAATCACCAATTAACTACAAACAAAAGAATAATAAGATTAATATGAGAGCAAAATACATTAATAAACTTCATATAAGTAAAAATATTTTCAGGAAATTGTCCTCCTAGACTAAAATAAGAAAAATACCTGGAGATCGTAATTTTCGAAAGTCAATTGCCACATGGCTTCCAAATTCACCTTTTGCTTGGTCAGATGAATCTGACTATCAGCTTTCAGATGAGCATCATAATCTAACATTTGGTCCATGCATTCAAATAATCCTTCCCTCACCACTTCAACATTGGAAAACTCATCTGCATAGCAAAATTGAGGATTCAGATAGTATCCTGCAGCATGTAAAGGTTGATGAAGTTGTGGAGTCCATCTTGTATCTATTCTATTCCCAAGTGGCTTATATTTTCTAGCATTGCCTGAACAATTAAAGGCAATCATTTCTTTGGCAGAATCCATCAACTTATAAATATAAGCCATGGCAGGCCTTTCTTCTGAATCGACCTCTCTCAAAATTCTTACCAATGGGATTGTGTTCTTAATACAATATGCAACATGAGGCCGAAAATTTGGATCAAACAACAACGTAGCCTTAGCTTTTATACCTTCAGCTTTTTTAACCCAAGTACTTGAACACCATGCCGATGATGAAAACATCGTAATTAAGGCTTGTTTTTGTTTATACAGGCTTTGGAGTGTCAAAAATTCAGTAGCAAAACGTGTAATTGCTGGAGAAGAAGTCATCATTCTTTGTAAATCACCTCATCAAACTAAGAACCGAGGTATGCCTATATATGAACTTCACTAGCTGCTTTGCTTGCATAAGTGTTTCATGATGAATTTTAAGCTTCCCAATGTCTGCCAAAATTGAATCGATACAATGGGCAGCACATGGAGTCCACCATAGTTTCTTTCTTTTCTCCATCAGCTTCATTCCAGCATTCTCATAATTTCCGGCATTAGGGCTGATAACTTGAATTTGTTCAATTACTAAACAAGAGTTCACCACATTTAATGCTATCAGATGCATGAATGGAATTTATAAACCAAGTGCAGGCAGGACCATTCACGAGAAAGTTTGAAAGAAACCTACGATTTCCATCTGTCCAACCATCTAACATGATTGTGCATTCATAATCTTTCCCGGCTCTTTTATGCTCTTCCATCATGACATTAATATTGTCTACCTCTTCTTTAAGAATCCAAGTCTTCAACTCATGCATAGTAGGAGGTTTAAATCCAGTCCAAAATTTGCAATAGCATCAACCATAGAAGCCCAATATGAATCATTCACCACATTAAAAGGAAGACCTTTTGAATACACAAAACGTCCAATTTTCCTACAAACTTCTTTTCTTTCTTCTTGCTTTGATCTAAACTCTAAAGTAGCTTGTCGATATTTTGTAGTGGTGAACTTAGGTACAGGTCCCTTAGGTTTTTGTTGTTGACTATAACTCCCACTATCACCCCCACTATCCATCCTATTAACCCTCAAATTTGCCATCAATTTCGAAGAAACACTCTTACTAGTTAAATTTTGTCCCATACCAAATTCGTGGAATGACTGATTTCGCTTAAATTTTTGTTCCTTAAAATTTGATAAAGCCGTTCTGCATTCCAATCTCTCATCATCACTAACCTTAGAACAAGGTTTCATTCCATGATGAGTTCCAGCTAATTGATACTTTAAGCGACTTAAACCTCCACTGCAGATATGGTCCCAAAATTCGCATCTAATATACTTTTCACCTGAAGCTTCTCTAACATAATTCCAAATAAAGTCTTTCCTCAAGCCACCACTTGATCCATGTTTGCTCATTTTTCTTTAAAAACGCAATGACTGGACAATAAACCAGATAATAATTCATAAGTAAACTACAAGAAAGTCACAATTTAAAGCACCAAAGGCATTATCATTTCCCATTTGCATAATCACAATTCACAAAAATGCATCACATATTCACAATATTATCAGTAGAAACTTAAAAACACAAATTCCTGAATAAATTCAAGTATCACAGAAATTTTTTAACAAATTGTTAGCGAGTTTTGGTCAAATGCGCCAAATATTCACACGGACATAATTTTTAAAAAAATTAAATAAATAAACCCCATGCTGATCTTTAAAAAGTTAACCCATTCAATAGAAAAACCCAAATCATAGATTAGAGACTGAGAAGACAAAAATAAGAAAAACTCAAAGAGATTCGAAGCTCAAGCCCCAAATTGAAGAAAAACTTGCCTGAAATAGCTTTTTGGTGAGTCAAAGCTCAGAGATGTTCGCAGGTTTTCCTGATTGCTAGTGAAAGACTCCCGTGTCCGTTGGCTGTGAGGTTGGGTCAGTGTTCATGGATGTGGTGGCTAAAGCCCAAATGGGTGTCTGCCTGGTTCAAGTGCGTATCGCAATGAGTTCTTCGGGTTTTTTTTTTTTCCCATATGCGGCTTCTATAGTTTTATTTTTCATTTTCTCACACTATCGATTAATTACAGGTTAGTAGGAGATTATTAGTTGCTAATATATATATATATATATATGTTTGTTCCCGAGGACCCTTGTATCTTCTCCAACAACAAATTTAACATTTCCTCCATCTAAATTGCACGGTATATAATAAAAATTATTTTATATCAATCACACACTTTATAAAGGTAATTTTCAAAACTTTAGAGATTAAACTGTGGTTAGTGTAATTACATACACTATATATATTGTAGCGTTAATATATATATTTTTTTCTATATTAGAAAATGGGAATTTAAGCTCAAATTTATTATTTAAAGAAATAATAATTTTTGCCTGTAGATTTTCCTATAAGAACCATGGTATACTATAATGTATATATTGCAATTAGTGCACTTGCAAGCTATATTTAATATATTTATTTTATTTAAATACTGTTATTATTATTTTTAAAATATTGTATTTTAACAATTAGCCGGATACGGAATTTCCAATAAAACGTTACTCAATATGAATTGATATGAGGATAAAAATAAAAAATAAAATAAAATAAAATAAAAAACGAAGGGTCAAAATCTAAGCAATACTACTTCAATGCAATTTTTTTTGGTAATACTATTTCAGTGCAATTTGATCCTTTCTACATACTAATAATAATATTTATCTTTTCATATAGAAAAATGAGGATATTATTAGATGGAATACAAAATTGAATCCCCACTTATTTTTGCTTTGATAAAGTGGGTAAATAATACTACAACAATTGTTGGGGGCTAATGACCTATAAATCCTTCTCTGTGGCCCTCTTTTCGGCAATCACAGTCACAAAGATACTCCGGAAAGAATCAAAAAAGTAACAAAGATATGTGAAAGGAAAATTGGTTTTTAGTAAAACAATTAGAGCAACCCACGAAGGTTAATTGTGGGATTTAACATTTGGGAAGATCAGACGGTGGAGGAAGTAGCTTTTGATTGGCCTTCTTTCCATCTAATACAACCCACGCCATCTTCAGGCCCCAACTGGTGTGTACTTCCAAGTGGCAGTGCATGAACCAAACACCTATTTACACAATTAAAAGTGCAAGACAAAGAAACAAAATTAGAGCTATAAATTAAAAGTTGAGTGTCTATTATATATATAATATGGTTTTAATTTTAATGGGTATGGTCAAATTATTTTTGTTCCCTCTCCCCAGTTAAAATTGGCACATATTCTACGGTATTTATGTAATTGATATAAAACCCATATATGTGCTCACCTGGATTGTCAGCACGGAACCGTAAGGCAACCCATCCTCCGGATGGCACCCCAATGGTGTTCCTTTCAGCGGGATCGAAAAGATTGTATTTAGTTGGATCCTGTTTTGGATCAAAGTTACCAAAACCCATACCAACCACAAAAAAATTGAAGCCGTGGAGGTGAAGTGGGTGGCTCTCTGCCCCAATAATGCTAGTGTCCTGCAAAACCAACTCAACTGTAGCATTGAATGGCAAAGCCGCCACTTTAGTCCCATTGCTCACCAAAGTGTTGTTGGGTGGAGTGCCTGTGTAGTTAAATTTGAACGGTGGGTTGGTGGGAAAATCCGTTGTGAAAACTCCCTTGGACCGTTTCAAGAAATGGGCCTGAAGAAGAGCTATATTGGGCTGGACAAAGCTCACATTATTAATGGACGCCACAAGTCTGGTGTTGTTTGGGCCTGGACAGTTTTGGTTCGTCAAGCACGAAGTGGTTCCCAACCCAACTGTGAAAAAGAAGTTCTTATCAACGGTTTGTGGAACATTTGCCGGGAATTTTGAATTGGCCAAGCTACGGATTTTCTGGTTATATTTAAAGGAGAACGATGTGTCGTTGAGCTTGGGTAGCACTGGTTTCAGAAGAGGGAGCTTCTTGTTGTTGTTGCTTGTGACTGAAGTTTTCTCGTATTCGAGAAGTCCGGTGGTGGTGGAGTTGTCGAAAGCGGCGGGGCCAGAGACATAAGGCCTAGCTGCAATGAGGAATGTGGCATTTGGGGTTTTAGATTTGGTTTTGAGAAGGACATTGGTGGTCTGTCCTGGAGTGATTAGAACTGTTTGTGTTTTGAAAGGCTTAACGTAGACCGCGTCGGCTTCAACGACAGTGAGAGTGTGATTGGCTATACTGAAGAAGAGCTCGTCGTTCAGTGCGGCATTGATCAAACGGAGGAGATAAGTTTTACCTGCCTTTACCTTGAGCTTGAATGTATCTGGCAATGGAAATTAAATATATCAACCACGATGTTCCCAATTCATAAATTGGGAATTTTATGAATTTTCTTATATATAAAGATTAGTACCTTTGGCTGAGCAATTATACAAAGGTCCAGGAAGACCATTAATGGTATAGGCATCGGAAACATTTGGTGCTGACCCTGTTTGCATGGCCTGGTTGATGACAGTCTCTGTATCTGCTTTCCACCATTCACCTGCAATTTTTCAGACAAAATTCTCATTATTTAGTTTATAAAAATCTTCCAAATGATTCTATAACTTGTCTATATATATAAGTATGTATTGTTATGAGTTACCAAAAATGATTAGAACTTCTTTGAATGGTTGAGGAAATGGATAAGGAACACGTTTCTTTGGGAGGATGACAATAGGTCCATAGAGAGTTGCTCTGAGCCATGAAATGTGGGCATGCCAAAACAATGTGCCTCTTTGGCCAGTAATTGTATAGTTGTAGACATAGCTCTGTCCTGTCTGAATTGGGCACTGTGTGATATAAGCAGGTCCATCTGCCCACCCACTTCTAAGTTGCCTAATTCCATGCCTATTCTCCAAATTCATACCCCAACATTAATAAATGTTCAAGCAAACTAAGAATTACTAGCAAAATAATTAATGGAACAGACGAGTCTTTACCAATGGAGGGTGATATTGTTTTGTACTTGGTTGACCACTTTAATTAAGAGCCGGTCACCTTCTCTTGCTATGATTCTTGGCCCTGGAAATTTTCCATTAACAGTCACAATGCTCTTTGTTTGGCACAATCTCGTCACATTTTGTAACTTAATCTGCACAAAATATATATATATATATATATATATATATATATCAATGGAAAGAACAAAAAGACATTTTGTGGGAACTGCAATGTCTGTATCACTTACTCTTTTTTTTTTTTTTTTTTTTTGAATGAAAGGCATTAAAAACTTACATTGAACTTGTAGTGCCTGGTAATTCCTGAATGCTTTGCTGCTTCAACCTCTGGGTTTGTCCAATACAGTGAACAAAATAGAACAAGGATGATAGACTTGAAGAAGGCTGGTGATGAAAGAATTCTGGAACCCATCTCAGTTTTTTCTCTGTAGAACTTGAATGAAATTGATATTTTCCTGGAAACTATAGAAGTTCTCTTTTTGGATGATGAGTAAGTGTGGTAGTGAGATGGTTTATATAGAAAGAAGAAATGGGAAGCTAAACTAGGGTTTGGTTGATTAGATGAATGGGAATGATATTAGCTAGGTTGGAAACAACTTTTGTCTTCATCAACAAATTGTGAGTTCGATGAAACCAGATGAGTTGCTGGTTAAACTTTATTTTAGAGTGTTATTGAAGCCAGATTATAGTATCTAATAAATAGTTTTCTAACGGTATCATTGAAAATTAAGTTCCTGAAAATTGCCCTTATGGAAAGGTGACCACTAGGAAAATGCTAAACTTTTAAGGTCAGGATCGGCAGACTTGGGCCTGTTTTGGTGATTTATGATAGTCGGTCAATGGTCATTGTTTATTATACATATGGCATTTAGAGGATAGTCGGTCAATGGTCATTGTTCATTACACATATGGCATTTAGAGACTCTAAAATTTTACAAGTTATGATCAAAAGCTTTTTTTTTTTTTGTTTTTTTTCCTATCATGTTAATTCTTTTTCCTCTTTTTTTTTTTTTTTTTTTTTGATATACCATAAAATTGGAGGAGGGGAGAAATTTTTTTTTTTTTTTATCTTTCATTATTATTATTTTTAAATTCACCTCTCATCAATCTAAAATCTATGATAACATGAGTGGTCATTGTTATTCGAATTGTTTGTAAAATTACTTTTTATTATGTTATAGTTTGAGGAGGACATTTCTATCAAATTAATTTTGATTACTTTAATAAGTTTTTGAGTAAAATAAAAAGTTAAAAATTAAGCTGACTTTTGCGTAGGAAAGGGATTGATTTAAGAGTAAAATGAGGGGAAAAAAAAAAAAAAAAAAGGGCATGGTTGCCTGGTAGCCTTCAGGCTCCTACCGTTGATACTTGGTAATCAAGGAAATAAAGGAATAGGATCAAACTAACTTGTTAGCTGTTGGTTTTTTATTTGTTTTTGGGGGTTAGAGAGGGGGCTATAGCCCAGAAAGAAAAGCCTACACTCTAAGGAAGGGAAGTCTTCTTTCCCATAAAATCCTCAAACAACACCTGCAGAACCTCTCAAGCAGCTTTCTCAAGTATTTAACTCCCAAATCATTAGTAAAATTCAAATTGGCCATTTTATTAGCAACTCTGTTACACTCTCTATGAGGCATGAAGCAAAACCAACTCCCACTGCTTGGCAATAAAAAATCCGCACTCATTTATCAGCTCAGAAAGAGGATGAAAACAATCCACACCTTCTTGCTTCACCCAATTAAGAACAACCAAGCAATCCATTTGGAAAATAAAGAATTTTTTAATTCCCACCTTCCAACTTAGATTCATAACATAATAAAAGACATTACTCGAGGTTTTACCCAAAGAAACCATAAAAAAACCAGCCACCCATAAACCAGAACAGTTCTTATCATACCTCCAGAACCAACAGCGCCAAAACTCTGTTTACAATAGCCATCTGTATTTAGATTAACCCACCCATTTGCTGGAGATTCCCAATTTAAAAATTTTGAAACTGTGGGATTCATGGTGCCTTTACAAAAGTTGTCCATCATATCTCTACTATATTCAGAATTATAATTCTAGCATTTTCAGGAAAGATTAATTGCTTAGAAAATAGAGAATTACATCTTCCACTTCCAAATGGACCAGCAACAAATAACAAAAATATGCTTCCATATACATATATATATATATATATACTAGGATTTGGTTTTGGGATTGAACATTGATTCTCTGGAGCTGTGGGTGGAAGGAGTTTTTCTATGTGGTAGATATGGGGTGCAGAGAGAGCGAAGATTTGAGAGGGAGATGGCCATGGAAGAGAAAGTGAATTTGTTCTCATCGGCTCTGTAAATTAGGGACCTGAAGAAGGTTGTTTCAGTAAATTCGACGCAGTGAACGATTTTCTACACTGGCGAGGTTTGGAGCCTCGGCCTCCTCCAAACTGCGTCAATGACGAAGCGTTTACCAGCTGCACTTCGGCGCGGTTATTCTTCTTTTATTTATTTTTTTTCTCTTTTTCCTCTGTTCTCCTTTTTTTTTTTTTTTGGCGTTCCAATCGGATTTTTTTTTTGTCCCCTGATCAATTTCTTGTTAATTACCAAGTAATTATTTTGTATACGAAAAATTTTCAAATTTTTAATTGAGCAAAACTTTTTCTACACATTAAGAAAATATATATTTATGAAATTATTAAGGTGGAAAAAAAAAAAAGGGTTGCACATTATTGATTGGAGATTCATTAGTGTTTTGCTCAATCAAAAATTGTAGGAAAATTTCGTTTAATTTATATTATTTGATAGACATTATCAGATGTGGTTAAATGAATAGGATCATTTCTTGATTAGTAAATGGTTGGTTGATACTCACACTCAAATATGTTTGAGGAGGTTAAGAAAATCAATGAAAGGAAATAATGGAAATCATAGCTTATACAGTTTGAAGTGCTTTAGTATTCAATAATTCTAGTATAATTATTTCTTCTTTCTTTGTATTGCTAACGTATTACAGAGTACATTCATAAGTGAATTGTAAATGGAAAAATACACGCTAATTCCAATTCATAAACAACAATAATACAGGACAGCATGTTAAGCTGAGATAACGGAAAATTTATTGGTAAAATATATATATATATATATATATATATATATATTGATGGCACAAAATCAACACTATTAATGATAAAACACTACAAGGGAAGAATTGGTTCTAACCGTCTGGAAACAATCATCACAAAAAAAGGAGCTGATAAAATCAAACAGAACCATACAAAAGATGGAATGATGATCTGCAATAGTAACAAAGAAGAAACAATACCACAAAAGAGGCTAATATTGCCCATAACTCTAGCATAACGTGAATTGGGATGATAATATATCACAATAGCATAAATATGCAAAATTGTGATGAAAATTAACATAGTTACAAAATTTGTATCAAAAGGAGAGATAGCTTTTGAATTGAACTTGAGTTGAAGGAGGACAAGCAAGATACTATATGAAATATGAAGATCTGATGTGATACCATAATGGCATTCTCCTCTAGCTGCCTGATCATAAAAAATATGAATATTTTTAGAATAAATAAACAAAATACACACATGAATAATTAGTGGCAATTAAAAAACTCAAATAGCAAGTATAGCGTCTAACCGTGCTAATGTTAAAAAACTCCTTACTAATGTAAAAAAACTCCCCATTTTATAAGAGGATAGAAATTTTATGATAGGATAGAGATTTTAAGTAAGGTTTATTTATAGCACTGTTTCTTACAATATATTTTACCTAACATTATAATATTATATTACTTTCGGATTATTATAATATTACTTTCGGATTCGTTTATAATTTCATGAGGTCCTGTCACATTATAATATTATATTACCTACTTTAGTATATTTCATTCGTTTATAATTTCATGAGGTCCTGTCACTCCTTTAGTATAATTTCATGAGGTTCTATAGTTCACATAATTTCATGAGGTCCTGTAGTTCACATTATAATATTATATTACCTACTTTACTATAATTCATTCGTCCTGTAGTTCACATTATAATATTATATTACCTACTTTAGTATATTTCATTCGTTTATAATTTCATGAGGTCCTGTCACTCCTTTAGTATAATTTCATTTACTAATTTCTATAGTTTCACATAATTTCATAAGGTCCTGTAGTTCACATTTATAATTTCATGAGGTCCTGTCACTCCTTTAGTATAATTTCATTTACTAATTTCTATAATTTCACATAATTTTATGAGGTCCTGTAGTTCACATTATAATATTATATTACCTACTTTACTATATTTCATTCATCCTGTAGTTCACATTATAATATTATATTATCGTTTATAATTTCATGAGGTCCTGTCACTCCTTTAGTACAATTTCATTTACTAATTTCTGCAGTTCACATTATTTTATGAGGTCCTGTAGTATATTTCATGAGATTCTGTCCTGTCACTCCTTTAGTATAATTTCATTTACTAATTTCTGTAGTTGATATAATTTCATGAGGTCCTGTAGTATATTTCATGAGATAATTTTATGAGGTCCTGTCACTCCTTTAGTATAATTTCATTTACTAATTTCTGTAGTTTCACATAATTTCATGAGGTCCTGTAGTTCACATTTATAATTTCATGAGGTCCTGTCACTCCTTTAGTATAATTTCATTTACTAATTTCTATAGTTTCACATAATTTCATGAGCTCCTGTAGTTCACATTATAATATTATATTACCTACTTTAGTATATTTCATTCGCCCTGTAGTTCACATTATAATATTATATTATCGTTTATAATTTCATGAGGTCCTGTCACTCTTTTAGTACAATTTCATTTACTAATTTCTGTAGTTCACATAATTTCATGAGGTCCTGTAGTATATTTCATGAGATCCTGTCCTGTCACTCCTTTAGTATAATTTCATTTACTAATTTCTGTAGTTGACATAATTTCATGAGGTCCTGTAGTATATTTTATGAGATCTTGTCCTGTCACTCTTTTAGTATAATTTCATTTACTAATTTCTGTAGTTGACATAATTTCATGAGGTCCTGTAGTATATTTCATGAGATCCTGTCCTTTAGTATAATTTCATGAGGTCCTGTAGTTTCATTTATTAATTTCTGCACTCCTTTAGTATAATTTCATTTAATCCTGTCCTTTACTATAATTTCATGAGGTCCTGTAGTTTCATTTACTAATTTCTGCACTCTTTTAGTATAAAATTTCATTTCATTTACTAATTTCTGTAGTTGACATAATTTCATGAGGTCCTGTAGTATATTTCATGAGATCCTATCCTTTAGTATAATTTCATGAGGTCCTGTAGTTTCATTTACTAATTTCTGCACTCCTTTAGTATAATTTCATTTAATCCTGTCCTTTAGTATAATTTCATGAGGTCCTGTAGTTTCATTTACTAATTTCTGCACTCCTTTAGTATAAAATTTCATGAGGTCCTGTAGTATATTTCATGAGATCCTGTCCTTTAGTATATTAAAATTTCATTTCATTTACTAATTTCTGTAGTTGACATAATTTCATGAGGTCCTGTAGTATATTTCATGAGATCCTGTCCTTTAGTATATTAAAATTTCATTTCATTTACTAATTTCTGTAGTTGACATAATTTCATGAGGTCCCGTAGTTTCATTTACTAATTTCTGTAGTTGACATAATTTCATGAGGTTCTGTAGTATATTTCATGAGATCCTGTCCTTTAGTATATTAAAATTTCATTTCATTTACTAATTTCTGTAGTTGACATAATTTCATGAGATCCTGTAGTATATTTCATGAGATCATGTCTCCTGTAGTATATTTCATGAGATCCTATCCTTTAGTATAATTTCATGAGGTCCTGTAGTTTCATTTGTAGTTTCATTTACTAATTTCTGTAGTTGACATAATTTCATGAGGTTCTGTAGTATATTTCATGTAGTTTCATTTGTAGTTTCATTTACTAATTTCTGTAGTTGACATAATTTCATGAGGTTCTGTAGTATATTTCATGAGATCCTGTCCTTTAGTATAATTTCATGAGGTCCTGTAGTTTCATTTGTAGTTTCATTTACTAATTTCTGTAGTTGACATAATTTCATGAGGTTCTGTAGTATATTTCATGAGATCCTGTCCTTTAGTATAATTTCATGAGGTCCTGTAGTTTCATTTGTAGTTTCATTTACTAATCTTGTAGTATATTTCATGAGATCTTGTCCTTTAGTATATTTCATGAGGTCCTATCACATGAGCCTAGGCCATGAGATCCTGTCACATGAGCCTGGGCAAGCTTGCATTTTTAGAAAGTTACTTTATATTTTTTTTTTGCTTGAGGTTTCCTTATATCTTTATACCATTTTACTTTTGTGTTATACTAATGTTACTGCAAGTTATATTAATTCTCAACAAAGCACGTTAATTTACCATGTGGCATTAATCTGTAGCAATCAATTAAAAGCCTTGGATATTACCAAAAAAAAAATAAATAAATAAATAAAAGTTTGGGTGATTAATATTAGTTAGAACAATGTGTAATAAAACTTCCTATCCTTGCATATTATATGGTCAATATAATTCTCGCGATATACTTTTATTATATTTATCAAAGAAAAAGAAATATAGATATAGCTTTATTATATATATTGATATGTTCCGTACTTATTTGGCTAATCAACACAATATTCGATATTTATTTTCATATAATTTTAGCAATATGAATAATCACAAGTTTATAGGAGATTATTAGTTGCATATATATGCTTGTTCCCGAGGACCCTTACATCTCCATAGACAAGTTTACACGCTATACTATGAACATTATTCATTTTATTTCATTCACACATTTTAGTAAGATTATTTTTGAATATTTGAATTATTATTAAAAAAAAAAGGCAATGAATTTTAGCAATAGGCTGTTTTGCAAAGACCACACTGTAATGTATAAATTGTAAAATGTTAATTTTTCTTTTTCACAATTATCAAAAACTAATAATAATATTTTTTTCTTTCATATAAAAAAGGAAGATATTGTTACATAGAATAAAAAATTGGATCCCCACTCCTTTTGCTTTCATAAAGTGGGGTAAATAATAGTAGGACAACCGATGGGGCTAACGACCTACAAGTCCTTCTCTGTGGCCCTCTTTTGGGCAATCACAGTAATAAGGATATGACCCCCTAAAAATAAAAAAATAATTTTTTTTTTAATAAAAATAATCAGACCAATCCATGTGGGAAATTTGTGAGATTTAACATTTGGGAAGATCAGACGGTGGAGGAAGCAGCTTTTGATTGGGCTTTTTTCCGTCTAATACAACCCACGCCATCTTCAAGCCCCAACTTGTGTGTACTTCCAGATGGCAGTGCATGAACCAAACGCCTATTTACTCAATTCAAGTCCAAGACAAAGAAACAAAATTAGATCTATAAATTTAAAAAAAAAAAAGAAAAAAGAAAAGTACAAGTTCTATTACATAAAGCACAGCTTTATCAAAGAAAACAAAATTATGGCTTTAAATTTTAATGATATAGTCAAATTATTTTTATTCTCTCCCTCCAATCAAAATTGCCACATGTTATAAGATATTTATATAATTACATAAAACTCGTATATATATATTCTCACCTGGATTGTCAGCACGGAACCGTAAAGCAACCCAACCACCGGATGGGACGCCGACAGTGTTCCTCTCAGCGGGATCGACAAGGTTGTATTTGGTCGGATCCTTTTTGGGGTCAAAGTTACCGAAGCCCATGCCAACAACAAAGAAATTGAAGCCGTGGAGATGAAGAGGGTGGCTCTCGGCGCCAATAATGCTAGTGTCCTGCAAAACCAACTCCACAGCACTATTGAAAGGCAAAACCACCACTTTAGTCCCATTGCTCACTTGAGTGTTGTTCCGCGGAGTGCCCGTGTAGTTGAATTTGAACGGTGGGTTGGTGGGAAAATCGGTTGTGAAAACTCCCTTGGACCGTTTGAAAAAATGGGCCTGAAGAAGAGCTATATTGGGCTGGACAAAGCTCACATTATTAATGGACGCCACAAGCCTTGTGTTGTTTGGGCCTGAACATGTTTGGTTCTGGGAGCACGAAGTCGTTCCCAACCCAACTGTGAAAAAGAAGTTTTTATTAACGGTTTGCGGGACATTTGCCGGGAATTTTGAATTGGCCAAGCTACGGATTTTCTGGTTATATTTGAAGGAGAACGACGTGTCGTTGAGCTTGGGTAGCACTGGTTTCAGAACAGGGAGCTTCTTGTTGGTGCTTGTGGTTGTAACTGCAGTTTTCTCGTATTCGAGAAGTCCGGTGGTGGTGGAGTTGTCGAAAGCAGCAGGGCCAGAGACATAAGGCCTAGCTGCAATGAGGAATGTGGCATTTGGGGTTTTAGATTTGGTTCTGAGAAGGACAT
This sequence comes from Ziziphus jujuba, assembly GCF_031755915.1. NCBI lineage: Eukaryota > Viridiplantae > Streptophyta > Magnoliopsida > Rosales > Rhamnaceae > Ziziphus > Ziziphus jujuba. Next base: position 13,419,323 of record NC_083384.1, read on the forward strand.
TGGTGGTCTGTCCTGGAGTGAGTAGAACTGTTTGTGTTTTGAAAGGTTTAATGTAAACTGCGTCGGCTTCAACGACAGTGAGTGTGTGATTGGCTATGCTGAAGAAGAGCTCGTCGTTCAGTGCGGCATTGATTAAACGAAGCAGATAAGTTTTCCCTGGCTTCACTTTGAGCCTGTATGTATCTGCATGGAAATTAAATATATGAACCATGATCTTCCCAATTCATAAATTGGGAATTTTATGAATTTTCTTATATATAAAGATTAGTACCTTTGGCCGAGCAATTGTACAAAGGTCCAGGAAGACCGTTGATGGTATAGGCATCGGAGACATTTGGTGCTGACCCAGTTTGCATGGCCTGGTTGATGACAGTCTCCGTATCTGCTTTCCACCATTCACCTGCAAATTTTCAGACAAAATTCTCATGATTTAGTTTATATAAATCTTCAGAAAGATATCATATATAAATTTTATATATAATTATGAAATACCAAAAATGATTGGAACTTCTTTGAATGGTTGAGGAAATGGATAAGGAACATGTTTGTTTGGAAGGATGACAATAGGTCCATAAAGAGTTGCTCTAAGCCATGAAATGTGGGCATGCCAGAACAATGTGCCTCTTTGGCCAGTAATTGTATAGTTATAGACATAGCTCTGTCCTGTCTGAATTGGGCACTGTGTGATATAAGCAGGTCCATCTGCCCACCCACTCCTTAGTTGCCTGATTCCATGCCTGTTCTCCAATTCGATACCCAAACATTGGTAATTGTTCATGGAAACTAAGAATTACTAGCAAAATAATTAATGGAACAACGTGTCTTTACCAATGGAGCGTGATATTGTTTCGTACATGGTTGACCACCTTAATTAGGAGCCGGTCACCTTCTCTTGCTATGATTCTTGGCCCTGGAAATTTTCCATTAACAGTGACAATGCTTTTTGTTTGGCATAGTCTTGTGATATTTTGTAACTTAATCTGCACAAAAATATATATATATCAATGAAAAAAAAAAAAAAAAAAAAAAAAAAAAAAAAAAGAAGAACACAGACAGTTTATGGGAAATGCAGTGTATATATCACTTTTCGTTTTTCTGGTGAAAGAAAGCCATTAAAAACTTACGTCAAACTTGTAGTTCCTGGTAATTCCCGAATGTTTTGCTGCTTCAACCTCTGGGATTGTCCAAAACAGTGTATAAAATAGAACAAGTATGATAGACTTGAAGAAGGCAGGTGATGAAAAAATTCTGGAACCCATCTCTGTTTTTTCTCTGCAGAAGTTGATTGAGATGTCTACTACAGAATTTCTCTCTTTGGATGATGAGAAAGGGTGGTAGTGAGATAGTTTATATAGGAAGAAGATCTGGGAGGCTAAACTTGGGTTTGGTTTATTAGGTGAATGGCAACGAGATTTGCTAGATTGGAGACAACCTCTGTCTTCATCAACAAATTGAGAGTTCGATGAAACCAGATAAACTGCTGGTTGAGCTTTACTTTAAAGTGTTATTGAAGCCAGATTATAATATCTATATTATATAGTTTTCTAACGGTATCACTGAAAATTAAGTTCCTGATATTGCCCTTATGGAACGGTGACCATTAGGAAAGTGCTAAACTTTAAGGTCAGGATCGGCAAAGATTTGGGTCCTTTTGTCCTCTTTTGGTGATTTATGGCATTTGGTCAATGGTCATTGTTTATGATTCGTAATGCAGTTAGAGACTCCGAAAATTTTCAAGTTATGATCACAAACATTTTCTTTTCTGTTATGTTATTTGTTTATTTTTTTATTTTTTTATATACCATAAAATTGGAGGAAGGAAGAGTGCTTTTCAAGCTCAAGGCCTTATTCTAGTATCCAAGAACCAGCACTATGATCATATTATTGCCATTTGAGCTGTTTTAAAAGGATTTTTCATTATAGTTTGATGAGGGCATTTCTGTCAAACTAATTTTTATTAATTCATAAATTATTAGAGTAAAATAAATATTAAGCAATTTGCCTGATTTGGGTGTAGGAAACGGAATTTCTTTTTTATTTTATTTTTTTTATTTTATAGTAATTGGTGTAGGAAAGGGATTGATTTAAGAGTAAAATGGGAAAAAACAGAGCATGGTTGCCTAGTAGCCTTCAGGCTCCTACCGTTGATACTTGGTAATAAAGGAAATTAAACTAACTTGTTAGATGTCGGTTGCTCCTTCACACTATTATTCTAACAGCTTTTGATGTTAACAAGTTTATTTCTTAATTTTATTTCGTAGCCAATAGAACCCTTTCTTCAAAAAAAGTCTAAAATGTCAAATTTAATAGCTTGAGAAAATAAATCCCATAATGGATAAAATAGTTTTACAAAAGCAAAATATATAAACTAAGAGGAATTGAATGCCATTACAACATGTAGATTGGATAGCTAAATAACCTTCAAATGATGTTTTAGAAGGTCGTTGAATTGTGTGGAATAGGTGGTTAAATTGGTTTCGTGGTGTACGAATCATTTGAATGACAGGAAATAAGATGAAATTGTAATTTATTTATTTCTAAATAATACACTTAATAAATATTAGTGTGCCGTAAGGTTCGATCACATCCCATAGACAATCTAAAACATGTTTGTGCTCTCTTTCGTAATGCCTCTTGGCCCGGCCCATGGAATCTATAACTATACATATGGCTGTACATATCATCATCAACCTCCAATAAATCGTTGCATACAAATCATTTGGTGTATTTATGTAACATCAAACGAGCTATTACATATATGTTGGTTTTAAATTGTTTGGTTAAAAAAAAAATAAAATAAAATAAATGAATGCGTTGAATCCTTCTACCCATTTACTGTTTGTTTACTATTTTTCATCTCTTATTTATAAATTACATACAACAACAAAACAATTCTTCAATAGATACAAATATAAATAAAAATAAATAGGCCGCAGCTCCATCACTAAAAAAAGCCCAAAAGTCTACTTGGCAGTTCTGTCTCACCTATATATGTGGCTAAATACACTACCTTAAAAATTATATGCACCATAAATAGATTAGATGTATATAATGTTGTACGGGGTGTATATAAAACGATCCAAAACAAATCATAATTCTAACATTTGGGAAGATCGGCTGGCGGAGGAGGTAGCTTCTGGCTTTGCAGCTTTCCATCTAAAACAATCCAAGTCATTCTCAAACCCAGGGATATATGGATCTCATAGTGGCAATGCATTAACCATACCCCTGTTCATACACACATTAATAATATATTATACATTTATATATATATATATATATAAAGTCATATTAACGAATAACAGGGAACAACTACTGAGACAACTTAATTCAGTACTCTTATAAGTTATATATTATAATATATGTTATAATAATACCTGCTTTGGGCAGAGAGCCAAGTTGATTAATTTTTTTAAAGTTCGTTTTTCAATTCAATATAATAATAAAACATTTAGATTAATATATATATATATATATATATAACAATGATTCTAGATTCACTAAATTATTAACCAAATTTTTAAATATCAAATGACTTGGCATTTTGTTATTGGACTTATCTTCTATTATTTTAGATTATTATTTATTTGTCAACCATTAATAAAATGATATAATTTGTGTAACTAAAATTTGGTAAACAAATTTGAACCTATAAAATTGTAATATATTATATATAAAATTACTTGCAATAATTGCAATAAGCTATAATAATTTCTTAAAAAACGAAATAATTCATAGTCGATTCACCTGGATTATCGGCCAAAAATCGAACTGCAATCCAACCACCAGTAGGCACACCCACAGTATTCCGTTCAATCGGGTCTTGAAGATTAAAATTTTTTGGGTCATTCTTCGGGTCATAGTTCCCAAAACCTTGTCCAACAACAAAGACGTTAAATCCATGAAGATGGAGAGGGTGATTCTCAAGCCCAAGAATGCTAGTATCCTGCATCACAAGCTCAACACTAGTATTAAATGGAAGAACAACAGATTTGGTCGCATTCATAACCATTGTGTTATTTGGTGGTGTTCCTGTATAATCAAAAGGAATTAGAGGTTTGCTTGGAAAATCTGTGGTGTAAACACCCTTTGACTTTCTATAGAAATAGGCTTGGAGTAGAGCTGTGGTTGGAAGATTAATAAAGGATATGTTATTCACAGTAGCAGTCAATTTTGTTCCATTTGGTCCTAAACATGTTTGGTTCTTTGGACAAGGGTTGGTTCCGAGCCCAACTGTCAAAAAGAAGCGCTTGTCAACTTTGAGAGGGACTCTAGCCGGGTATTTCTTGTTTGCCAAGCTACGTAGTTTGCTTGTGTAATCGGTTGCAGAGGAAGTGTCATTAATTTGGGGAAGAACCGGTTTTAAGAGTGGAAGCATCTTTGCTGAAATTTTATTTTTCATGGAGGGTGGTGGTTCGTATTGGAGGATGGCAGCTCCCGTGGAGTTGTCGATGGTGGATGGACCATTTTGATATGCTCTAGCAGACATGAGAAATTTGGCACCAGGGAAGTAGGGTTTGGTTTCGAGAAGAATGTTTGTAGTTTGTCCAGGGGCTATGAGAATGGTACGAGTATTGAAAGGTTTAACATAAACGGCATCAACTTCAACTACTCTCATTGTGTGATTTGCAATGCTAAAAAATAGCTCCTCATTGACTACAGCATTGATCAAACGGAGAAGGTAAGTACTCTTAGGTTTCACCTTTAGCTTGAAAGTTTCTGTCCATAGAAAAACCAAGTAAAATGGAATTAGATTTTTCATCACATATATTTGTTAAAATATATGTAGATCCTGTCTTTAGTGTCTATTTTGGAGTGATTTTAAAATATCTCAATCATTTCCAAAAATATAAAAATATTTTCTATAATATTTAGCCAAAAAAAACAAAAAAGTGAAATTACTTTTTGGTATTTTATTCTATAAAAATAATTTATTAAATGACTCTTAGAAAAAGCAACAATTCATTAAATCTCAAAAAATCATTTTCTAAAAGAGGAGTGATTCTTAGAAGTACCCTCAGAGACTTGATGAAAATTCATTGACATGCCTGAAGTTTGAAAAATTATTACTTATATCCTTGGAGTTAATTTTTGAGTAAATTCATGTATGAAAACTCTCTTTTAGCCTTTAATTTCAAAATAAATAATTAAACTTTATTTTATAATCTTTTTATATAATAAATATTAAAAATTATAATTTAGTTATCATTTTTTAATTTATTGTTTATTATTATATAAATGATACTTATAGTAAATAATAATTTTTAATGTATACTATTGTAAAATAAATGATGAAATAATAACATAATATTTATTTTGACATATAAGATAAAATAGACTTTCAATAAATTAATTTTATTAAAAATCAACTTTTAGGATGGTAAATGTTAATTTTCAAAACTTCAAGAGTGTTAATGAATTTTTATCATATTTCAAATTTTCCAAAAATAAATTACATAAAAGGCACATTCTACATGTGAATGAAGGGTATTAAAGTAAAAAAAAAAAAATTGATTGTATTATTACATAAATATAATACCTTTAGAAGAACAATTATAAAGTGGCCCAGGAAACCCATTAATAGTATAGGCATCAGACACATTTGGGTTTCCACCATTTTGAAGGGACTGACTTAGAATTTCCTCAGGATCTGCATTGAACCACTCTCCTGCATGTAGTTTCAAAGCAAGTTGTACTTAAATTTACACATCAGCAATTTTCAACCATATATATACAAAATGCATTTACAACTGCTAAATTAAAATTGAACAAGCTTAAGCTACATAAATCACAAGGCGTAGAATATTACCAAAAATGATGATGACTTCCTTGTAAGGCTTGGGAAAAGGATAAGGTACTCCACGCTTGGGCAAAATGACTAATGGACCATAGATGGTGGCTCTTAACCATGAAAAATGGGCATGCCAAAATAGTGTGCCTCTTTGCCTTGTTACCGTGAAGTTGTACACAAAGCTCTTCCCAATCTGTATGGGACATTGAGTTATGTATGCTGGTCCATCAGCCCACCCACTTTGCAGCTGTCGAACTCCATGCCTGTTTTTCAAAAGGAAAACAAAAACATAACTTTACAACGTAAAATTTTATCAAAATATTAGGACCCATGTATTTTTTTGGCATGTATAATAACTTGTTAATTTTGTACCAAGTAGCATATTGTCACTAAGAATTAATTAATCATATATCATTGTTATTCAAAGCATTATTAATATGCATATATATATATATATATATATCCAATCTAAAAGGAAACAAAATTGGGCATATGTATCTAGAAATTAAGTCTCAAATGTGAAAGATGTGCACCAGTGAATAGAGATATTGTATTTGGCATGGTTAACTACTTCAATAAGGAGTCGATCACCCTCTCTACAAACAATTGTGGGTCCTGGAAATTTTCCATTGACAGTCACCATAGATCTTGTGTGGCAGAGTCGCGTCACGTTTTGCATGACGATCTATTAACGAAACGTTTCCACAAACATAGAAATAAAGAAGGAAAAAAAAAAAAAAAGTTAATTTTCCATATGCATAGCTATTACAAATTTTTCAGAGAACTACGGAACTAAAAATGCATAATGGATGTAATGCATTACGTTGAATTTGTGCTTTCTGGTTTTGCATTCTGCAATATGAGAGAGAAGACATAAGGATATGAATGAGAAGAGCAGAACTCCAGAGAATGTTGCTGAAGAAAAAAGAGAAGCACCCATATCTGTTTGTGTTTTTGCCTGTGTGATACGAAATGTGAGAAAGCTAGCAAACCAGGTTGAAAGACTCACACTGAACTCTTAAAAATCTCAGTATTGTATATATATATATATATATATATAAACTTAGAAATGGACATTGTTATAGGTTACTTGATGAATAAAGTTTCATAATTTTGTTTAAAAGCAAGGGTTTTCTAGATGAAGAAGTTTTAGTTCCGGAACAATTATAGAGTGTTGTCAAAGATAAACCTTTTTTTTTTTTGGGGGGGGGGGTCGAATAAGACAAACATTTTGCATTTAAAAATTTCTCTTTTGTCATGAAAACATGATAAGATCTCCAAAAAGTGGGGTAAATCCGAATTGTGCATGCAAATGAGGGACGCTCGCGGTATGTCCATATATTGTAGTTGTTGAGATAATTAGATATTCATATTAAACTTTTTTTTAAAAAAATTTAAATTTTTAGAATCAATGATAAATTAATATAATATGAGAATTTAAAATCTTAGATAACTAGATAAATTAATATAATATGAGAATTTAAAATCTTAGATAACTAGGTATTTATCCTAATACTACCAATACCAACACTTGTAAAGATAATTTAATAATTTTATGCATCAACTAGATTACAAATTTTCTTCTTCTTTTTTTCAAAAAGGAAAATCAAAGAATGCCCTCAATCTTGTCCTTGTATTGTTAATTTTCTTATTTTTCAAACAAAATAAAATATTTTTGTAGATGGATAGTGGAAAATTTATTTGCAAAAGAATGTTAATTAACATGGTTTACAAGCACAAATGCTTGAATTAATCCAGAAAATTAAGCTGTAAATTAATTTTTTACTTGAATTAATCCACAAATGTTGGTATCAATTATTTTAACATAGCTCAATCAAATCAATTTTGCCGAAAATGCAAGAATGAAGTGAACGAAAAATATTCACTAGTTCACCCCCAAAAAAAGGTAAAAAAAAAGAAAAGAATGAAGGTAAACAAAATGAGCATATATATAGTATTTCCCCTAATTAACTTACATATGACTACCTTAATGTGCAGTAAATAGGTTTCATTGTCTTGTTGCGGTATTAAACTTTCCAACTTTTAAATCATTATCTTGTTCATTTTCATGGTAGTTAGGCAAATATTTAAAAATATATGGTAAAAAAAATGGTACTTTCCTGGTTATGTATCGAAAGAAGAAGAGTTCGTTGAAGTGGTGTTGTTGAAGAACTTCTTAAGCAAACAAAGATGTGGTAAATTTGTTGCATCCATGGAATGATACTTTCTAGCTAGCTGTTGCCATATACTATATATATCTATGAGTAGAAATAAAAGTAGTTCACGTCAAGTTTAATTGAAATGCAGGCAACATTGGATACTATATTATATATCACAGTCCACAAATTGTTAGATGCAGCCTGAAGTTCACCATTTCAATATACCTACTGCAGTCCTTGTGGAATACACTTGTGGACCACTCTTGACGAGCATATGCTAGTTTAAGTTCATTTAAGGTGACAGGAACACCCAGATGGAGATTATATAGCTAGCTGGCAAGCTTTATACATACATTCAAATTCAAGTCTGTGAGTGTACTATAGAGATCTAGATTTCCTATTCTATTTTTCTGCTTTTATTCTTGTTTGATCGGCGATAAAATCTCACATAATAAAAAAAAAAAAAGTAGTAAAAAAAAAAAGTTATAAATAACAGATTTTTAAATGAAATAAGATTCTATAAATATTGGACAAATAAAAAATATGAGATAAAAAATCTCCATTTATAATTGTACATTAAAAGACAAAATACAAAAAAAAGAAATTGGAAAATTTAAATCTCTATATATATATATATATATATATATATATGTATATATAATCTTCAATGAGTAATTTAATTAACATTTATGTTGGAACGTTTTTGATAGCGTTTTTAAGTACCACAGAATGTATACTTGTACCCATCAAAGTCATATTATTGTTATTATTATTATTATTATGGTAGTGTTTTATGCCGATAAACATATGAGGTTCTTGATCATTTGGCAAAACCATTAAAGCATCCATAAATATTGAAAAAATATTCTATAGCCCTTGTTAATTGTGAGAGTATAAATTCCTCCTACTTGTGCATGTCTTAACTATGTATTGAAGTCTTCTAGGCCCATAAATAGGTGACAAACGAAAACAAAAACTTGATTGAAGATTAAAAAAATTAGACTGAACTTGGAGTACTTTGCTTTTCATGCTTACAATTCCACTTTAGATTTAATTATTTTGATAGTTTTCATTAAAGATTGTGATCTAATTTAATGAAAACTTTTTTTCGTTTGGCAACGTTTATGTTGAAATGAGATCAGACAGCCTTCAATGAATACAGATAACAAACTGTATGATAAAAAAAAAAAAAAATTAAAATTTAATAACTACCATGATCATTGGATATTCTACTCAACTAAACAGTTTACAAATTGGATCATTAAAAATAAAGAATATATAAATAGGATCTATAAGGTACAAGTAAACTAGATCCATAAAAAAATAGAGAATATATAAATAGGATCTACAAGGTAAGTCGTTGTTTAGACAAGGGATAAACGATTTTTTTTAAATTATTGCTATTAAGATATACAAAGTTTTTTTTTTTTTCGATTTTTCCAAACGTGTAATATATATATATATATATATATGTATAGGTTGCAATATTCTTTGTTTTTATGGAATTTTTTGTTTCTTATGGACATTTATAGGGATTAAAATTTCAAGCTATTCTATTGTTATAGGATCATAAATAGGGAATTTTTAAATACGATCTAGGTAGAAAGTAGACTGGAGAAAAAGAATGCTTTTCTATCGTTGTAATTTTTTTTTTTTGAAAAGTTCCGTCATTTTAATTAATATATATATATATATATATAAGTTGCAATTTTTTTGGGGAATAATTTCTATATTTGGTAAAGTAAATCGGAAAATGATGATTTTTTTTTATCATTATAATAAGATATAAACGATGATTATTTTTTATCATTGTAATTGAATTATAGGTTGCTTCTTCTTTTTTTAAAAGAAAAATTTACTTTTAAAAAAATTAAAACGATAATAGACCATTATATGAAAAAAGAGAAAAAAAAAAAAAGCTTCTTTTTTTTTTGGTGGCTAGAAACCATTGGACTGTTTTTACATAAACAATTATAACTCATATGATACTAGTTTCAGTTAGGCATGGACCATTGTCCCAAAAAATAATAATTTTTTTATACCGGTGTAGGGACAGTTATAATTTAATTTAAGCAAACTTATAATATTTAATATCAGCTCGGTTAAGAAGTATTAAATACCATGTGCATGTATAATGTCACTGTAGCAAAATTAATATTCAATATACAAATGTGGAAATTTTAAACTTGGTTTAATTCGCCACAAATAAATTTTATTCATGAATATTAAAAATCCGATGTACAAAAGCGGAAGAGAAAATCAGATCTCCACCAATATATCTCATCGATTTGCAAATCAAAGTCGTGTCCAGAATCTACAAAACATTGAATAAAGAAAGTCGTACAATCAGACGACCCAATCACAACCAACCAGATAATGGATGGTGGGGTCTACTACACACGCAGACCATATCTCTGACTCTCCAAATCACACTGTACCTGAGCCAATCCGATCCTAGATCTTTGTAGATCAAACTCCATCCACATGTTCTGCTGATGGTGGTGACCAATCACGTACGCTTCCACCCCCAACAAATCAGAGTTCCCAAACGTAAAGCAATACACCGAATCATTCCCCACTACTTGACCCGGAACCCGATACAGTATACTTTCACCCGACACGGTCATTTCAGCCCCCTGAAACAGCAGACTCACGGTGGGTAATCGGGGCAGTGTCGTTCGGGTCAGTGGGACCCGGTAGCACAGATCCATTGCCCCTTGGAAAATGAAGCTTGGGTCGTCCAACACACTCAAAACGCCGGTCGTTTGGTTCAAGAACTCGTTCCTCAACGCCGTATAAGCCGGGCCGAGTAGGAACGTGAACTGAGTTCCCGAGTCGACCATGGTCTGCCCGGCTCCGGTATGGTCCGGTTCGAATACGGATTTCGGTATCGGAAGCAATTTTTCCGAAACCTTAATCCCTTCAAGCTGGACCGTATAGGCGACCCGGTCGAAGTAAGGTAACGGAGTGGGTATTTGAATCAACGGTGTGTAATTTAACGGCGAGATGGATGAGAAATTGGTGTCACCGAGCAGCAATAGGCCCGAGAAATCGTGCCCCGATATGCAGTACGAGAATTTTGGGAACTCCATTTGCGAAACGAAGGAAAGAGACCCACGGTTCATACCCATTAACCCGGTATTCTTCGAGTCTTCATCGGAGTTGGAGCTGAAAACGGAGTCCATGCATCCGAATACCAAACCGGGAATATCGGAGGTGCCGAGATTGAAAGTATCGGAGGCAAGATTTCCTTCAGAAGAGGAAGCATCGGCGTAGGAAAGAATGGCGTGGCAGAGATTATTCGGGTCGCAAGAAGCGGGTATGGAGAAGTCCTGGGTCCGATTCGTGCAGGTGGGAGAAGAACAAGGAATGGCCGAGTAGGAAGAAGATCGGGTCGGGTCGAAAATGGAAGAGAAGTTCTGGGTTTTGTTGCAGTGAAGCCATGAGAGCTCGCTTCCAGTATCAATGACCATGGAAACATTCTGTGGAGGATTACCAACGGTGAGAGAGACAGTGAGGCTGACATTCTGATGGAACCGAAGCTTGTTTGGGGATCTAGGAAGGGACCCAGATGGAATTTCCTGAGTTTTCAGGGGTAAAACGAGAGCAGGTGGAGTAGCAGTTTGTGAGGAACAAAGTTTGGGCTGAAGGAAGCAGAAAATTACAGCACATAAAAGGAGATAAGAGAGAAATTCAAAACATGGGTTTTGGAAGGAATTGCAGAGAATGCAAGCTCTCATAGTGTTTTTTGTTTTTTGTTTTTTTTTTTGTTTTTTTTTTATGTTTTATGGTAATATAGTAATATTGGAAACAAAATGGCTCATTTTGGGGTTGACAAGAATGAGGAATAAGAATCAGTGATTGAGGCAGATCAAAAAACAATGGTGGACTAGTGTGTGGTTGTTGGTGTGTAATGTGTTTTGGGGAACGGAGACCTGAACGTGCTCAGATATTTTGTTGAAGTTTGTTTCGATCAGTGAAGAAGTTTCTTTTCCATGTATGTTTTTGCACTTTGAAACGACGGAGAGAGAGAGAGAGAGAGAGAGAGAGAGGGGGGTAGATCTAGTGTACTTCTACGTGTTTAAGTCCGGTGCAACAACTAAAAAAAATACTTATTATGTTAAGGTTGGTAAATGTTAGCCTGTTAGGTGGATTGCAAATAAATCTCTATTGGATTTTTCTTTGAATACTTATAAACCAGATGCTATATATTTTCACAAGCAAAATTATATTTGATTTCATCGTAAATTTAGTGTGATTTTGAAGTTATGCAATAAAAGTTCAAGAATTAAAAAAATTGAATGCATTAGTGTATCGTACGTGTTATAGACGGGCAATAAAGAGGATGGTAACGTATCTCATCCTTGGAACCTTTTTTATTGGGATTCGGGACACCAAACCAAAATAGCCTCTCTTTTTTTTTTCTTTTTTTTTTCCTTCTTCTTTTTTATAATTATTTAATGAAGAATCTCCACGTAGATAGGGATAGGAAATTTTGATTCTTCTCCGCCACTCCTAGCTGCATTTTTGTGGTGGATAAAGTTTAATATTAAAATATATATAAATATATATATATATAAATTTTGTGGTGGAAATAACCCAACTGTATTCCGGTGTGAGTTTCAATATTAATGATAATTTTTAAAAAATTATTATTAATATTTATTTTTATATAATAAAAATAAAAAAAATTATCATTAATATTAAAATTTACATAATAAAAATATTTAAATATCCACGTTATAAATAATTATATATATATATATATATATATTTCTTTGCTTTTATGTTTGGATTCTATTAAAGAAAGGAAATTCTATACATTTTATTGTTTGTTTTTAAGTGGCATATATAAGTTTCAAAGAAAATGCTTTTGTTTTTTTGTTTTTGTTTTTGTTTTTTTTTTTAATTTTATTTGGTTATTGGTTTTACTTCCCCAGAACCAAACAGGGGATAGATATTCCGTTCTTGCGTTTGCTATTAATTTATTTAATGATAAAAAAATAAAAATCTTTCAACTTTATAGCGTTTATTAATTAAGTTAATAATAAAATAATCATACAAATACTAGTAATTAATTAATCAAATTTTGTGCTTCAACAAAAATAATAAAAATCATAATTTGATATTATTAAGGTAATATTAAATTTTTTTTTTTTTGGTAGATTATTTGTACTTTTCTAAGGTCTAGTCCTTAAATTTAGGGTGTTTGTCTCCATGACAATGAGAACATTCAAAAATGATAAAAATTATTGTTTGCTGGAAAGCTCCATCAGATCGCCTGCCTTTACAGTGAAGTTTCCTGCCATTGTTTCCACAGCAGGAGAGAAATAGAAGTAACTGCTTCAGGTAGAGAAGTTTTGACGCTTTCGATATGGTTTGGATCATTTGACCATGGCTCTTCGTTCTTTACAATCATAAGCTCGATAACCAGGGTCCAAATCAGGGTCTCAATCTCGCCTCATTATATAATTTCAGGCAAATTTATGTTTTTAAAAGTTATAGGTATATCTCAGGAGATGAAATTGGATTCGGAGATAAAATTGGTTTTGAATCATCTACAATGATTTTAATTCGATTGTTCCACCTCCAATATAAAATTAAAAAAAAAAAAAAAAATAGGGTGATGGTCATTTCTTTCCCTCATTTATCCTTAACTACAGTACTTGTTGCATTTCTCTTATTTTTACACTTTTGTTTTTTTTTGGGGAAGTAATTAATAACGTTTTTAAATGTGTAGTTGATTATACAAATGTATTTTAAACTCCCAACTTTTTTTTTTTTTTTGGGGTAAATTGAAACTCCAATTACGTAAGAAAAAGAGTGCCAAGGTGTCAAAATCAGAGAAGTGCAACAAACTTCATTGTGTGTGTGTTTTTTGTTTTGTTTTGTTTTTTTTTTTTTTTTTTTTTTTCCTTTCTCTCTCTCTCTCTCTCTGAAAACAACAAATATGATAGTTAAGGGGCAAAACTGTCAAGAAAAAAATATAAGAGGTAAAATGACAGACACTCTTAGTTAAGGGAACAAAAGGGCAGATAATCGTTTATTTTATTTATATTGGATCTCGTATTTTACGAAGTACACCAAAAATTAATCAATAATATTATTTTATTGGTAAACAATCAATAATATAATTGATAACAAAATTTAGTTGACATTATTTCAGCTATATTTTAAGATTTAAGTATAAGCTACATATTGCCTTTAATTTTAAGTTATTTCAATGCGTATTGACTGTTGAAGATCATTACAATTCTATTGGAACATATGAATTGTTTATCTAGCGCAGTTAATGCTTTATTGACATGAAAATTAAATAATTAATTTATCAAATAAAGTTGATTTAGTGCCTAAGTCATCTCTATTTATTATTAGAAAATTATAAATTTGAAACATCGAAAGAAAAATTTATTATAAATGCTAAAAAGACTAATAATTAATTTGATTGCAAGATAAGTATAAAATATTTTTAATTATATAATTAGAAAATAACTTCATCTTATCTCCAAGATCTCTACACTTAAAAATATATATCAATGAATATGTGAGTTAGAAAAATGAATCACAGATATCATCCAAACATGTTTGGAGTATGCAAAGCCGCTTATTCATATGTGATGTTTGTAGTCCCCCAAAACAATATTGTACTCCCTTTTTATTTTAATTAATATAAGCTATAAATTTTCATTTTTTCTTTTATGATGTCTAATACCTTCTTTTAAAAGTGAACTCTTTTTTTATTAGTGAATACTTTTATTCTGTAATTTTCTTGCTTTCATATGTAATTTCATTGTTGCCTATAATTAGTTTCTCTCTGCTTTATATCTCTAGATTACTCTTAACAATTGACCTAATCAAAAGCTTATTTATGCAATACTGAAGAAACTATATGTCAATTAGGATTTTAACTTTGATATGCCTAATTTTGGGTTTTGCATGAATAAAATCTTACTGTTTATCGAAGTTCCTAATAATACTTGTTTGTACAATGGTGTTTATGAGAGGGTATTTTTAATTTTTTAAAAGTTGAAGATAAATAAGCTTAATTATTTAGGATTGTTGGTTTATAGGAATTTGGTGCGATAAGTAATCCAATAATTTTGAATAATCAAATACATTTTAAGTTAAAAAGTTGAGAATATCTTTATTAGAATTGGATTATTTGTTTATATATTCAGATACACATTTTTGCGTATAAAATTTTATTTGGAATTTTTGAATGAGAGAAGTACTGTGTGTGTGTGTATCATGATTTATAAGGATGAAGGATCCCTTAATTATAAGCTTAATTTCGATTAGTTACTTGTGGTTCAATGGTGGGGTCATTGGGTTTAAAAAGGTTAGGAACTTAGAAAAGATGGCACACCCAATTATTAAACTATATAGGCTGTATTTATAATTTTGTCATTACATAATGAAGACAACCACCCAGACTGCGACATCCATTTTCATTACGTGATTAATGTCATGACATGGAACGATAATGCCATTGGTATTAGATTGTTTATCAAATTGATAATATGCTATTATTCTACTAGTTTGTATTTAATTTTAAGATTGATTGTATTTTAATATCTTATGCTTTGATATTATTATGTATAAGGCCTTTGAGTTTAAATATTTCATATTAGATTTACAATTTATAATTTATTTTATATTAGACCTTTAATTTTCAAATTGATTAATAAAAAAATTAAAAATTTAGAAAATTATAGCCTTCAATTTACAAACAAGAAAAAAAAATTGATTAATAAGAAAACTAATCAATTTTTATAATTTTTAAATTATTTGGTGATTAATTTTGAAATTGAAAACTTAAAACAAATTATGAATTAATAATTTAATATAGAACGTTTTAAATTTGAGAACTTCTGTGCAATCTAACCAAATACAGATATTAAAATGTAATTAATTTTTAATTTTACTTATTTATTTCATGATTCACTTATTTATATATATTATCTAATTTTTTATCAAAGAAATAATAGCACATAATTTTGTTTGGCAAGAAAAATAATAGCATATCATTGGATAAACACACGATGGTAATAATATTTGATGTCTTTATGGCAGTACTAGTTGTAGAAATTAAGAAATGAATCAAAAGGAATAAGCAGGCACATGTTTCTGTATTTTTAGCGAGAGGAATGACTTTTGCTGGGGGGACATGGGAGCACATGGCTAGATGCTAAAACAGTCCAACTCTCGTATGGTCTTTGATCGACAACCACGTGCACCTTTTTTTTTTTTTTTTTAATAAAAAAAAATGAAAGTGTATTTTTTTTAGATTTTTTTTTTCTTTGAAATTCTTATATATAATATTTTCAAATTACTATTCTTTTATGATTCGAATCATGCGCAAAAGACAGAAGCTAAAGTTGGGTTTTTTTTTTTTTTTTTTTTTTTTTTTTTTTTCCTTAGATTGAGAGGAACATTAAATATATATTAGTACGGGAACACTACATTTTTCGTTGTCTCCAAAAAGAATTGACATTTATTTGATTAATATCGATTTTTGTTTCCAAGGATTAATTCAGTTTGCTCAAAACATATAATAGATTGTATATCATAAAATAATTATTTCAAAGAGGCAAAATAAAATTAATGCCTCGTTATACAACTGTTAATATATGTTTTCACCTTGAATGTTCAATGAGTAATATTAATACAACTCTTAAATTATAATAGAAATTAAATAAACATAAAAAAAATTAAAATCGTGGTCTAATTGTTCAAATATATCGAAATTTCGCTGATAATGTGTGAAAATGCTAAAAGTACAAAAATCAGTTGTGTTGCACATGTTATGTTGGATGGTTCAAGGAGACAACGACACGGGAATATGGTTGGTCCATCAAATGAAGTTAGCTTAGAGTTGGATACGCGTATGTATGAAAGATTTTGTTTTTTTCTTTATCATTTAAAAAAAAAATTCTTTCTCATTTTAATATATCCAACCATAAGTATAAGTGATTTAACGACCAAGCAACTTCACTTTGCTATGAAAGAAAAAATTTGTTACAATGTTTTTGTATAAAATTGGTCTACTTTGTCATCTCTTATCAATTAAGCAAAAGAACAAAAATTTATTATTATTATTATTATTTGGGTGAAGGGGGGTTAGACTTGGAGATGAGGAGTAAATTACCTAAAAAAAAATAATAATAATAAAATAAAACAAGATGAGGAGTAAATTAATGGGCTTTAAGGGAAGCCCCTAACATATTGAGATTACCAAATTGAGCCAGAATCCATATCCATACACGATCCAAAAAACCGAAGCTAAAGTTCGGGTTTGTTTTTATTTTTATTTTTTTTTTGTGCTTTGTCAATTTTTTCCCTAAAAGATTTGTACTTGTGTTCTAGAGATTGTTCATGATGTTCTTCAACCTCGTTTGTATGTTTTATTAGTGTCTTTGCATTTTTAGTTGTTATAAAAACATCCGCTTTAATTTTCAATTATATACGTTAAATTGCACCCTCTATATATATATATATATATATATATATATATATATATATATATATAACATTTATATTAATATGTGTTGATGTGTCAATTTAAAGATATGTGTTGATGTGTCAATTTCTTTAAATTGACTAGTTAAGTAACTTTTTATAAGTAAATTGAACATGAATATATACAATAGTTGAAATAACATAGTGATCAGTCCGGTGCCACCTAATTAAATATTTCTATATATACTAATTAAGCTCTTAATAGGTCAGATCAAAACGCATTTATAATTTATCCAACCTTTTTAGCGTTTACTTAATTTTAACAAGAATTTTAGTATTTTGCTAAATTTATATTAGATTATTTATTAATTTTTAAATTTCAATTTTTAATATGATTTAAAAACTTATAAATCCTAAAACCATCCATCAACTTGATATGAAGCTTATGGGCATCTTAATTACATGTATACAAAATGGTGGCATTGTAAGAAAAATATTTAGAGAGAGTTTTTTACAATTTCTAAAAATATAAAATATGTTAATCCCACAGTACATAGATGGCGTAAATGAATTTTTTCTTCTTTTTTTTCCATCAAAATAAAAATTGCTTTACAAATACATGAGTCATCACTATTTTTCTTTTTTTCGTCCTGCGGTTAGGAATTTACAGATGCTTATTTGGCACTTGCAGTATTCTTAGCGTATAATGTGGACAACAACATATTCATAATTATTTTCATGCCATCTTCTCAGCTATTCTTCTTATAGCTGAAAATGTGCCAATACAAGAACAAACCAACCCCACAATCATAATGAAAATGCAAACTGCAATCTGAAAACAATAAAATACAACAAAAATATATTATTAAATGCGTATTTAAAAATAAAATTATAATATATGATTGAGTTTAAGCATTTCAATGAATATAAAAGATAATATTGATTATTTTCTCACCTGTAACTTAGTTACTCTATGTTTGAATAGCCTAAGATAACAAGCACACGGGAAAATAAGAGCCTGTCATAGAAAACATCAGAAAGAGATATTAATTTATGATTCATAAAGAGAGGAAGAGCTTTAAATTTAAAATCGGAAGCATTAGTTTCTTTTAGTATATATGAATATTTTAAAATTGAATGAGTATTTTGAAATTGTATTAACTTGGCAAATCTTAGTTTTACAAAGAAAGTTCCTCAAATTCATTGAATAATGTTATATAAATATTATCAAATTAGTTACATTTTTTCATTTAATTTTCAATTCCAAGCCTTTTAATAAATATTAAACAGAGCATAATCTGAAACTAAATTAAGGCGTATAAGTAAAACAGAGTACTCACAACTAGCATAGCAAGCATAGAACCAATTAATGCCATCACTGAACCTGCAAGTCCAATTGAAACATCAAAGCCATTTCAGAACCTTTTTGACATGTTTGTTCCATATACTTTTCCTTTGTTACAATAAAACAATATGCTAAAACCAAAAATTAAATATTGTTAATGTAAAATACACTTACCAAAATATGGAACAGTCAAGGAGACGATCAAAGTTGAAAACACCAAAATTGTTCTCATAATAAGTGAGACACTGTATGATTCACGCAAGGCCAAAGGCAAGAGTTCCTCCAAACTCAACATCACTGGTGTAATTGTTAAAGCATATTTTGTAATTGGGTTAACCACCTATAGAAACAAGCAAGTTTTATCGAATTAATTATTATAGTTTGTACAAATAATCTCCATTTAACCTAAAAAAACCGGTTATTAACACCAAAACCGCAACTTAAAAGCTTCCATATATTGTTCATACACAAGTTAATTGGTAAACAAAGTCGAGTTTCCGATCATACCATTGTCCAAGTTGCAATTTTAGAAGCAACAAGTTGTTTGGGCATGTTCAAAGTGAACTGAGATTGAGTTGAGTTTCCGAACATTAGAAAGCCACATACTGCAACCCCAATGTACATGAGAAAACAAAAGAGAAAGCTGCAGGCCAGGAAAACAACCATATTAGAAAAAAAGTATTCATGTTTATCTATAAAACTTTGGACGATTTAAATGCAAAATTTTTAACTCAATGTTCAAAGTTGAATAGGCCAAATCTGTTTTGATGATAAAGACGGTAATTAATTCTAAACAGAAATAATGAAAGAAAGAAATAATTTTCACAGAAACAATGTGGGAAAAAGAAAACCAAAACAATGTATATATGGTCACCTGGTGAATAGAACATGAGGAAACTGAGATGGTTCTTTCATGGAGCTATAGATATTTGGAAAAACTGAGTGTCCTGAGTAGCTGTAGCCATATATACCAATTGAAACAGAGAAGTTTGTAAGATCTAAGGCTGTTCCACCGGGATGAAATCCAACTTTGTTCACCACTCCAACCCATAACAAACAAAGCGCAACCAGGATTGATGCAATCACTCCTCCAACTGAAAATATTGGATTAAAAAGTTCATCAACTACATATAAGTAAGCAGTTTGTTTTCATTTCATTAAAATGATGACCGAGATCATAATAAGAAGTGCGGTGATGATAAGAAATTAACCTGAGAGGTAGGAGAGCAAACTAAGATTTCGAAGCCAAACGGTTGGCAAAATTAAAAGAGCTGCTGAGATTGCAAATGTTTGATGAGAATCAAGTTGGATTCCACCAAAACTTATGGAGGTGTTCGGATACAACGATGCCCAGTTATCGCTAATCATGGTTATAAACTCAACAGAAGCAGCCTACAAGCCAGGGCTATTCACATTTTCAGTACATTATAAAGCAAGCCAACCAAAAGTGATAAAAGAAAAACAATAGAAACGCAAGGGGAAAAAGGGTTTCTTGGACTTACATATAGTTCCATATACAAAAGTATCTGCATACAGATGATCAAAAATGCATTAAGATTCGCTTTCAAGTAGCACAGAACTAGAAATTTATCTTATGTGAATTTCATACAAATTGGACTTACAGCTATGGCTAAGCGACCGGCTTTGCCAAAAGCAGCCTGGCCAATATCAGGGTATGTTTCAAGTCCTTGAGTGCTTTCCAAGCAACATTTCAATAGAATCCCTGTATAGCAACATATCACACCGAACATTACAAGTAGCATGAGGCTCAACCAACCCCCTTCTTTTATTGCATATGGAGTTGTAAGGAGGCCTATTCCACATAGAACATTGATTCCTGCATTACCCAAAAAAAAAAAAAAAAAAAAAAAAAAAAAAAAAAAAGATAGATTAAAAATAAGTAACAAATTTGACATGGTAAGAAATAAAATGATGAAATTAATTAAGGCTTAGATTAATTACCATTAAGTGTTGCTTGAGCAAATGAACATTGCTTCTGTGGCGGAGGCAATTCACGTATGGAGGGTTTGGAATAAAGAAGAGAGGATGATCTGAAAGTTGGTGTTGAAGCTTCTTGGTTTAAACATGTCTCGGAGAGAAGATGATTCCTGAGCAGTGTATCAGATTCAGATGCTTGTTGTTGTGTCTTGAATGCCGACAACGAAGATGTACTTCTTTTAACCAAACCACTTCCCCTCAAGAAATTCACATTAGGAGGTGTCACACTTGTGTACATGTCAATTGATTGCCTGCATATATACACAAAATTCAGTACCATATATCACATCTCAAAAACTATATATAAAAATATATTTATTTAGTTTCTACCTATTAGGTTCCAATATTCTCTGTTTCCAAATTTCAAATAAAATCGTTATTTACACTTACTCAATATAGACCATGTTACTCTATCAAATCCTAATTTTTATATGTTCAGTTTTAGTATTTATTCAAATGCTTGAGCCTAAAGCTTTAGCTTATGATCACTTTTTTTCCCATTGAGAAATTGACTATTCCAGATTCCAAAGACTTCAAATGAATAGCTAAACAGCCTAAACCAAAATCACCATCATATAGAATACTATGCCTAAAGAAAATAGAAAAATCGATGTGACATATAAAATAAAGCCTAAACAGGTGAAATTTCATAAAGGGTATGTTTTATATATGGAATATATATATATATATATATATGTTTGTATAGACTGAAGAATTACCTATAGCTCTGAGGCCATGCCGGCATGTCATCGTCGATTATATCGTTACCGGAATCATGCCTAGAGGGTAATGTATCAACATCAGATTCAGTGTCTACACCCTCAAGATCAAATACTCTTTCTGCTTGATTTTCTTCATCGTCAGTTTGGAATTGATCATCATCTCCTCGATCACGGCCCAGATCCTCGTCCAGCTTCATCTTCATTTTTTTTTTTTTTCTTTTTTATTTCTTGGATTCAAACTAACAATATTTGAGGAACAAAAACACAAACCTTAATTCGGTGAGAAAATTAACGAATAATTGAAAACTATAATAAAACATATTTAAAGGATCGACAAGAAACTAGTTTGGTCTTATTTGGATTCCTAGTGGATATGTATGATAGCGTCAAGCGATGTAGGATTTCTTTGATGAGACGCTGGTGGCTGGGGTTGAGCGTTTAAGCGTAAACGTGTTGATTGAATTTCAGATGTTTGTTTTTTATTTTGGGATTTCAGACAGATTGACTACTAACGTCTTTATTTCTTTGAGTTTCGTAGTACACAAAAAAAAAAAATAATAAATAAATAAAAAATAAAAAATCAGATTAGTATCAAATCATCATATTAAGTACTACAAAACAATAATGATATTAAAATGATAATCAAATATTTATTTATGGAGGGTAAAAGATTATATGATACTGTTTTAATTTTTTTTTTTGGTTTATTTTAATTGTTTATGTAATCATTATTATTTTAAAAATGCATTATATTAGTCGGCTCAATTTATCCACTTTTTTTCTATTTTCTAATTATAATTGTGCATGTAATTTAAAGCTTAATGCTGATATAAAGATATATGTTTAAGCAACTATATTTTGCTTTTATATATATAATATATATTTATATATATATATATATATTAATTTACCATGCATATTAGGATAAACTAATATAACCCAAGTTCCACGAAATATATTTTTTGGAGTGAAAAATAAACAAAATAAAATAAAACGAATTTCCAAGGCCTTTAAAACGGATGGTTTCCAAATCCTTATAGGTTGGTTTTCAATTGTTTAAGTCGGTGACCTATTGCCTACAGGGAAGGTTCGTATTTCCCCAAAAAAATTATAAAATTATAAACACACCCTCTCCAATCCACTTTCTTAAACTACAAGTACGAACCCGTCTGTCACGCTTTCTCTGCTCTACTACTCTATTCCGCTTCTTGGTCACTTTTCCTTTTTCTCTCTGATTCATCGTCTTCATTGTCAGATAAGGAAGATATAGCTGCGATTTTGCCTAAGAAAAAAATAAAGGGTTAGACCGGTTCTTAATTAGCGTTGAGTTGAAGCAATTTTTTTTTAATTTTTTGAATTCTTAGAATTTGTTTTTTTTTGTTTTTTTTTTTTTTGTTTTAATTCTCTGTGTAGGAAAAGAATATGGGTATGGATGGATTGGAACGAAAAGCAAGGATGAGAGTGATGGCTATGCGTGTGCGTTTCTCTTTTTCAGTACCACCAGATTTGTATTACAATATGGATGATGATGATGGTCATTACTATGATTTTGATCCTGACGTTGTTGATGATGACGACGATATGTTACTTGACCATGATTATCCTCCTGATCATGATCATCATGATCTTCCTGATTATGATCATGACGAGGATCCATCTGAATGTGAAAGTGATGATGATGATCAATCTGTTCCTGATCATGATATCGATGATGATGAGGAGGACCCGTCTGAATGTGAAAGTGATGATCAATCCGATGTTGTTGGTGATGATCATGAACATGTTGATGATGCTGAATCTCCACCGACTCACTCTATTCCATCAACTGGATCACGCCCAGAACCCCAAACCCTAAGCTCACCCGATTATTATACCCCATCTTCACCCGAATATACCCCATCATCGCCCGAATACACCCCATCTTCTCCTGTTTATACCCCATCGACGCCGGAATACACCCCATCTTCACCCGTTTATACCCCATCAACACCGGAATATACCCCATCGACTCCGGAATATACCCCGTCCTCACCAGGCTACACTCCATCCTCTCCGGGCTACAGCCCATCCTCTCCCGGCTATACCCCATCTTGGTCCTTTTGTGCCCCATCCTCAATAGATTGTTGTATTCCATCTTCATGTATTTACACTCCATCCTAGCTCATTGCGAGAGATAGCATTCAAACTTTGAAGTCATTAATGATGAGTAATTATCTTGTAAATGCAAATACTTTTGTTTCTTTTTATTTCTTTTTATTTTTTTTTATTTTTTTTATTTTTGTTTCTATCTTCGGTACAAATTAATGGGCCACAACCCTCCCCCAACAAAATCAATAAATAAACATAAATTAGACTGAAAAACAAACATTCCCAGAAGAAGAAGAAAAAAGAAAAAAGAAAAAAAGAAGTCTTTTATTTTGACATATTTATTTCTGTTGACAATTTTGTCATAAAATTATCATATCAAGTAATACAAAACATTCGGCTTATTCATGACCCATGGCCTTATTTGGGCAAATGAATGTTTCTTCATTCTAGTTATGCATCAGGAGCGACTCTCTAGCTGTTTTTTCTCTTTCTTCATCTTTTTATGTAACCAGCTGGATGGAGGTTACCAAGTTTTGGTTGACCCCATTATTCAGGATGATGCTTCAGGTTTGGCTTAATAAAGTTGAGGTTTTTATTTCCAAAAGAAAGTAATACAAAACATTAGTGATACTGTAATAAATGAAACATTAGTGATATTAAAATAATGGAATATTTATTTATCAAATTTTGTGTAACAGGTCATATGTTACTCTTTTAATTTCTTTACTTGGTGTTTCAAGCTTAAAAAAAATATATATATATATATATATATATTTATATATATATATTCTTTACTTGGTCTTTTTTAGTTTAATTTAATTGTTTATGTAATTACACTATTATTTTAAAATATGTCCAAGATATGTTCATATTATCTTATTTTATTTTTTAAAATTTTGTATGTTCAAGTGATTGATCTAACAAGACCAAGCTTGAGATCACCTACTTATCAAAAAAAAGCTTGAGATCACCTAAATGGGATTGAGATTTGGGATCACCTAGGATCTAGGATCTTGGCATTTGGGATAGACCGGATGCGTCTAGGATTGTAGGACATACCGAACCGGATGAGTAAAAACGATCAATTGAACGGGGACTAGCCGAACGGGTCGGAGTCCCAACTGGTTCGGTCAAATAGGTAATTAAAAAAAAAAATTGGAGTGAACAAAAAGCACAGTAATTAAAAAAGTGTACTAAAAAACAAAAAACAGAAAAAAAAATGGAGTGAGGAAAAAAAAAACCATAAGAAGTCAAAAAATCAACTAAAAAAACTAAAAAGACTTGAGTTAAAAAAAAAAAAAAACATACTAGTAAAAATAAGAATTAATATATATAAGTTCAAAATAGAATATATAAATAAAAAGAGATGAAAAAAAAAGAAACCTGAGTACGTAAATGAAAAAAAAAAATCAACAAATAAATAATTAATATGAATCAGAAAAAAGCAATTTTTTAGATAAAATAAAAGACAAATGATTAACCAAAAAAAAAAAAAGAAATATAATATTTGAGTTAAAAAAAATAAAGAGAAGGATTAACTTAAAGACAATTGAGTAAAACTAAT
Source organism: Ziziphus jujuba (assembly GCF_031755915.1). NCBI lineage: Eukaryota > Viridiplantae > Streptophyta > Magnoliopsida > Rosales > Rhamnaceae > Ziziphus > Ziziphus jujuba. The sequence goes on from NC_083384.1 coordinate 13,444,449, forward strand.
AATACCGGATTTATATGATTCACCAATTATTCTTTTTTTCTTTCATTTTTTCCTTATATACCAAACCTTAGTCATATATATTATTTGGAGTGGAAAAAAAAGAAAAAAAAAAAAAAAAAGGAAAAGCGAATTTCCAAGACCTTTCCAAGGTATAGTTTCCAAATTTCTGTAGGATTAGGTCTTAAAATTGGTCAGTCGGTGACCAATTGAGAGGGTTCGTTATTTCCACGCCCATATAAAATACATATCTAAACACAACCCATTCCACTTTCTTAAACTTGGAGTTTAAAAAAATTAAAAAAAAACATCAATCATCAATCAGTCACACGCTTTTCTCTGCACTACTACTCTGCTACTTGCTTGCTTTTTCGTTCGCATCGTCGTCTTGAGACAAGGAAGAACTAGGTCTAGCTAGGATTTTGCCCAAGAAAAAAACAAAGGGTAAGTGGTTCTTAATTAGCGTTGAGTTGAAGTGCCTTTCTTTTTTATTTTGAATTCTAAGTTTTTTTTTTTTTTTTTTTTTTTTTTTTTTTTTTTCAATTCTTGGGTAGGAAGAAAAATGGGTTTTGAGGGATTGGAACGAAAACCTAGGATGAGAGTGATGGCTATGCCTTCGCGTTTCTCTTTTTCGGTACCACCAGATTTGTATTGCAATATGGATGATGATGATCATTACGATTCTGATAATGACATCTCTGATGATATGGTACGCGACCATAATTTTGAGTCCCGGATGGACGATCATGATCTTCTTGATTATGATGATGATGATGATGACCCATCTGAATGTGAATGGGATGATGATCAATCTGATGTTGTTGGTGACGAACATGAACATGCTGTTGATGCTGAAGAGGAGGAGGAGGACCCATCTGAATGTGAAAGTGATGATCAATCTGATGTTGTTGGTGATGAACATGAACATCTTGATGATGCTGAAGCTCAACAGACTCACTCTATTACATCAACTGGATTACCCGACTATTATACCCCATCTTCACCGGAATATACCCCATCTTCACCGGTTTATACACCATCCTCGCCCGAATACACCCCATCTACACCCGTATATACTCCCTCTTCACCTATTTATACCCCATCATCGCCGGAATATACCCCATCTTCTCCCGGCTATACTCCATCTTCTCCCGGCTATACCCCATCCTCGCCGGCCTACACTCCATCTTCTCCGGGATATACTCCATCTTCTCCCGGCTATACCCCATCCTTGCCGGGCTACACCCCATCTTCTCCGGGCTATACTCCATCCAGGCACTTTTATACCCCATCCTCAACCCAATACTATACTCCAACTTCATGGATTTACACTACATCCTAGCTCAGTGAGTTCCAATTGAATAAGCTCGAGGCTTAGATTTTGTTCTTTCTTGTATTTTTGGTTTTGTTGCATCCAATAGTACCAATTACAATGTGATATAGTTATTTAATACGTGCAAATTTTTTCTATCGTTCCTTTTGTTTACCCTTTATCTATTTTTTATTTCTTTCTTTCTTTGGAAAATTAAGACCCAAAAAACCACCAAACTGACTAAAAAGAAACATTGCCAGAGGAACATTCACCCCATATCTGTAAAGTCACCTAAAAGCAAATAATCAAAACACAAATCATGCTTAGAAAGCTGCAAGAAGGAAACAAAATTAATCAATCAGCAATCTAATTAGTTATGCATCCGACTTGGGCAACATACATAGTCTAATTGTGCAACTTTTGAACTGTTCAATCCAATCCCATCCAAAAATGGAATTTCTAACTTGGACATTTCTAATTCTTGTTTTCCCATTGTTTTCAATCTCAACCATATTCCATATCTAAAATATTACACAATCAAAATTCAATGAACATATAACTGCAATTAAAAGGAGATTTCAATTAGTACAAAAATGAACCCTTTTAAATGTTGAGAACAAAAAGATGGGCATAGCACGTATGAAGGAATCTTTAAATATGTGAACTTGTTATGAACAATATCCGGTAATTGCAGGTTTTTCTTTTAAAACCTCTCCATAAACAATTTAATCTGATGTAGCTGGTCCTTGGTTAGCTGCTTCTTGGTTGAGCTCTGCAAATCTCATGCTAACACGCATCCAGTGCTTAAGAAACTTTTCGGCACAGCTGCGTACACATGTATCCTCTTCCTTGGTGAGTGCTTTGCGCCAGAAGTTGTCCACACAGTCTGTAAAACACCTCTCCGCTAACGAATTGTACATCCTCAAACTGCGATATGGTTTCATAGAGCAAGACGACACAAAAGAACTCAGAGGCTATCACAAAATCATCCACAATACATATAATGAAATCTAAAATATGTAATGTATATAATCAAAAATTCAGAACAGAACCACAGAAAGAAGACATCTTATTGGAAAGAATAGTAAATCAGGACTAATAAATGTAAAACATCCAATATGGATTTTAAGCTGTTATCTATAATTCCATTTAGGATAATAAGCAGAGCATCATAACCAAATATGGTTATTATGCTTATGTCTTTTTGGTCCTCTATGACTCAAAAACCACTATATTGTCCTAAGAATTTATTATTATTTTGGGCTGATAAAATTATTATCAGCATGTCAAGGGAACAGACATAAAGATAGCACTTAACAATAGGATCATATAACCTGGCTATGCTCTTAGGTTTATATCTTTCTGTCACAATATAGATTTTCAATTTTGCTCAAGACATGAAATTCCTTGGTTGTTTTCATAGAATCTCATGGCTATTTTGATTTCCATCCTCTTTTTGCTTCTTAAGGCCCAAACACGAATCATCCACAATTTAGTTCGGTTTGTATTTATTTATTCAATTATTTAGTGTTTTACCGCCTGAAAAATTATAAGCATAAACCTCAACCCCAAAATAAAATTTCTCTCCCAGTACATGGCCTGAAAGTTCTCTTCTCTGGGCTCAGAAACACCCATCATGCTTCACAACGCTTTCATTCCTTTTTTTTTTTTTTTTTTTAAGCCTTTTCTATTCCTGAAAGGATGTCTCACCGATTGAAAGCCATAAACTATCCAAAATACGAATAACTTTACATACGAACCACAAATGGGCATATATCCAATTATCCCCAATATGAAATCCTACATACACCTATATATGCCTACAATGGAAAGCTAATTTTCATGGTAGCTTTTACTTTTGCCAAATCAAAATTTGGCAGCTAACAATGATTAATAACAACAACCTATCATACCCATTTTAGAAACATGAGTATAATTAAATTTTTACTGATATAATCATAAATAAATACCAGTGTCACCAAGTTCAAGAAAAAAACAAAAGAAATCACAGAGTTGGGTTTATATATATAGAAGGCACCTGTCGCGGATCTGAAGCTGTTCTACAATGGTGGACATTCTCTTTTGGTCTTCTTCAGGAAGATTCAAGTCTGCGAGCATGCTCTTGTCCATCTTTTGTCTTCGATTTCAACAATTCTTGGGGTTCAGGGTTTAACAGCTCTGTTTTTATTCCCTCAGCGTACGAGACGAAAATAAAAATATCTTTAAAAGGTAAAAATCCTCTTAAACCCTAACACACGTGTCGTAAAAGGTCAACTCACACGAGCTTTGCTGGAAGGTCCTCCAGCTTTGTAGTAATTATTTTATTTTTAAAATTGTCTTTGCCCTTCCCTAACGGACCTATTTTTCACTTTCTTTCGGGCCCATTAGAAAATTCTCGGATTTGGGCCAATAGGTTGAGTCATCATCTTTCAGTACTTTCCACACAAAAATTGATGTGATGCAATGCAAAAAAAATATATTATTACATCTTTTTTTAAAATAAATAAAGAATACATCTTCATTTAAAAAAAGAAAAAAAGAAAAAAAAAAAAGGGAATACATCTCTACCTAGGTAAATTTTCACTATGGCTTTTTTCTATTTAATATTTTTTTATTTGAATTTACCTCTCTATATTTTAATTATGACCATTTGTTACTTACTATATTAGAATATAATTTTTAATCTTTTTATGTCAAATAAAGTAGGGGTGGACCCACATAGGGTCTGGGGGCACGTGTACTCCTCCTTTTTTTCTTCTTTTTTATTTTTTATTTTTATCATTTTATTTTTTTCTCCTAATCCTCTTCTAAAATTAAAATGTCCTGTGTGCCCCCACTCATTTTATCTCCCAACTGGATTTTTTGATTTTTTAAATATTTTTTACAATATTTTGTCCCAATTATCTACTTTTTTATCTCTTACTTTTCTTCAATGTTAAATGTTTAATATAATCAAACTATTTATTGATTATAAAATAGTTTTTTTAACTTAATTTAGTAATATAATACTTAAAATATGTATTTAAATATAATTATATTTGACTAAAAATACATGCTTATTATTATATTTATTTATGCTTTTATTAGTTTTTTCTAAGTCTCAAATTATTTTGGATAATTAATTCCTAATATACTTTTTTCTCCTTTTTCTTCAAGGAGTATATTTATTTTTTTTATTAAAATATAATTTAATCAATTTATTATTTCCATAAGCATCTAAATTACAAAGAATAAAAAATATTTTTTAACCTGCTTTGTTAAGGAAAAATTCTAATTAGTCTGATTTTGATATAGCTAACAATCTCGTCTTTTACTATATGTTTGTATCGCTTAAAAATAAAAATTTAAAATGATTTATACTATTTTTCAATTGCATTCTTTCGAATTTTTATTTTTATTATTATTATTTTCTGGTAAATATCATTATTACTTGTTATAAAGCATAAATTGTAAGTTTTTATGATTTTTTTACTGCTCTGTTTTTTTTTTTTTTTTTTTTTTTTGATGTCGAAGGTGGGAATTCGAATATTGAACCTCTACTAGAGAAAATAATTGCTAGATTTTTCTTATTTGTCACATTAAATTATACTTGAATGGGATGTTTCAATTTTTGAGAAAAATAATTTTTTTTTTTTTTTAATCTTTACATTTCCGGACTAATATTCTATATGAGTGATAATATCATCCTACCCCTATTCTTTAGGTGAGATATATATATATTTTTTTTGAAAAAGGTGAGATAATTAGAATGTTTACTTTTTACTGAACAAAATATTAAATTAGGAATTATTGTTCGTTTTGGTCAGCAGATTGAGAAATATTAAAAGTTTAAAAACAAGTCCGATATTAAACTAAAAAAAATACTTTGGTATTTAAAATATAGAGGGATTTATCCAAACCTCCATCCAAATTCAAACAAAAAGAAAGCCGCCCAATTCAGAAACTTATAAAGTGGACCCCAGGCTCTCCAACGGTCAAATAGTTTCAAACTTCCTCTCTTAACTCTTTGCCTTTGTTTTAGTGCTTACAACATCAAGAATACCTGTCTTCTTTTCCTTCCTCCTCTCCCTCTCCAACGTTCAATTTTCTGCAAAGCCAAAACCAAAACTCAACGTTCAATTCTCACTATCTCAAATTCCAGGCCTTATTTTCTTTCAAATCTATGGCGGCTTTAGGCGGCCCATGGACCACAACCCAGACTACGAAATCTACCACTCCTGCTGCAAAAGTAAACCCCACTTCAATTTCCAAAGTCAGGGTCATAGTAAGGGTTCGCCCTTTTCTTCCTCATGAAATCGCCGTGAAGAATGATGACCAGACCCCATGTGTCTCTCTACTCGAAGAAGAATGCCAGTCTGGTGATGAAGTGGTTGTTTATCTCAAAGATAAAGAAACCAGGTCTGGGATTTTCTGGGTTTCTTTTTTTTTTTTTTTTTTCTCCTTTTGTAAATGGAGGAAAAATTTGTGATTTTCTTTTTCTACTGTTTTCTGTTGCAGCCGTAAAGAGTGTTATCGGTTGGACTCCTTTTTTGGCCAAGAAGACAACAACATTACTCAGATCTTTTACAAAGAAGTGAGCCCTTTTATTCCTGGTGTCTTCCATGGTTACAATGCTACGGTGTTCGCTTATGGAGCTACTGGCAGTGGAAAGACCTACACAATGCAGGTCTATCCTTAAAATTTCTGAAAATTTTGGGTTCAATTCGAAATTTTCGCTACATTTCCTTCATTTTCTTAGGGAAGAAAAAATACCCAGATATTGTTTGATTATGGCAGGGAACAGAGGAGCTGCCGGGATTAATGCCGTTGGCGATGTCGACGATCTTGTCTCTGTGCCAGAAAACAGGAAGCAAAGCAGAGATTTCGTACTACGAAGTGTATATGGATAGGTGTTATGACCTATTAGAACTCAAAGTCAAAGAAATTGCTGTTTGGGATGATAAAGACGGGCAGATTCATCTCAGGGGACTATCTAGGGTCCCTGTAAATTCTATGCCGGAATTTCACGAGGTATTTTCCTCCGGGATTCAGAGGCGGAAAGTTGCACATACAGGTCTCAATGATGTCTCTAGTAGGAGCCATGGAGTTCTTGTAATTTCTGTTTCCACTCCTTGTCCTGACGGTTCTGGGGCTGTTATTTCTGGAAAGCTGAATCTCATAGACTTAGCAGGTGTCTTTCTCACCATTTTTCCTGTAATTGTTTGGATAGAGAGAAATGTATGGTGGATTTTCTTTTTCTTTTTTTAATGTGGGGTTTTGTTCTATTATCTTTCTGAACAAACAGGGAATGAAGATAACAGGAGAACCTGCAATGAAGGTATTCGTCTACAAGAGAGTGCCAAGATCAACCAGTCCTTGTTTGCACTGTCCAATGTGATTTATGCACTCAATAACAACAAAAATCGAGTTCCTTATAGGGAGAGCAAATTGACAAGGATATTGCAGGATTCTCTTGGAGGAACCAGTCATGCTTTGATGGTGGCCTGCTTGGTAAATCCTTAGATTAACTTTTTTTTCTTTTCTTTTTTGGCTCTTTCCCTCTTTCTATCTTTAATAACTTATGTGGAAAATTTTCTTTGCTTAATAGAATCCAGGAGAGTACCAGGAATCTGTTCATACAGTCAGCTTGGCTGCTCGGTCACGCAATATATCCAATTTTGTTTCCTCAGCTCAGAAACAAGAGACCCCGAAGGTCAAAGTCGACATGGAAGCGAAACTCCGTGCTTGGCTCGAATCAAAAGGAAAGACCAAGGGTGCTCAAAGAGTTGGGGCATTCAATTCTCCATGTGTGGGGAAAACTTCAAGTTCTATTGGTACCCTTAAGAAACGCGGTGCAAGTAGAAGCTCTGCTAAAGACAGGGTCATTAACAATTCGGATGCTATGGTAAAAGAAAGGTATAGGAAAGTAATGATTAAAAAACTTCCATTGCAAAAGCTGGTATTACTGTTTCTGTTATCTAACTGTTAGTTTGTTCAGGATCGTCTCGGTGCCATTCAGAAATTTATTCAATTTTGAAGATCCGGGTGATTCTAGCATAAGGGTAAGTGTGGAAATACCAGCATATTTTCTTTATATGCTCTCAGAGTAGAATAGCTGGATTTCATGGTCTTTTCTCTTCTTTTTTTTTTTTTTTTTTTTTTTTGTCAAGCATGCTATCATATTGAATAGGTTGAATTTGCTGATATATTGTTATGTTATATGAAGGAATATTGGTCAAAAACTTTACAAGAAGGAAGTTTGAATGACAGTTTAGTAGCTCCACCAGGGGATGAGACTCTTCCAAGTCCAATCAATGTTAGTTTTCCCTTACATTTACATTAGAATTTAAGCTGCATGAGAACATTTATGGATTGAAATTAATTTTGCAGGGTCTATGTCAAGCTTCTAAGAACGAAAACAGAGATGGCAATGGGGGGACTCTAACAAAATCTAATACAGGTTTGCCTGGTATTTTACAGTTTTGAGCAATTAGAAGTTTCTTCTTTGGTTTTTCCTTCGGTATATAGTCATTTGATTTTATATGACTGCGTAGATGAGGCATCAACCAAGGATGAGAGCTCAGGAAACATTACTCCACCATCACCTATAAGTGAGAGGAAAAATACACTAAGAAGTCCCGTAAGAAAAGTTCTCTCCCCTATCAACACCAATGGAAATCAGAAGCCTCTCGACGAATTCTCATTCACAGATCAAGCATGTACTTTCAACTTTGAGCCAACGACTCCCAAAACACCTTCTATTTTGACCTGTGCCAATATCAAATTCCAAGCATTTGGGACCCCACTTGATAAATTTAATGCAAACAGTTCTAATTTAAAGGTAAAACCGAACTACCAAACTCCATAAGATAATTAGGCTCTTCAAAAGTTGGTCCTCACCTGTATGTTTTTGGCCTGCAGAGCTACCTTGTTCAAGAGTATATCGATTTCTTAAATACAGCGAGCAGGTACGCTAATCATTCTATCAGATTTTTTTTCTCTTCTATTGTTAAACTACCATTAGCATAGAATTTAAGTTGTCAAGAAATTGACCCCAACTAAATTTGTCAAGCCAACACATAATAAGAGTTCATATTCTGCCCAAGTAGGGGGTTAATTATATTCAAACGCGATTAGACAGAATTTCTTTAAGATTAACTTTTGGTATTAGAGCTCTATTTCACTATATCATCTTGTTATTGAATGGAAAAAGACATGAGGGTTAGCTAATCATTCTATCAGATTTTTGTTCTCTTCTATTGTTAAACTACCATTAGCCTAGAATTTAAGTTGTCAAGAAATTGACCCCAACTAAATTTGTCAAGCCAACACATAATAGAGTTCATATTCTGCCCAAGTAGGGGGTTAATTGTATTCAAACGCGATTAGACGTGAGGGTTAGTGTTAAGTATGTGTTTGTGCATAACTAAGCCCACTTCTTGTAAATTGGAATACCATTTTGTGTCTATTTATTGAATTATTAGAATTCCTTAAAGAAGATGGTGCTGAATCTGTAATTGGCTTTCAAATATTTGCAGGGAAGAGCTGGTGGAGTTAAAGGTAATACATATCCATGGCTTCCTAATAACAGATAAGATAATACATTTTCATGAAATTTTTTATTTTCTCTTCCTTTCAATTTTGTACACCCTTTCGAACATTTTCAGGGGATAGGTGTGAAAACAGCAGAATACATACTAGAGCTGAGGGAAACTAGCCCATTAAAATCGGTAAGCAGTGCGTGCAAAAGAATTCAACATAAATACAAAGTGTCACTTTCAGTGAATGATATAAGTAGTACTAAGTTATATGATTTTTGACTTGTTCCAGCTAAATGATTTGGAGAAGATAGGCCTTTCATCTAAGCAGGTAAGTTTTCATTATCAACGAACTTTCTGCATAGAAAGGATGGATGAGACTAAAAGAGAAGTTTACTAATTCACTGAACTTATTTACAGGTTCATAACTTAATTAGCAGAGCTGCTAGAGGAATATTTGATAAACAAGAAGATGCACCATCCAGTTGTTCATAGACTTGGGTGCGGTGCATATGTTTGGAAATTGCCATTCTCGATTAAAGGCGGATAACTCTCCGCCGCATTGTACTAAAACATTGTTAATACTGTAGGATAGAGATGTAATTTATGAGAATTGTATTGGCACAGTTATGAAAATTTGATATGATTTTTAATTTATTAATTTTATTAATTAATATTATGCATTCTGCATGTATTCTGTGCCTATGGTTGTTTAATATTCATAATAAAATTAATTCTATGTATAAATAATTTCTACTTTTAATGTGAAACTGTTATTAATATTATCAATTTCCTTAATTCTCTAAAAATGTATATAATTGTATATAATGTAATAATTTTCATTAATAATTATCTAATTTCAATTTAATCTTATTTTGGAAATTTACATGAATAATAATAATACAGATTTATCAATGTCGCAGATTTATCAATGTCGCAATATATTATTAGGGTTTTTCCCATAAATAGCCACCTTACAACTCCATTTTAGAAAAATAGCAAAATTTTTTTTTTTTTTAAAAACTAGCCACCTTGGGACAAAAATACCCTTGATAAAATTGAAAATTACACAAAAGCTTTCCTTTCTTCTACACAGCCGTTCGTTCGTGGGGGTGGGATTTATACAAAACTGTTCGTGGGGTTTCTCTAAACTCTTTGCATCTCATCGCCTCTCACTCTCATTTTTTTGTATTTTCTCATATCTCAAACTAAAATCAGGTAAAAATTTTATCTTTTTTCTTATTAGATGTATGTTTTTTTTGTTTTTTCTCTTTCTATTTTTTCTTATAAGTTTTATTAGTTTAGGGTTTTTTAAGCTTTTTATTTGATATGGGTATGCAAGAAATTGATTTATGAGATGTTCTATGTGATTTTAAAGATACTTTAGGTGGCATATGGTTTGAAAATGGGAGAAATTTTGTGTAAAACTGAAAAATCGCGAAAAACAGTAAAAACGGAGGAAATTTGGCGAAAAAGATGAATTTCCGCCAATTTCCTCCAGTTTGTCAGTTTTCGCAAATTTCCGCCAATTTTTCGCCAATTTTCCGCCAGTTTTCCGCCATTTTTCCGCCAGTTTTCCACCAGTTTTCCGCCAATTTTCCGCCAGTTTTCCGCCAGTAGGAAAAAGCTATATTTGGCCCCAAAAAAAAAACAGAATCAATTTTTTTAATACAGTTAATATGTTTGTTTAATAGTATTCAAAATTTTATATATTTATTGATTTAGTTTAACGTTATTCATTTAATTTTGTAGTCAAATGGAAGATGATGACATTGTAATTGCGGTTTTATACAATGGAACATTGGTACAAAATGATAGTGGTGATTGGGAATATCGAAATGGTAAAAATGTAATGGTTTCCGTCGGCAAGAGATGCACAAAATCAGAGTTAGAGGATGAGATTTTCAATTCTATTGAGATAGATCGAAATGAATATTTGCTAAAGCTAAAATGGATATATGGACGATGTGCAGAAAAGTTGGATCCTACAGAAATACGATGTGATAGGGATGTGAAATGCTTTCTTCAAGAAGTGAGGAATGGAGGGATGACAATGATGCGGCCTCCATTGTATGTTGAGGTGATTTCAAAAGTTGAACATGTATGTAGAAATGTTCATCAAACAGCATTTGCTTCGGATAGTGGGAGTAATCTTCATTCTTTTTCTTGTCCTCCAATTGGCGGTCGTCTACCACAAGCTTCCGGTACTGAACCAATTCAGGCTACATCTCAGGAAATTATGGTTCAAAAAACTCAGTTTAGAGATCAAGTTGATGTTCGTGGGGGGGCCTGGACATCATTTAACATTCACGAAGGAGTTGATGTTGGAGGTGACTATGCTGAACGGTTTCCTAACGACGAGGAGTATGAGCAGTTGCATCATATTGATCATGATGAGAATTACAATGCAGCAGGGGATGATGTTGGTCATAATGATGTAGATTTTGATCATGAGTTGCCGGATAATGATAATGATATGCATCCTGAAATGAACAATGAAGAAGTTGATGATGTTAGGGTTCATCGTGCTACAAGTGACCACATATCATCGAGCAACAGAAGTGGTTCTATGGCCATATTTTCGTCAAAGTTCACTGGCTGTGAGAGCATAGTAGTTGGACAATTATTTCGCAACAAACGTGACCTACAGAATAAACTGAGTATCTATTGCATGCGAGAAAATAAGGAGTTCAAGGTGACACGATCAACTACACAACGGTATGAGGTTGTATGCTTGGAAAATACTTGTAAATGGCGACTACGTGCAACCACATTTAAAAATGGAGAAATATTTGTTGTGAGAATTTTTGATAATGTACACAGTTGCTCGTTAGATATCGTGCATCGAGAACACAAGCAAGCCAGTAGTCGGGTTATCGGGCAATGTATCAAATCTAAATATGAAGGTATTGCACGTGTTTACAAACCCAAAGAAATTCAACATGATTTTTTGCAGAAATATGGGGTGAATATAAGTTACAACAAAGCATGGAGAGGTAAAGAGTATGCACTTAACAGTGTTAGGGGATCTCCAGAGGAGAATTTTGCTAAGTTACCTGCCTACTGTTTTGAGTTAGTGTCGAAGAACCCTGGGACTGTTACACGTATCAAAACAGACGATAATAACAATTTTGTATATTTCTTTATGGCGATTGGAGCAAGCATTAGGGGATTTAAATCCCACATAAGATCCGTATTGGCTGTTGATGCAACTACATTGAAAGGGAAATACAAAGGGTACATGTATATTGCATCGGGCATGGATGGCAATAAGCAAATATATCCTTTGGCTTTCGGCATTGGAGATGGAGAGAACGAGCAAGCATATACATGGTTTTCCCAAAACCTGAAGGATGCCATCGGAGATTTTCCAGATTTGGTGTTTGTGAGTGATAGACACCCCGCTATTGAAAGGGTATTACGCAAAGTTGATTTTCCTTACTATTAACTTATATAATCTATTAGAAATTGATTTTCCAAGTGGAGGAAATTAGTTTCTAATAGGAGTAAAAATTATTCAACGATTTCCGCTTGGAGGAAATGTTTTCCAACAGGAGGAAAACTATTTCCGCTTGGAGGAAAATTTTTCCGCTTGGAGGAAAACTATTTCCGCTTGGAGGAATTAGTGACCTTTCGCTTTCCGCCAAAATACGTGTCACTAATACGAGTAGAGATGTTAACCTGCCTATTGGGTTCGTAACCAAACCGTAGACCTGTAATTATGGTGAAGTCCCTCTGTGTAAATCTAGCACCACGCCCTCCAAAATTGAATACCATAGAGTCCTTGTCTTCGCAAACACATTGCCTATACAGCATGCTGTTGACGATGTGGCCACTAAATTGTATCTCGTTGGCCTTCAAAAAGTGGCCAAAACAGCTATCCTCAAACTTCTTTATTTGGGCTGGAGTCAGTTTGAACTTAATATCCGACACGGCTTTCCAGAAGTTCGATCTACAATTAACCTTTACCCTCGATATCTCCGAGTCCCAAAACCTTCGTTGGTAATCTGAATCCATTTATCTGCAAATCAAATACAACAAAACATAACAGATGGAGGAAACATTTTTTCCGACACGAGAAAAGCCTGAAGGACAATTTTTCCGCCTGGAGGAAAAAATTTTCCGCCTGGAGGAAAAGGTTTTCCGCCTGGAGGAAATTTTTTCCTCCAGAAGTAAAAAAATTCCCGCCAGGAGGAAAAAAAGAGAAAATATTTTCCTCGGGGTGGAAAATTTTCCAGAACCAAAATAACATACACCTAACGGGATTTTCAAACCAGCGCATAATACATTATACATTAGTAGTGTACATTATACATTGCTTCGTAAAGATAACCTATAGATATATTATGGTTTCACATTCAAACCTCCCATTAAATTCAAACAAAAACACAAGTTCACAATAGTTTTAATTTCACATTTCACATTCTAACCATGCAACACAAACATTTCTGACTCACATGCATATACAAGAGAACCTAACCATCTTAGACACATAAACAGGGTTATATGATAAAGAATAAATAAACTGACTCACATCCTTAAGAATAGGAGCAGGAAGGCAGCATATGTATTGACCATCTGGATGTCTTTCACAGCGTTGTTCTTCACCAGAATTCAATTTAGAGTAGCGTAAGAAAGACGGTGGGAAAGGCAATGTTGGAGAAGCTAGGCTTAATATATATTTTGTTCCAAAGGCAAATTTCAGAGCCGACAAGTCACGTGACAAGGCACACTCCGATTGATTTATTTTTATGGGAACCTCCGATTGATTTATTTCTGCAATTAAATTTATAGAGACGAAATAAGTTGAGGTACTTTGATTTCCCTTTCAAATGCAATGCTCTATAAGCCATATATCTTAACCCAAATAAGGTAGATAACTCGATTGCGCAAATTAGAGACAGATACCTATAAAAATTACAATACATCTACTATGGAAGTTTACACGAAAAGAACTTTCTCTTCATATATCGAGTATCGACCCAATAAAAAATCCCACTATACAAATCAGCTTTTAGAGTGGCTGAAGCTCTTGCTCGGGAACAACCGCACCAACAGGCTCGTAGGCACCGATCTCTTGCCGTCTATTGTTCCATAATAACCACATCCCCAACGTCAATACTACAAAAATCAAAGCAACCATAGCTCCAGCACTCACAGCCCAAATGTGTTGCTCCCACCATAACCTGCAATCCTCGAAATGAACCCCAATGTGATAAAAAGGAGACATGAAATTTCCGCTTCAAATTTCAGCTTTGTTTTCATACTCATCATCCATTACAATATATGATCATACATATCCAACTACAAGTTCACACATCTAGATTTACAGAAATGACCATAGCTAAACACATCATCTCACTAGCTTACATCCTAAAATAATACTAGTTTTTCTGCTTGTGTGAAAAACAGACTTTTGTCTATCTATAGGCTTAATGTTCAATAGGTGAATCATTGATCAACTCCACATATGGATAGATGCCTAGCATAATTGTGAATTTGTGAAAACTGTAGTTTCAATTTGTGAGGCTATGTAAAGGCCGTTAGATGCTTGAAACGTACTCTACCTGGAAAAACATTCTGAGACAAGTCAACTGGAACTACAGGAGGCAGAATTTCTGTACTTCTATTCTGGCTATCAGAAGGTAACCGAGATGGGGGAGGAGCACTAACATAATTCAATCTCTTTCCAAGTTCAGAACAATTAGTTTTCCAAAAGCCAATCTTATCATTCTCTCGATCATAAGTTACAAGGGTATTACGGACAAGAATTCCTGTAAAAGTTGAATAAAGAAATAGTGAGATGCCCATTTGTAAATCTAAATGCACAGCACATGTAAGAAGAAAAGGGATCTATTGTCATGTGTATAAATGACAGTCCTACACAAGATGGCTTGAGCAATGAAGAACCATATCTCAGAGTAACCTTTAAAATACAGAGAGAGAGAGGGTTGGCATACCTCCCAAAAGCGTAGTTGAATCCGCATTTTTAAAAATTCCCAAGCAATATGCACCACTAACCTTTGTATACTTTTAGTGGCCAGAGGAATAAAGAAGTAGAAAACAAAGGAAAGAAAAAGTTCAGTGACTGTATACTTGCAATTAAACTTTGAATAGAAAGAAGCAATATCTTCAAAATGAGTGTAGATAAGCCTCCATCAAAGAGTTCATTTTGATTTCAAAATATGGGTAGCTGATCAAATTACCCGAAACAAGTAGTTTTCAGGAGACAACGACCATTTTTGCCCATTGTTGAAAACCATATCAACTTCTGGAAATATTTTTGATAGTTGAGTGACATCCCTAATAACAAATTTCAAAATCATTAGATTTATAACCACACAAGTTAGTAAAACCAAGTGTTAAAGTTCAAGTTGTATGAATACCTTCCAGCACCAGAAAAACAAATATCGTTATAACTTGGGTCAGGACCATGAACTCGTTTGAGGAAATGAATTTTCTTTATTAACTGCATATTACACAACAGAATTATGATAAGTTCATTGTTTAACATAATAGTTATAAAATGTAGACAGATGGAAAACTAAGAAACACTTAATCTTAGAGGTATTATATCTAAAAGAAACTTAACAGAACATCATAGAAAAAAAATTTAAAAAAAAAAGAAAAGAAAAATCAGCAAATTGATTTGGAATATTGATAGCGATTCAAGAATCTACAGGCTATGATGCATCTCCTGCAACTTTCAACTCTAGCTTATTATCTTTTATTTAAAACCAAAAATAAATAAATAAATAAATAAAAATAAAAGAATGAAGATAAAGCTAGTATATTACAAACATCAATATTCAAAAACTATTGAAAATATCTTCTGATTTGTTCATAAACAAACAACTACTGCATCAAAGCTCCAATAGCCACCTTATTCACTGATTACAATATTGGAGCCATGCTCATGCTGCTGATTGCAATAGCTTCAGGAGGAAAAAGGATGGTATATCTTTACACCACCTAAAAGCAAAGCTTCCCTATCCAACTAAAAATTAAACCTGTCTATAATAAGGTTATATACAGCTTAAGTAACTAAGAGATGGTGAAGCTTACTAGCTATTGATTATTAATCTTTTAAGTTTCTGCTAAGCAAACATATCTGAATCACGATCTAGACTTTTTGATAAAACTTCACAAGAAATGAGACAAAATACCTCCTTGAAAAATATTAAACCACCTTTCTATTTTATTTCACTCATATTAACAATGAATTTGATCTTAAATGTAATAAAATAAAATAAAGGATGGAACTAAAGCATGAAAGCTTACAACATCCTTAAATGCGAGAAAAGCTTCCTCAGGAAGATAAGCATATGTAGTTCCACTATCCAAGACAGTTCCATGTCTTTGATCAAAAACTTTTGGGCTTAATTTTAATGGCTTCCCCGCCACATGTATTTCCTTCAGCTCAATGTTGTAATACGGACTGTTGTAATCCCAAAACTAAAGTATATGTGTGAGATGCACAAAATATACTTTTCAAATACCAAATATAAAGTTCACATATTGTAAAAGTACATACCTGCGAAATGGGTCTGAATGGGTAAATACCATACCAGGGGGAGAAGGGATAGCACCAAGAACCATAGCACCCCCACCGACGCCCATCCCACCATAACATAATGAAAATGAATCATCAATAACCCTCTTGTCAACAAGCTGATCCATCACACTAAGCCTACCACGCCCCAAACCCATTATTCCATCGGCACGTTGGCTATATAGATCACCAGTTTCCAAAGTTTCACAACCGAAAACTGCACGCTGGGGTACAAGTTCACTTTCATTGCCAAAAGAAACGATGTCCTCACCAAGGACGCCACTACTGGAGCTCATCTCAGCATAGCGGCGCTCATAAGTGCATTGAACCCCTTCATTGTCACAGTTACAATTGATACTGCACTTTATAGGTTGATACGTGCTAGATAAATTCGGTTGGAACCTTGGATCCTGCATGGAAAAAAGAGTTACTCTTAATCGAACGACTCTTGCCGACACAACAATGGACGAGGACGATGCCGGCGAATGGGAGACGAATGTCGGTGAAAATGGTGGCCGGGATGGTAAGATGTGCATATGCCCTAGCTGCGTTTTCAAACGTTTTCAAAGGGAAAGTGAAAAAACAAAACCGAAACCAAAAAAAATAAAAGGCTTTTTGATAGAGAAAAGAAAAAAAAATATATATATATATATATATAGATAAGGGTATTTTAGTCCAAATGGGTAAAATATTGGTTAGTTTTTAAAAAAATAAAAAAATTTGCTATTTTTCTAAAATAAAATGGCTAGTTATCGAAAAAACTCAATATTTTATTATTTATGAAAAGTACATTACTAATAATAATTAAGAAAAATATTTTTTTATCAAAATAAATTTTTTTAAAACAAAAGCAAATATTTAACGCTGTTGAAAAGCACTGTGCATATTAATATACTTCATTTTGTTTTGAAATGCCTACAAAAAAATCTTACAGATGTATTCAATAAAGATTTTTAAAAACTCTATAAAAATTTTAAGTATTTAATTTGGATTTTTAAAAAGCTAAAAACTATATGGTACTTAATTAAAGGTATTCAAAATTTCAATAATTTTTACGAACTTCTATAAATGTTAAGGTATATTTAATTGAGATTTTAATTAATTTTTATAAACTTATATAGAATTTAATTCAAAACTTGGGATATTTTGATGTTGATTTTAAATAACTTTTTAAAAAACTTATAAAAGTTCAATAAATATTCAATTAAAATTTTTTACAAATCTATAAAAATCATAAGTTTATAAAAATTTAATAAATATTCAATTAAAAGATTTTACAAATCTATAAAAATCATGTGATTTAAATAAAATGTCAATGATTTTTATTGACTTTTTAATTTTATGACATTCATTGACTATGATTTTTAAGTTAAAAATAAAAATATTTATTTAAAAAATTCTTCACTTACCTCAAAATTTTTAAATTAAATTATCTCACAAGGTAGTTTTTACGGCTAATTCTCAGTTTGAAAAAACTCTACTACTCCTGTGAAAATGATAACCCTACCCCGCAAGGATCCACCCCCTGGCAGAGGAACGAGATGGGACCGAGAAATGTACTCATTACCTTGTATATATATTTATATATTTATTATAACTACAAAAATTTTATGGTGAAAATGATCTGCATGAGAATTGCAGTATTAATAATAATTTTTTATAGTATTAACGACAGTTTCTTAAAAAATCATCACCAATACTATGAAAAACCGTCACCAATACTATAATCCGCATAAGAATCGTCCACACCATAAACAGACTGTTTATAATCATATTTAAATATTTTTTTTATTTATATTTATACAATAAACTTATTAGTTAAAATATATATTTTATATCAATAAACTAATATTTTTTAAAGAAATATTGAATTTTATTTTAAAAAGTGGAAAAATAGGTTTCCTTTTCATTTAACTAATCTGCTTCCCATCCCACTCCATTGTCATTTTCACACTCTTGGAGTATTCATTGATCACTATCAACTCGTTTGTAATAACAAAATTGAAAAGAATTATTATTACTATCTACTCCTTTGTAATAATAAAATTGGAAAGGTGGAAAGGATTATTATAGATTGTGCACAAAAATCAAAAGAACAAAATATAAACTATAAATTTTTTCTAATTATTTTCATGAAGGCTATATATATATATATATATATTAACATATTAAATAAAATTTTATTAT
The DNA here is from genome assembly GCF_031755915.1 of Ziziphus jujuba. Taxonomy (NCBI): domain Eukaryota; kingdom Viridiplantae; phylum Streptophyta; class Magnoliopsida; order Rosales; family Rhamnaceae; genus Ziziphus; species Ziziphus jujuba. The sequence continues at coordinate 13,463,014 of NC_083384.1, forward strand.
TACAAAGTTCATAGTTATATTTTTTCAATATCTATGAAAATTCATGGTTATAAATGTCTAATCTCCCTCAAATATTTTTTATATGAATATCTATACAAATTTATGAAAATTTTGTGAACTCCCAGAAAAAGAATTAGAAACCGATCTCTCGATTGAAAAAGAACCGAGAAAAAAGAATGAAAAGAAAAAGAAAATAGTATTTTCAAATGCAATCGTACTTATCTTTGTGCAAATTGACCACAAACAAATAGCAACCGGCTAAAGTGCTAAACAAAACAGTTGTCCGGATCTCTTCAAAACACATCACGAATTAAACCCAAACCACCAACTTTCTTATCGCTCCCAACCACCCACCATGGCCCATGCAAAGAAAAACAGTCGTTCCCACCACACCTTTCATTTTCACATTCTCACACCGACCAATGTGAATCGCCCATCTCAAATCACTCACTGTTCCAAAGTACCACTTGATTATTTGAAATTTTATGCCCCAACGACTTGTTTAGCTGCCTTTATTTCTCATAATCATTCAAATCCCAATTAGATAACAAACAAAAATTCATATTTATCAAAAACAAACAAAAATTCATTAAAAGAACCAGGAAGAAGAAAACTTTCATTCATTCTTCAAAAACTCGTCCTCTTCATACATACATACATAATAAAAAACTACACACACACAGCAGAGACTCATCTATTCATATATATATATATATATATATATTAGACACTAATTTTGCACAAGAAAAGCAGACACCAAGCAGCCAAGACTATCAAATTTCCCTCGGCAAAATCCTAATCCACAAAAGGATCCACTCAAAGGACAACGCCATGACTACTTTATTTCTAGGCAAAAACGCCATATGTTAAAACATAACCACGGCTTATAATTAGTAACATAAGCTACTATTTTATATTATTGTTCTTCTTAGTTCTAGATCTTCAATGGAGAAGGCTCTCTTTATATATTATATATATATATATATATCTCTCTGCTTCAAAGGGTCAATTCTGCCTCCTCTCATTTACAAGTGCATGGATTGCAGGTGCAGTTGTCTCCGCACTTGCAGCCTCCATTCTCCGCTCCCACTTCCATCTCAGATCCCTCAAAGTGTCTACCAAAAAGGAAAAAAAAATTAAAATAAGTACCATAATTTGACATCTTTGCCCCAAAAAACAAAGAAATCAGAAAAAAAAATAAAAAAAAAAATATATATATATATATATATATATATATTTCTCGACAGAATAAATAATATTAATATATAATATAAAAAGAAATACATACGGCTTCTCGGGAGCTACGCCGGTGATAAAGGTCTCTGTCGTGGTCTTCTCTGAGTAGCTCAAGTCAGGGTACATCTTACATCTGCAAGATCATCATCACAAATTTTCGGTATAAACAAGTGTGAAACAATTATAATCCATAACAATTAATCTCGGCTAAACAAAGGTAAAATCTTTCAGAGATCCTAACATTCAGGCAAGTTACTGATGAGCAAAACAAAATTTTCTAGGGAAAATCATCATCAACTTTGCAAACCAGACAAAATAAAAATGAAAAGACAAAAATTAATCTGCACCCAGAAAATAATAGAGCAAAAAAAAAAAAAAAAGACAACGAAAAAAAGAGAACTTACCCTCCACAGCCGCTGCCGCACTTGCAAGCAGTGCCACAGCCACAGTTTCCTCCACAGCAAGACATTGTTTTTCTTTTCTGGGAAAGCTTGACGGAGCTAAAGGTTATAATAATACCGATCACAGAATTTCACTCGCTACTTCTCCTTGGGTTTGAACGAATTATAAGGCAGACCATGACCTTAATTTATAATGAAGCAGAGGAGGCAGAGAGACTGATTTGGACCGTCCACGTGTCATGATCAGACGTCATGTTTATCCATGCAATTCGATCTAATCTTCTCTGTACCTGCTTTTTTCCACGTATCTGCCGTTTTTAATCTTTCCTGTCGATGGGGTCGGTTCTTGGGGGTCCCACTCCCATTTCTCTTTTATTATATAGGGACTCTCTCGAATCTTCTCCTTGTGTACCTCTTCCTGAAGTTTCTTTACCGTTCGATGGTTTGGTACAAGATCTAACGGTCGAGATTTGATGCACTTGGTCATAGATCGAGCTCAAACATGTTACGTCTTCAGGTTTCCAGTTTTTCAAATTGTATTTAAACATTTGATGTGTACGGTGTAGGATATATCAAAGCTTTGAAAAATAAATGGATTTGAATTTGTAGAAAATATCTAGGTTGCTTGTTGCATTTTGCCTTGTTTCCTTCTTGTTTTTAAATTGGTAGTAGATGGAAAAGTTTATCAACAATTTTCTATTTTGTATTTACTGAGGTTTATTTTTAGAAATAATAGAAATCTATATTTATTTTTATTATAATTATAATAAACATAATTATTATTTGATTAATTTTGGATTTTATTTTTTTCTTGTTTTCTTTTTGTTCTTTTACATTATATAGTTAATTGTTATGTTTAATAAACTTTAGCTATTACTAATTAACATTAACAAATAATTTAAATAAATAAATTATACATATTTAAAAACAAAATCAAACAGATTAGGATATATCTATTCATAATGTAAATTTAATAATTACACTATATCTATATATCTATATTTTACGCATATTCACTTTTAATTCAATTTTTACCAACTGTATCAATAAATTATAGTTAATTTTCCATTATAATTAAATGCATCTCTTTACCCCAATTTTTCTTTGAAATTGGCAAACCAACTGCCCTAATTCCGAATCAATCTCCTCCCTCTTGATAAAATTGCCTTATTCATTTTTAACCTTCTAAGTAGATGATTTAGTCCAATTACTTAGATTGCCTGAACTCCAAACAATTTCTATTTTTGAGTTCTGTCAATTTATATGCAGATGGTAGAAGCTGGGTTTATTTTTGGAGATGGGAACCGCATTTCATTAGTCCAATTGCCTATTTAAAATCGAGAGGTCTAGCAGAGAACCAACAGAAACACTGCATAAGACCTACACTGCATAAAACCTGTCCGCGGGATTGGAACTTGTACCATGGATATAAGAGATGAAATAGAAATGCTGTTATTAATGAAATTGACATTAATAGTAATTATGATCAGATATATTTTGAGGGTAGAAGAGAGGGTAACAATGAAAACTTTGATTAATTCACCCAAGCCTATACAGAGTATCATGCAATTGATTTTAGTTTCTACCTTTTTCGAATGCAAAATGCTATAATTATTATATAAACTAATCAATATTTTATTATCAAAGTATTGTTTGTAAAATAACAAAAAATTGCACTATGAATCTATTGTTTATGCTTTCAATTATTACTTCTTTTCTTTTTTTTTTCTTTTTTTGTATTTGGATTTCAAATATTAGTATTCAAGGGCATTTGTGATCTTTTGTCTGAGAATATTTTTAATATAAAATATATATTTAAAAATGTAGTATGATTATTAAATTTTATAGTATAAATATAATCACTCCATACATTAACAAATAGTACCCAATTGCAATTAAACATATTTGTACTATTTGAAAATATAAAATTCTCTCATCATCTTTTAATTTAATACCACTCCTTCTTCACACAATCCATTAAAATTTTAACACTTTCTTTTATATATGTATATATATATATATATATAAACAATAATCAAAATGCATTAGATATTGTGCACATTTTTGTATATTCAATTTATATATGAAAAAAATAAAATAAATATGTGCAAATTTTTCAAAACGAGTAGGATATTAGGGTAATTTGGCCTTACAATAATTGATAGTTTTGATACCGTAGAAACATCATAGATGATAAGGAAAAATTGAAACGGAGGAGCTAAGTTTGCAGTACTTGTACTGCTCGGAAAAGCTAAAGGCCCCATGGTACTACCGAGCTGGTAGTGCTCATGTCTAATATGTCAGATTCTAAATCTTCAACAAAGTCTCAGCCCATCATTAACAGATTATAAAAGATGAGAATCTTTTCAGCTCGACTCAAACCACAACAAAAAATAAATAAATAAAAACGACCTAGCAATGTGATTGATTTGCCACTACCTTCCTGCAATGTAGCTCGAATACCATATTCATGTATAAGAGAAATTAAACCTTTTCATCTTCATATTTTATGAGCGTAGACAGCCTGTCTTTTTAGACAATCAATTTGAATTTGGATCTCTATATTTACAATATAAAAAGAAAATTTAAATATATATATATATATATATATACAGTCCGTTTATGGTGTGGACAGTCCTCATGCGGACCATAATATTGGTGACAGTTTTTTATAGTATTGGTGATGATTTTCTAAAAAACCATCGTTAATACTATAAAAAATCATTACTAATACTACGATCCTCATACAGACCGTTCTCACCACAAAATTTTCATATATATATATATATATATATTAAGAGTTGAGCCTTTATCTATCTCCAAATAAACAGCTCCTTTTTGTTGCTTACTTGATAAGACATAATTCAATTCAATGATGAACTTTTTAAAAATTAAACAGCTATGTCAACATAAGTAGTTTATAATGCCCGAGTGGGGACAACAGATATTATTATTTCATCTGATAAATGATAATAATAATAATAATAGTTTATATGGTTTAATTAAAATTTTAATTAGAGTACTCAATCCACCAAGTTTTATGAAAGTTTAAACCGGCAATTTGGTCAGATTGATTGTTTCATAAATAAAGTAACAATGAGATCTATCTATAAAAAGTGCAGAATAAAGGGAGTTTTAAAATTTTGCTTACTATCTTAGATAGTCATTCTTGCTTTGGCAAGCCGAGTTCGTCACAGAAGAAAAGTGGAGAGTCTTTAGCTGCAGCTTTTTGAAATTTTAACGGATAAAAAAGGCATATTTCTTATAGCTAAAGCAACGCATGTTATCCTACGAAAAAAGAGTAAAAAATAAAATAAAATGAATGATGGAATCTATTAGTTTTCTTGTGATCCAACTACCCACCAAATTAACGGAGGGTGTGAGATTGACTTTTTACCTAACCAAACTAAATCGATAATCATATTTGAATATTAATTTTTAAGGGTATTATTCGTTAGTTTATATAGTTACTAGCCAAGGTTAGTTACGATTGTTTACATCAATAATATCTACCACATTCACCATTACACATGCTACAGTTAGCCATTCATTCTACAAGGTGATGAGTTTTGGTGCTTATTCCTTCATCACTTAAGCAGCTTCTTTTGTTAGAAATGGATTTCATTTTTGATACAGAGGAAAGGTGTTAATACTTTTTAAAGAAAAAGGTGTTTTACTTTTTGTGGGATTTAGATGCTAATGCCACCATATGGTACCATTTCAGACATGATCAAGCCTCTAATCCAGATCCAGATGATGATGGGATTTAATTTCAAACCTTATCATAGTCAAGTCGAAGAACTTAATCAACCAATCTTTTAGCATTAATTGAGAAACTGTGATACGCATATGGAGATGGTGTGTGAGTTAGTGGTGGAACCTCAAGAGCACATGGAAATAAAAAGGGATGGTGCTCGTATTTTTGTACGTTTTGTAACGTTGTATTCTCTAAGGCAGAAGGCTGAAGGTGGCAGAACCCACTAACACGTACCATCCCTTTTAGGCCCGGCACATTCTTTTGCTATTCACTATCTGGGTCCCACAGCCTTACGTCAACGACCCATCATCAAAACAAAGATTGCAAAGCAATTGTGCTGACCTACTAGTCACGCTATGCTTATTCGTCGTGGTGGGCCCTAATTCAACTTCGTCCATTTGAAAGCACCTTAAAAAAAAAAAAGAGTCCCATCACTTTCCTTTATCTTTCAGCCCTTGAAAAAAAATTAAAAAAAAGACTAGTGCTCGTTATCAACTAGTCTTTCTATATTATATATATAATATAAAGGTCGTTCATATTTAAGTTTGTCACAGTTATCCTTTGCCTATGAGGTATTTGATAAAATGAAAAATATTATAGGAAATTGATTTTTAGAAATTAATTTTTTGAAATTTAATTTTTAGAAAATGAATTTTTTCAGAATTTTTTTTACAATATTTGGTTAATTATAAAAGAAAATAGAATTTATAAGTAATTAAATAAATTTATAAAGAATAAAATTATATTTTAACAAAAATATGTAAAATCACTTTTTTAGTAAATTTTAAAATGATATTTTTTTAATAAAATCTATTTTTTCTATCAGTTTTCCACATTATAAAATTTATTTTTTACTAAGGATTATAAATTCTTGTTTTTTAAAAATTATTCAAATAAAAAAAAATTACTTTTCTAGAAAATTTTAAATTCTTATTAATTTTATCATAACTCAAACACTCCATTAGAATAATAATAAAAAAAACAGTCTGAAATCTATATACCACAACTATGTTAAATTAAAGTAGGTAAAAAAAATTTAAAATTTAAATTCTTATACCCCAATATAAAAATAAAAAAAAATAAAAATAAAAAAAAAAGAAAGAAAGACAGACTGGTGAATTTTTTATCAATCACAATTTCCTGCTTGTGACCGATTAATCATGAAGCCACTGGAAAATGCAAGTTTAAAGTTGAAAGGTTGGGTTGGATTTTGGAACAAGAGGACATCAAACATTTGCACTATTCTCGGGTCTTATGGTGCCTTTTGTGTTGTAGGATTGGACCGGACCGTTTTAAGTTTAGACTAATCAAATTGAAATATTTTAAATTTAATTCAATATTATTGGATAAAATTTTCAACAATCCAGTTTAATTCACTTCAGTTTTTCAATTCAAATGGTCAGAGATTCAATGTCCAATAATATTTAATAGCAATAGTGACCGAATGGCATTGAACTCGTTACTAGCTGCCGCCTCATAAGAATAAAAAAAATTAACCAAAGTCGAAATTTTTAATAGCCAGAGTATTTAAATGACCGTGGCAACAGCGTTTCATCCCATAGCAACAAGATTAGTACCCATCGTTTCTTACAAACACTTATACGAAACCTTTTCCATTTTTGTGGAGGCCCAAATTGAAATAAGCCTAGAGGCCCAGTAACCAAGGGACTATAAGAAAAGCAGTTAGTGTATACACTCACATTTTTACGTGTGTGTATACAGAATTTTTGTCCGGTATTTTGAAACAGTCTACAAATTTGGGCGGAGTAATACAAAAAATCCACATATTTTACGCCCATAAAAAGGTTGCTCAATGAGTCCATCAGCTAAGTTTCATTTCCCTCGATCGGGTAGTTATGATGCACCAAAGCAGTGACATATACACAAGCACATTATTATGTTTTTAAGGCCCATAAAATGGGAGAATTTTTCAGAGTTCCACCTGTATTATTGATTACGGATAATTATAAAAGTCCAAATGGCACTAACGCAGTTTAAAGCCTTTTTTTTTTTTTTTTTTTTGAATTTTGATTAATTTTTTTTGGTAATATTGAATTTTCCTTAATTGGGATAACATAGCAATTACTTTTCCTTTGGTGGGATTATTACATATTACAATCTCCAACAATTTTTACCTTGAATCTTTTCATGCCCACTTTTTTTTTTTTTCTTTTTGGAATGATTATAGATGGTATTCTCCACCGATTTTTATCAAGGTTCTTTGTTTTTTCAATCCCAATCCTTGATGAAGACACCATTAAAAAACCTAACTTGAATATTTAAGATACATTTTCATAAATTGCAGTCAAACACTTAAAATCTTCATTATTAATTTGCATTATTCTTTGTTTATGGATGTCTAAAATACGACCCGATCTTGTTTATTTTGTTTCTCCATCCTTTCTGTAAACTTGATGGCATAATTATATAATTATCAAATATATAGGAGAAATACACAAAGTTGTGAAAAACTGTTAAAAACAAAGATCTATGATGGATTGGCTGACGGTGAAAAAGTTGTAGGATGTTTTTGTTTTTCAATTTATTGAAAAATAAGTTGTAGGCTAGAAAAAGAAACGGAAGAAAAACAAACCAACGGCATAAAATTATATGCTGATTTGGATTTTTTTGTTTATGATATGTGATTAATAGTATAGGTGACATTTTTTAAATGGTTATATGTACCAAATCATCTTATACATCATGTGTACTGAAAAATTTCTCTTAAAATGGATGCACATCTATCTGCAGTCAGTAGCTATCAAAGAAAGGTACTACTTTTGCTTTTTTCAGGGCTTTGTATTTTTTTTTTTTTTATATTTTTGATCCTAAATTTTTTTTCCATAAATAAGATAGGCCGTACATATAGAATAAGGAAAAATGGCAAATTGATCCTAAAACAGTGACAAATACGGGAAAGATGAAATGTATGATTCTAAAGGGATATTGATGCTTCTCACAGATTATGCTCTTTTTTTTTCTTTCTTTTGTTTTTTTTCCCCTCACCCCCACCACAAGAGCAAAATTTTATAAGAAACCCAAACTTAAAACATCACTTTTTTAATTTTTGGATGGATAAAATTGTAGCAAGGAAAAGGAAGTTTCCTAGTGCTTCATTTTCTTGGATTAACTCGAGTTATAATGATGAATAATATAGAAAAAGATTTTATAAAGTTTCCTGTTCCAAATCTCCAAAAAAAAAAACAAGTTGTTTATAATAGTAATAGTAATAATAATACAAGCTTTTTTTTTTATATAACATTGGATCTATAAGTCAAAATACTTTTTGGTTACCCTTTTATTCTATTCTTTTGTTCTCTGTCTATTTATTTTTCTTATTTTGGCCCCATGGGTGCCAACAACTGAAAGCTCTAAGCAAAGAAATAAATGACAAAGAAGCAAAGTGATTCCTGTAGGGTTAGGCAAAGAAAAAGTGAGATATACCATTTTAAAGTACAAATTCTGTTTGTATGCCTTTCTTTATTTATTTTTATTTTTATTTTTAATAAAACATATGCATAGAGGTGTGAAATTTCCATTTAAATCCACTGTTGAGGGTTTGAGAGCTTCGAACCTTGTTTTTCTTTTACTTTGTTTTTTTTTTTTTTTTAATAAACGCATCTATGTTATGGCTACTTTTTATGATTATTATTCTCCAGTATGATTATCCTATTGCATAAACTAGTTATGTTTCTATTATTTTTCTCTTATTGGTTTAGAATAGAAAATATAATTTGTGAAGGAAAAATATTCCACCTACTTATTTCAATAATCTTATATCTTTCTCCTCGAATGAAATTCTAATACTCCAAGAGTTTAAGAGTTTGTACTGTTCTCTAATACACATATGGGACCGATAGTATGGAATCCAGATATATATTATAGAAAGGAATACATAGTAGATTTTTAATCCTAATCTTCTTTACTCAGCAAAAAATTTCTAAGAAGGCCCATTTTTTTTTTCCCAAAAAAGAAAAGAAAAGAAAACTATGATGTTATAATTTACATAATATACATACGTATATCACCTGTTATTTTACATTACAACTAAATAACATGTATATTTATTTATATTATAAAACATTACTCTAGCCGCACAAAAATATTACTCGCAGAATCTTCAACGCAAATATATATATATATATATAGATTTGCATAAAAATTGGTTAACAGCTTATTATTATCATAATTTAAAGAAATCCCCACATGAATTTTATTTTTATTTATTTATTTTTTTGTACTGGGTGGAAGAAACTGGGAAAAATATATAAATAAATTGAAAACTATGCCAATTGCCAGCCAAATCAGTTTTGCAGTTTCCTTGAAGACTTTTCGAAAGCCAAATTCGTTCATTGCAAGCCCAAAAAATATTAAAAATAAATAAATAAATAAACTTTCTGACTCTCCAATTCCTCCGTTTGGCTTTTTAATCTTTGACTTTTGGATTCGGAACATTAATATTATTTTTCTTTTCATTTTTATTCAAACCCCACGCGCTTTTTAGTCTCAAGAACTCACCTTCAAACTCATTTGTCAACTCTCTCTCTCTCTCTCTGTGCATAAATACAACATTTGAAGCACTTACACGCATTTTCTTTTTCAAATCAACAAAACCAAACAAAATTCCTTCTCGAAAAGTCAACTCTCTTTTCTTCTTCTTATTCTTCTCCAAAACACAAACACCGCTTTCACATTTTTTTTTTGGTTTTTTAAAGCTAAAAATCGAATTCCGAGCTTTTAAAACCATCTGCACAAAGAAAATAAATTAATTCTCAACTTCCCTATTTTTGTTTTCTGTTTTCTGTTTTTGAATGGGAAATAGCGTCGGAAAGATTGGACTCTGTTTGGCCGGCGCCGGAGAAATATCACGGCGGCATGATATCGCCGTCATTCTAGGTGACACACTTGACGAAGGTTTGGGCCATTCCTTCTGTTACGTCCGACCCGACCGGGCCCTCCTCTCCAACTCCAAGGTTCACTCTGACGAAGAGAACGCCACAACGACAACGTTCCGATCAATCTCAGGAGCTTCAGTGAGCGCGAACACATCGACTCCACTCTCCACGGCTCTCATTGATGTATACCCATATAGCAATGGCTTCGATCGAGCTGCTAAGTTCGAGAGCTCCACTTCCTTCGCTTCGATTCCTCTGCAACCCGTACCTCGGAGTTCGAACAACCTCGGATTCCCCGGTTCGGGTCCGATCGAGAGAGGGTTCTTGTCGGGTCCGATCGAGCGGGGTTTCGTTTCGGGACCGATTGATCGTGGGTTTTATTCAGGTCCGGTTCTAAAAGAGTGCGACGATGAGCTTCAGAGAAGCTTTTCCCATGGTGGGTTTGATGAAATCAGAGCAAAAACCAAGAAGAAGAAAAGAAGCTTGATGAAGATTCTTCAGAGAGCTATTTCCAACACCATAGTTCGTGGGCACAAGTCCATTGTAGCTCCGATCAAAGGGGTTGTTTCTTCGGTTAAACAATCAGATTCAGATAAGAATATCGAGGTGAATGAAGCTGTGAATGGTAGTATCCATTTCAGTAGCCATTTGAGCTCCAACAACGGTGATGATGTTGATGGTAATGATGATGATGATGATTATTCAATGGAAAGTCAGAATCTTCAATGGGCACAAGGAAAAGCCGGTGAGGATCGAGTTCATTTAGTGATTTCCGAGGAACATGGTTGGGTTTTTGTTGGGATTTTTGATGGGTTTAACGGCCCGGATGCTCCTGATTATCTGCTTTCCAATCTATACTCTGCTGTGCATAAGGAACTCAAAGGGTTATTATGGAATGACAAATTCGAATCCTCGAATTCGAATCCGAAAGAATCAACAGAGGGAATCAAAAGTAATGAAATGGTTGATGGGGATGTGGAATTGGATTTGGATTTAGATTCTAGTTCTAAGAGAAAGATAAGTAGGAGTAGAAAAGGGGTTTCGAAAGAATGGGAGAAGAGTCGGAGGAGATGGAAATGTGAATGGAACAGGGAAAGAGTAGAAATTGAAAGCAAACCAAAAGACAAGTTGAACCGATCGGTATCAAATGGAGTTGGAGCTGTTAACCACTCTGATGTTTTGGAAGCCCTTTCTGTGGCTTTGAGGAAGACAGAAGATTCGTATTTGGGTATTGCAGACATGATGGTAATGGAGAATCCTGAGTTGGCTCTGATGGGTTCTTGTGTTCTGGTTATGTTGATGAAGGGAGATGATGTTTACTTGATGAATGTTGGGGATAGCCGAGCTGTTTTGGCTCAGAAACCTGAGCCGGACATTGGCACACGAAGAGAGCAGCGAAGGGATTTGGATCGGATCAATGAGGAAACGATTGATGATGTTGAGTTATGTAATGCTGATGAATGTTACGGTTTTACCAATTTAACTTCCCTTCAGCTAACTGTGGATCATAGCACATATGTTAAAGAGGTAGCTTTTTTTCTCGCCGCATTGAATTTTCCATGTCTGAGTTTGTTTTTGTTTTTTTGGGTGAACTAAAGTCCCTTTAAATTTAATTTTTCAGGAAGTTGAGAGAATCGAGAATGAACATCCGGATGATGCTTCTGCAATAATGAATGACAGAGTAAAAGGCTACTTGAAGGTCACTCGAGCTTTCGGAGCCGGCTTTCTCAAGCAGGTATTTTTTTATACGCAAAACTCATAGTTAAATGCAAATTACCTTAACAAATGTGAAAAGACAAAAAGATTACTGAAATGGTATCCATTGGAATCGTCAAGTAATGAATGAAAAACCATTGGGAATTCTATTGTTTTTTTTCCCAAGATTTAGTAACGTTTGGTTGTTTGATTCTTTTGAATGGAATTAAGCTAGCTTGTTAGTTCAATTTGCCTATGTTTTGATAGAAATCTGCTATGTATCATAAATTGTGAGTTTTCGCTTTGCATTTTTCTTTTTGATAAGCATTGATTTTCGCTTTCTTTTGCAGCCAAAATGGAACGATGCTTTGCTTGAGATGTTCAGAATCGACTATGTCGGAACTTCCCCCTACATCACTTGTTTACCTACACTTCACCATCACAAACTCAGCCAAAGGGACAGATTCTTGATATTGTCTTCTGATGGTCTCTACCAATACTTCACCAACGAAGAGGCCGTTTCCGAAGTTGAGTTGTTCATCTCTTCATTTCCTGAGGGAGATCCTGCGCAACATCTCATTGAGGAAGTGTTGTTCCGAGCAGCAAGGAAAGCCGGTAGGTCTTATCTTTATTTTGATTTTTCATTGAATTGCATAACTAACTAATTAACATTAACAATTTTAATTTACTTCATCGAAATTGTGACATGCCAGGTATGGATTTTCACGAATTGCTCGACATCCCACAAGGGGAACGCCGTCGTTACCACGACGATGTTTCCATCATTGTTATTTCTTTGGAGGGAAGAATATGGCGTTCATCTGTGTAAATACAAATATTAGCAAAATACAAAGTATATACAGAAAAGGTTGAGGCAATTTTGCCATTTCCTTCGTTTGTATATCTTTTTTTTGGTTATCAACTTTGTAGCATACAAATTAGGCACAGAAAAACAACCTTTTCTTGTATATCAAGATGTGAAAGATTGTAAAGCTGCTAAAATTTTACCCTGTTTTCTCCTTAAATATGATAGATGAATATAATATACACCCTTTTAAGGTTTTTCTATCAAACTCCTTTTCTTAATAATAAGGATAAATTTTTTAGTTAGTTCAGAGCAAGAAAGCAAACATTAGAGTTGTTGAGCAATTACACCGACAAATGACTGCATTGTCATTGTTGTTTGGGACTCCAGAAAAAAGACAGGAACGAGGAAACTGCTTTTTCTTTTTTATTATTATTATTTTTTTCCATGTGAATTTGACTGCCTTTGTGAATCTCCTAAACCATATATACATAAACCCATGTGACAAAAGAACCCCAAATTCACTTTTTTTGTTTTTTGGGTTTTTTTCTTGTAGTAAACCAACATCGAATCAGACAGGAAATGAAGACTTAGATTCAATTTACTTGGAAAATGGAGTTGTTAATGTATTTCCAAAGGTTTTTGTTCAATTCAAACGTAAGGGGGCTTTAAACCATGAAAGTCTTTTCCCTACCAAATCTAAAAAATTCAGAAGCAGCTAGCTAGCTTTGTCGCCATACATTTTCAATCTATCCTAATGGACCCAACTGCAGTATATTGGGTTAGTTTTAGATTCCTCTCTTAGTGGGGTCTTGGTTAAATATGCATTACTGGCTGAAAATTATGTCGTTTTGTGGTTAGGTACTATATTAAAAGCTGAAATTTCTTAATAGAAAAAAGAAGTTTTTAAAGTTCCATTCTCTTAGCAAAAAATAAAAATAAAAAATAAAAAAAATATGAAATGCATGTTTATTTGTTGAGGCAGTGCAGTTGGAAATGATAGTGATAGTCAAGCAAATACCCACATTTGTTTTATTTCTTTGAACAATTTTTCTGTTTCTATGAAAGATTGTCTTCCCATTTGACAGCCAAAAGATGTGACTTTTCTGAACCTTCTAAACCCAATTAAAAAGGTCAGCTATTGCGCGTTTGGCAAAATCTATATATATTTTTTAAATTGATTTTATTTAAATATTTAAAAGACCATGATATTGACAAGCACTGCGTTTATAATTTGACCAAGACTATATAGAAGCAGTTACGGTCTTAGAAGATGATGATGAAAAGTGGTAGGCTTTATAATATTGGAATGTGCTCCCTATGAGATCAGATGCATTTAATTGGTGCTATAGATAAAACTTAAAATAGCAATGCCTTTTTTTTTTTTTTCCCTTTTTATTTTATTTTATTTAAATGAAAAAAATGATATTTGTAAGGGACAATAAATAAAAATTTAAATGCTAAATAACAATTTAAATGGTTATATTTAAAAATTTTAATTTTTTTTTAAATTTTAATATAAAAAATAATAAAATTAAATATTTCAATTAAAATTTACTATATAAATTAATAATTATCATTAATAATGATAAATAATAAATTTTTTTATATAATACTGGTAAAGTTATCAAAATTTTCACAAAATTTAATTATTATCAATCATATCATTAATAAATAAATTGATAAATATTTTGATAATTTCAATATTATTATTTTTTAATATAAATAATGGGTTGACAATTGACAAAGTAAAAAGCAGAAAAAGAAATAAAGGTAAACGTTATTGACTATCATTAATGTTTTGACACAATTACGGAGATTTTATAGCTGGTTTGAAAATTTGTAATGGATTATCTTAGCTTAAACCAAATGGGCTAGTTGATAAAATTCCAATTCTACAAAAGAGAACCAAGACAACTTTTAAACAGGGGGTGACTTCCCATAAATACTTGACGAAAAGTCTATGATATTATTCCAAAAAACAAATAATTATACGAAAAGTTATTCACTGCCATAACTTAATGCTTGAAGTAATTATAGTTCAGTCACTACTAGTTTGAAAAGTTATCATTTTGCTCCCTGGTTTCTCTAAAATGAATAATTTAATCATTTGAAACCAATCCTAGCTGGTCATTACGGATGCAACTTTATAACTACAAGGACATAGTTTAAAAATTTTAAAACTAGTACAATGATTACTGTAACAATAATATTAAAAACAAGTTCTTTAACCAATTTTATTTCTTTCATAATATTTAATTGGTTTATATTGAATTTTCTTTTTTCTTTTTTTCATTTTCATGTCTAATTTATATTATTTTTTCAATCAAAAATATGTTGATATATCATTTGTTACAGTAGTTGATAAATAAATTGACAAACAAATTATTATTCAAAGAGGTTGATAAAATTATCTCAAAAATAAATCTCAACCACACATTTAAAAAAAATTCAACATATTTCAAAGATGTATATAATTATTGTAAAATCAAATCAAGAAAGAACCATATCTCTAAAGCGTGATGAAACTATACCAAACTTCCCAGTATGTGGATTAAATTAATTTAAAATAAAACTAAGCACACCATTTGAAATCGTCATATTTCTAAGATTGTCAAATCAAATCAGGAGAGAACCATATCTCTATTCTAAAGTCTCATGGACCATTAATTAAAACGAAAATAAGTCTCATGAAACCATTAATTAATACCAAAAAAAGGTTGGGTTTGAACTTGAATTTTTTGGACCGTCACGTGTTGCCTTGGCAAATAAAATCATATATATATATATATAGGTATGGAAAATGAAATTTGGAAACTCAAAAATCATATCTTTGCCATGATTTTAGGAGGGTTTTCAAAATTAAAACCTTCAGCCGGGGTTGACTTTCAAATCCAAAAGACATGATTTGCATATGCATATAAAAAATATACATATAATTCTCATTTTTATTTCTAAATAAATTTTCAATGAATGCTGTCTCGAGGATGTGGGATTTAAGCTGGGAAACCTACACCAAGTGATGTGCCTATGAGATTACATAAAATGTACCTAAACTAATGTCTAAAGCAGCAATACTTTTTGAAACAAGCTAAACAAAATAGATGTTCTAGAATTTTGCATGAACAAGTTTGGATCATTACCACCAAGCTCAATGTCAATTTCGCCTGTCTAATCTCATGGGATAATTGGGATTTGGAAAAGCTTCTAAAAGCATAAATTAAAATTCCAAAACAGCACCTGTGCAATGACATCCTTGAAGCTTCTTAGAAAGAATCTAGATTTACATTCTTTCTTTCTTTTTAAAAATAAAAAATAAAAAATAATAGTTGAAGAGAAATAAATGTTTTTGATCAAATAACACTTTGATGCAACCCCAGTTCGAACCAGCAAACTTGAACAAAATATTTGACCAAATAAGAGGCTCAATTGAGTAATGAGAGGGTACTTACTTGAAAATTGACATACCATATTCCAGTAGAGAATGCTACTCATCGTATTCATCTGGGAAGACTAGAGAGGAAAAGGATCCCTTGGTGAATAAAAACAACTGCTACTAAAAATATTCACTGCCCTCGCTAGCAACCTGCAGAATTCATGAAATGAAGCTCCTTGAAGCTTAGAAGAAAATCACTGTCACGGCTTTAGGATCTTATCAATGCAGAAAATAAATAATGTATAATTATGCAGCTGGCGAAATTAAATAAGTTGAAATTCTTTAAAATTCAGTTGGAAAAAGCTTCAATTCTTCAAAGAATGTACACAAGATTTCCACAGTTTTCTGAAAGATAATAATACACAAAGAGCACAGAAATTTATACTGCATGTTTCAAAATCATAGCTCTCTCAATCGAAGAAAAAGCCATCTTCTGGTTAAGATTTACACCTTAATTTTGACATGTAGGGAATATGATACGCTTTGAACCAGAAGAGAATTTTTATACATTCAAAAAATGGAGACCTGCAGTTGGGTGGTCCAGGTTCCGTCATACTCATGTGAAATCCATATGAACGCAGGTGGGGTTGCAAGGATATGGGCAATCAATTTGCTTTACTACTTTCCGATCAAAGTACCAATCTCCTACAGATTCTGCAATTGTCTGTTCCCATAGGCAGTAAAAGTCATATGGATAGAATAAAAGGCAGAAGTAAATGCCAAAAATGTCAAAAGTTATGGTGCTTAAGTTTAAATGATGATAAGCACCAATGACAAAACTTTAGCATAATGGGCAAAAAACAAACATGAGAAACAAAGCATTTGGTAAAACCATCATAAAAAACCTCAAAGCCCATTTGATCTTTCACACTTTTATTCGTATCAAAATATTTTTTCAATGACAGGAAATAAAGTAATGCTGTCTGGAGCAGGAAATCGTTTGAGAAACCAGATTGAAGAGCTTCCACTCTGGTTACAGAGTTCCTGAAATATACTGGCAGGCAAAAAAAGCCATCTTTTCTGGCAATTATAATTTAAATATTCACATGTTATATATATATATATATATATATGCAAGCACTGCCACGAATTAAACTTCAGACATTAACCAAATGCCCAGCAGTTATCAAACCTAAAGTCAGACGAGAGGGACAGGAACAGAAGGACAATACAGCAGAGAGCATAGAAACAGTTTGCAGAGACAAAATGCTTCCCACGGAAAACTGTGTTTCTTATTAACTTGAAATCTTCATATGGTATCTAATGCAATCCAGATGAACTTTTCTCACCTTATTGTTTATTCTAGGAGAATTTGGTGAATGCCATGTTTCAGCCATCCATGTCTGACAATGAATAAAGCAAGAATTTATAAATATTCCACCCATCTTATTCTTCTGGAATTCACTCAATGCCCTCAGTAGAGAATCACGGAATCCTGTATAAGATAAGTCAATGAGTTAATTGCCTTTTCATAGATAGATGTTTGTATCCACGTTGTCAAATGATAAAGAGGCAAGGAAATTAAATCTGTTCTACTCAGATTGTTTCCTGTATCAGTTAATGTTGCTTATCCAGGTTTTTACCAGAAACAAACTCCTTGAGTAAATAACACATAAGACAAACCAACAGTTACAGTTACTCTGCGGAAACTATATATGGGCTTCCTTATGGGTTTGGGAAAGATCCAGTCAATAGTCCTACTGCAGTATTAATCTTATGGGCTGTTACTATTTAGATTTTATAGTCAACAATCTATCCTTTGATTACTACAATTAGATGTTCCCTAAAAAAATAGCACAAACAATTGATTATATCTTTCAGGGCGTGAAGTGCGTAACCTAGATTTATATTCAATAGAACATATTTTTGGGTAGTTCTGGATTGCAATTAATCACTTGTTCTTATGATCTATGCAACCTTCAAGATTGAACAGCCATATGTTTGGATTTTAAACTACTTTGCCAGTACAAGTGACTTCTATACCACCAATAATTGTATGCGTGTTATTCACTAGACAATCACGTAATACCTTGTACTATTTTGATCTGGCTAGGATTGCAATTATGAATGTTGAGTCTGCAGCTTCTCCAGTAGCCATGAGGATCTAATGCATTGGGTACCAGGACATGTTGTATCTGATTATCATCCAATTATTATAAGAAAAAAGCCATAGTACAAGTACATATCTAGGAAATAATGCTAGGATATTGAAGAAATGTTACCTGCCAAAAATCATAAGCTGGATTGACAAGGAACACCGGGGTGCGTATGTTTTTAATCAGTTGTTGAGGAAAGAGACACTGCCATTTCAATCCACAACAAATAATTAGGGGCTTAATGATAAAATTTATGATTGTCTAGCAATAAATAACTATATCAAAAATTTGACCAGTGATAGTGAAAAGAAAGAGAAACCCACCTCTGATGGTTCCATTCCCGCAACACAATCCTTGGGCAAACTTTTGGCTACACCCTGAAGCATACTGACATCAGCAATAGATATGAACAGTTCTTCAAAATAAACCCTTTTCCCTCTTCTCCCCAGCACCCTCTCTTCCCTCAGGGGAGAGAGAAGAGGATATGTGTAGAAAGTGGTAGGATGTGCCTTTTGCCTAGACCAGATTCAATCAAGGCACATTTTATACAGCCTTACCACACATTTTATTACTTGGACCATTTAGATTAGAAAAGCTCTAGCAGTATGTACGTAATATACACATTATATAGTGGGATAATAAACCAGATCTCAACATCAGAAGAGGATATTTTGATATAAAGGATCTCAGATAAGTACCACCAAGACATAGACTAAATAAAGTGACAGCCTGACAGATCAGATCAATACCTGAAGTAGGACCACATCATGATAAAAAGATCTCATCGTGTGATTTCCAAAAACATCAATCCTGCAATGGAGGACAAAATACCATAACTGAAATTATCTTTTCCATATTTAGAGCAGAGGATGACTACTAACAGAAACAAGTAGTTGTGGCTAAACTCTAAGCATATGACAATTGAAATTCCTATTTCTGTAGCTTGAATGGTAAACATAATTTTTATATTTAAATTTTGAAGTTGCTTGAAAATACAATGATAAAAGGTATTTTTATCATATCTGGCCTCTTTCATGACAATTGAAATTTATATTTCATAGCTTGAATGGTAAATATAATTTTTATATATAGATTTTGAAGTTGCTTGAAATACAATGATAAAAGGTATTTTAATCATATCTGGCCTCCCTCATGAATGTTATAACATGAAACTAAATTCAGGCAACTATCTCAGAATCCCACTGATTGTATAACTAGAAGCGAATTTACAAGAAAGTGAAATCCTAAAAGACAACCAGTTGGTCGAATATAACTTTTTAAACAACACAAACCACTAAGCTAA
The DNA here is from genome assembly GCF_031755915.1 of Ziziphus jujuba. Classification (NCBI taxonomy): domain Eukaryota; kingdom Viridiplantae; phylum Streptophyta; class Magnoliopsida; order Rosales; family Rhamnaceae; genus Ziziphus; species Ziziphus jujuba. The sequence continues at coordinate 13,482,638 of NC_083384.1, forward strand.
AAGTATTGGTGCAGAAGGCACTGACAACAGTAAAACATACTCATCAAGGAAAAAACCTGCATCAGCAAGACACTTGACAGTTGCATTTTTTGGTAGAAGTTTTCGGAAGTCATCGCAGTGTATAAGAGTTGCCAAACCACCAGCGGAGCATCCCGAAAGAAGAGCCTAAGAAAATATATCATGTATATCAGAAAAGCAGAAAATTCTCATATCATATATCAACTTCAGACATAGGTAAAACCACTGGATGTAATTCTGCTTTAGAAACTTGTTCATTGAGGAAAGCAGATTTATTGACTTATATCAGTCACATATAGATTGGGTGCAGAAGGCAAATTCAATTATAAAAAACCACTGAATCATTTTATTCATACAGAAAAGTTTTCACAAACTAACTACCAAGGATACAAAAAAGCCATTATATGACATTATACAATAGTACATAATAAACAATATGTAATCATCTTTTAGAGTCATGAATAAAGGGTTAATCGTCAGTCCATCTATAATTGTTGAATGACATACATACTCAAAATTGCATTGATATCTTATCGTTAAATTTACAGACCATATTAACATTTAGATCTCATTACGAAACAATTTGAGATTAACTAAAGCAACAAGAAAGCTACCTGTTTCGCTTTAGACATGCCAATTGATAAGAGTTCATCCATAAGCGATTCCCAGATGATCTGGCCTCTAAAGAAAAGCTTATCTCCATTCTACAGGATGCAAGACAAAATAACAACAATAATGTAGGCGTAAATGTAAAATAGTATTTGTCCGGTTAACTACAAAGGTTTTTCTTTTAAATTTATATACCCAAACTTACCTTCAACTCACTTTCTGGACGGCCAGCTAAAGATGCACCATCACAGTATCGGATCTTGACTTTATTCCAGTTAAAGAAATCTATTAAAAGTTCAAAAGAAAGAATACTTCAAATCAACATTTTCACTACACATTAACCTAAAAAAATAGTTGGTAAAAAGCCTAAAACTGATGAAATATCCAATATTATTTATATTACAGTAATTTTTTGGTGAATACTTATATTACAGTATTAAACATGAATATGAGGTGGTGATTATAAAAGATTAACAAAGATAATCCTCGAATTATAAATCTAACAAAGTCAGTTGGAAAAAACCAAATGGAAAATTAAGCATTATCAAGAGCACTAATTGCTTGGAAAAACTTAAATTTACCAGGATTTTCTGATGAGTCACGGCTTAAAATCCCAGAAAATCGAACTTGACGTTCCATGTATTTAGAAGAGCCTAATGGCGTATTCTTACGAAGGGAACACGATGCTATTGTATTGCACCAACCTCCACCCTACTCCTCAATCCAAACCCAGAAAAAAAAATTTCAAAAAAAGAAAATCTAAAATGTAAAATTTGCTATTGAAAACTATAATTTAAGGCATTAAATATTTGGACTGGGTTTAAAAAAATAAAACCTCAATGTGAAGAAGCCAATTGTGAGCACCAGAACCAAAACCCTTTTGGAAATGATATCCAGGAACACTCCCATCTAAACAAACTGGCCAAAAAAAAATAAATAAATAACACACACCCAAAAGTCCTATTGAAAGTTAAAGCTGCAAAAAACAAAAATACAACTTGAACTGTTTCTTGCTACAGGGGAAATTTAAGGAAAAGAAAAAGAGATGAGAATCCAGTACGGGCGCCTCTATGGTTGGCGTTGCGCAACAGGGTCAAGTCGACGAAATCAGAAGCGGAGGTGAGATCGACTGGGTGAGTGATTTTGAAGTCATCGTCGCGCCAAGAGATGGAAATGAGGGAGAGAGCGAAGAGGGTGAGAGTGAATCCGACGGCTGCGATTGCCCAGTCCTTCTTTGCCCACCTTCTCCACCAAAGAAGAGCACGAAGCCTGCTTTGGTTCGCCATTGAAACACCAGTGAGTAGAATAAAGTATATCAGCAGCTATTTTCTCTTGTAGCTCATAATCTCCGATCTAGCAGGTCCTTTCACTTTGTATTATAAAAATGAAAAAAACTGTCACTAATAACGGTCAACTGGACATTTACCCATAAATTAATCAACTTTGGAAGCCAAAGAAAGAATATAATAATCATAATCATAATCATCAATTCCAAGTTGAGTTTATCCGTTCAAAAATTAAAAAAATAAAATAAAATACTCTTCCAAGTTGATTTACAGATAATCAAGTAAAATGTTACTAAGCGAAAAAGGGAAATTTGTTATGAGTTACCACTTACCAGTGTCGTTAAAATGAGGTATTGTTTTTTTTTTTTTTTTTTTTAATGTATACTTTTTGGATTTTATTTGTGCTAGTAGTTATAAATCTTCACAATTTCATAAAAATACAATCAATTAACTTTTATCGCGTTCTTATATGCTCAATTTTTATAAAAATACAAAAATATTTTGAAAAGTTTGAGTATTTTTGTGTCAACTTTTTTATATCTAAAAAATATTTTACACAATTAATAGCTTGTTACATCAAATGAGGTAATCAAAGTTTTGTTTGAGAAGTATAAAAAGTTAAAAGAAAAATTAATTTCGGGATTTAATTTTCTATGAATTGGTTTTCTGTTAAATATTTTTTTTATTATATTTAGAATTGAAATTTATATGTAATTAAATTGAATATTATAAAATAGATTAACGATAAATATATATTTTTAAAAAATATCAAATTTATTTTATTTAAAATTTTTAAATGATACTTTTATAAATAAAAATAAATTTATCTTATTTTTCTATATTAATATGAATTTAATTTTTTTTATTCATATTTTTCTATTTTATAATAAAAATTCAAATTAAAAAAATATCAATTTTCAAAAAATTTAATCTCTACTAATTTTATCATTATTCAAACAATAGTTATTCTGGAAAAGCCGTAGATAAGTTACATCGTTATGTCATGTTGTGGTCACATTGATTGATACCAATTTGTACACCTAATTTAATTTGATTTTAAACATTTGAGAAAAAAAAAAAAATCCTAAATTTTCTCACTGCTTTTCCGTAAATTGAAATTCCGTAAATTTTAGTTTATCTTCTACATTTTTTCATCGCATTTTCTTACTTCTATATATTATCATACAACCAAACAAGAAAAATCCATCTTCCTTTTTCTTTTCTTATTATCTGCCATTTCCATCCTAATATTTAAGAACCAAACAAGAGTGGTAAGAATTTCACTGAGACTTGCATAAAGACCTAATGCACTTCTAGCATCCAAAATGAATGAAATCTTTCTACCATATAAACCTCTGAATCCCAGGTTCATGGTCCCAATGGAATGGTCGGTACAAGAACATCATCATTGTGAAGACATTGATGGCTATATACAAAAGTCCCATTAGAAACCAACTTTGGTAATCATCAACATGGGAATGAAGCATCAAGAAAAAGAATGGGATGGTGAAGTATCTAAACTCAATCAAAGGAGCAGGAACCAAAACTGCTGTGGTAGCCAAAAAAAATGCCAGCACCCAGATCTTCCTCTGAACTTTTCCTACCAAACAAATATCCAAAAAACAAGTCCATAATGAAGAACATGCGGAAATTACATATAATTAATGAACAAAGCTGCGCACTAACCCAATCTAGCGAAGATGGAAAGCCATGAATAAACATAAAGCGGAACCAGAAGGTACTTAAATGACCAGTGGGCTTTGATGACTTTCCGCCATAGATAGAAAGTGTAATGCCGATTATCAGCAAGGAGATAAGGATGAGCTATGCTGCAATGAGCAAAAGGTTTGTCATTCTTGCAACATGGAAAACATGATATATGATGGAAACTGTGACTCAATAGTTTACCTAAGAACATGTTTTTAACCAACAAAATGGCAAGAAACTATAACCAACAATGCGTCTATATATGAAAATCATGACCAATTACATGCCAATCAATCCAAAGCAAGTATTCTTTTTCAATCAACGAGATAAACTGGTACTTGTACTCAAAAAAACTAAACCCTGGTAACTTTGAAACATAAAGCAGTTTATGGGCCTGACCTGAAAAAATGAACAGAGATGAAGCTAGCAATAAAAGCCATAAATGCTTGAAAGAAACTAAGGGGCTTGTTCCTCCAAATTGAATGGAATAGATCTAGAGCTTGACTAACACTGAAATACAAAGGTGCCATAAGAAGAGCAGAAAAGAGGCCAAAATACATGATCTGTGCGAAATGCAGAGAAACTCCATGAGCCTCTTTGGCGCCTGCAATATCAGAGCAAAGTATGAGACAATAGCAACAAAGGACCCTTCATATGCTAAAAGAAAAAAAGACAAGGCTGAGAGATACCAAGAACTATACTTCCATTCCAATAGATAAAAGCAACAAAGGCTGCCAATAATATAAAAAAAGGAATGAAAGAAACAAAAAGCTTCCACTTTATATGTAAAGCTGTCAGAAATATGGTCTCAATCTCATCAATTAAACCTGCAATCAAAACCAACAAAATGTTATGTCTGGATTGCAAATAAGACATATAGACAATGAAGGAGTATGATCAGCCAATTCAGTTAGCTACCAAGTTGCATTCTCATATTTCCAGCCCCACAAAAAATGGGGGTTGATCCACTGTGTGAATTGTAGAAATAACATAAAAGCATTGCTAAATAACCTGATAATTCTTTAAATAAGCGGAGTCAAAACCTGATATAGAAGCTTTTGAAGAGGCATTTTTTGTGGGCATTGGCTGTATACCAGTATCTACTGGCGTATTAATTTTTCTCTTTCTCAAGCTTGATCTGAAAACAGCACCATCCATGGAAGCTTGCTGTCCTAAATACTTGATTGAGGCATCACCGTCACCTATATCTATTTTATCTCTCTTACAAGCAAATGTAAGATCTATAATCCCACTGCAAGCAACAAAAAGCATCCAAATAATATTTGTTTGTCGAATGACAACTGCCAGGGCACCAAGCTGCATTAACAAAGTGAATGAAATTTATATGAAATTCATGAACATGGGCACTCACACGCAAAAGAAAAATGTATGCATTCATGTAGGGTAGGGGTAAAAATGCATCCATTGTTAAATAACCTGATTATTCTTTAAATGCATGAAAATGCTGACGTTTGTCTAAAGCATATCCAACTCTCTATATCTTATAATTGACAATCATAAGAAAAAATTACAATAATTTTATCTTGCAGAGAACAGTTTCCCACTTTTAGGTTCTTATAAGAAGCAACTAACATTAACGTTGATGTCATATTTCCGCTCCAGAATCCCTTAACATCTATCTGTCGCTCAAGAAAACTTTACTGCACAACATTTTATACTTTGAGATGATCTAGGCTAATACAAGTCAGCCTGGTACAATGCAGTAAAGAAATGGGGTTGTGAAAATCACACACCCATCATAATTGAGTGTCTTTGCAAATTATATCATGTTCCAAAAAAATTAATAAAAGATATTTGAGATGACTCCATTACCAATCCACTGAACCAATAATTCTTCCTCAAACAGGCAAGATACATAGCAAGAACTGCAGTAAGTGATGCAACATCTGTATAATAGAGAAAAGTGAAGAACCAATGGAGAGGATACATAGATAGGACCACAGCATACACGGTTGCTTTTCTCTCATCAAGGGTCGGTCTCAAATTGGTGATAATCTCATATATAAGAATGCTGCATAATATTGCCAAGATACCATTTATTGATCGAAGAATCGGAATTGAGCAGACTTCAGGGAATGAAGATACTGCTTTTAAGTAAAACATGCCTGGAAACAAAGAAGCAACATGGGCAAGTGAAAGATAGTACCTGCAAAAGATTTACGTTACACATTTAAATTCTCCACTGATATAATTACTTAAATGAGGATTGAATTGAGCGCTTAAACATCTGTTATTTTGATAGAGAACAAAATGCAAGTACTTGTGAGGAAAGAGCAATATTTTCATAAGTACGTAATGCATACATACATAAACATTCAGCAAAAGAAAAAGAAACTATCTTATAGTAACCAGAGAGCATAAGAGCTGATTTATGGACACAATGCAAAGATACTTCATAACTCATCCAACATTGTCCCTCGATACATACTGCCATCGAAAGAACTTAATAAGCACATATTTTACGCAAATGGAAAACTAGAAACTAAATGTTAAAACCCATTATTCTCCGGCAAGACAGAAGACGTGCATATTCAATAACTGCTTAATTTCTACAAAGTAAGCAAAAACCAAAATTTACACATTACACTGGTGACTTATCCTTGTAGTACATAAGCAATTTTAATTTCAGCTGGTGGAATAAAAAATTTTGAAATATTATTGGTAATTATATGTGGATAGAATACATACAAGCCAGGAGGAGTGGTAATCATGGGGTCCCAACTTCTGAAATTGCCTTTGCAGTACTGTTGGGCCTGACGTATGTGGAAGATCTCATCCTACATACACATCATGGGCAATCCAACTTTCTCAAACGAAGCAAAAAATCATAAGTCACCAGGAAAATATATAACTGAAAAGAACGATTCCTTTAAATAAAAATAAATATAAAAAAAAAAAAGATTTTCTTCTTTTTTTCAGGTCCTGGGGCTTACCATGTAAGGTTCAGACACAATGCGATTCCCAATTATGGAAATGGGAATTACCCAAGAGCTCACAATCGCTGCAACAGCTATTCTACCCATCTCAGTCTCAGTGCCTCCCTATCACCCCCTATCTTTCTATCTGTATATGCAGAATAGCTTATAAGCTAATTCGCGGTCTCCTTCACAGAGCTAAGCCAAAATGAACTGAAAAAGAATCACCGACAACAAACACGCAGCCAATCAAAAGCCATACAAAATTAAACAGTAGGTTTTTTCAGGGTCATTGTCAAAATCGCAAAGTAGTAAAAAAAAAATTCATATTCTGATATTCAAAGCAAGTTACCAACAAAACGAATAAGAATAGCAGAATATCAGTAGTACAAAATAGATAGAGCAATGGCAAACTAGATTACTTGATGGACCCAATCTGGAACCAGTAAGCCCTGAGATTGTCGTGGAATCCCGCGCAAATTCTCCGACCAAGAGCTGAAGAAAGCAACAAGAGGTTTCAGTTTCAGAGGCCAAAAAAGCTAGTTGTGTTTTGTGGATTTGGTCGAATTTACAGAAGGAACTTTGCCAAACCGCCAACCCCAAAGACCCTGTTAAAGCGAATTTCACACCATTCAAAGCAGGGCGGTTCAAGAATCGATTCGTGTCTGAAATCGCTAATACCGAACGTGTTCGTTGCAGAAAACCGGTTCGATTTAATATAAACAGGGTTGAGAGGCTGAGCACCCAGAATTGTTCATTGCCATGGACGACGCAGAACAAGTACGGAGCAAAATGCTTGTTCTTTTTCTTTGTTTCTTTTTCCCCTCATTTGACCATCGACTTAGTATGACATGGCAATTTAATGAGCTGTCGTCATATGATTGGTTAATTGGAACCACGTAGGTAAAGAGGTGCTTTCACGTATTTTAATGAGCTGTCGTTTTATGATTCGTTATACAAGGTTCTCTCATTGTAGCTCCACGTCAATATTACTGACTGACGTGGTAGACCAACCAAAAAAATTTAAAAACTTTTTCTTTTTTCTAAAACTACTTTTTTGGTTACACTCCACAAAAATTATAAATAAATTAATTAAAAGATTCACCAAAAAAAATACATTATTAAAAGCATAATATTTTTAGAAAAAAAAAAGAAAAAAGAAGAAGCTGTTTTTTAAATATATATATATATATATATAGTGAAAAAATATGTGTTCTTTTGAAAAAATAGAAATTAATTGTTCTAATTTATTTATAAATGTAATCTCTCAGACTCAATTTTTGCCTAGAGAAAGAAAGAGAAATTTCTTTTGTTTTTAACAAAAATAATTGACCCAAAAAGATAGCAGTTAAATATTTTTGTTCATTTACAAAATATAATCTCTCAAGCTCAATTTCGGCCTCTGATCATGACCAGAAACAACAACGAGCCTCTGTAAAAGATAAAGAGAAAAGAGTGAGGTTTTGAGTAGCGGTGAAAACGATTGTCCGTGTGAAAGCGAGCATATTGACAATTTTTTTTTTGTAGTTTTTCAGTCGAAATTTCGAAGCCTCTAATGATAAAATTAATGTTAAGAGATATTAAAAGATTTTATATTATATATTTATTAAAAGATATTATTACTTTATTTATTTATATTTATTTTAGATTTTTTTATATTTTATAAATAAAAATTATATTAAAATTTAAATTAATAAAATAATAATGCATTATTTTACCATATCATACTGACAAATATTTTGATAAATTTTTCAATATCTTTAACATTACTCATGCTGAAAATGCATGTGCCTCCATCCACATATCATTCTTCTTATGGGTATTTATTCTTGTGTAAACATGCCATCAATATCAAAATTTTTATCAATTAATACAATATATCATTATTTTATTAATTTTATATTGAGCTTGATTTATTTATTTCTATTTAATTTACTTTAATTTTTTAACCAATAAAATAATATAATATAATTTTATCATATTAGTTGACAAACAACTTGCTAAGAAATCAATTCTTATAACACTTTTATGGTTATATGAATATTATTATGGGAAAAGTCGCTTGTTAAATAGTACTCAATTTTGTCCATGGTAGCACCCCGTATGCATGGATAACTACTAATTTTTTCCTTTAAAAAAAAAAGATAAATTTATTACACAAATATTTAACATATTTTGAGATAATTTTTGCAATTATATCTCTCCAAACCTTATAACCAAAAAAATAAATTAATTAATAAGTTTGGTGCTCTAGGCGTTTTGGGTTGGCTGCCTATCAGCAGCCTTATGATAAAAGGGAATAACTTTAATTTAAAATCAAACTCCAATGGAGATTCTTGAAGTTGATATTAGTAGTGGAAGGAGATGATTGTCAAGGATGGAGGCAATGGGCACAATCATGATTTATGAGTCATGTGCATCTCTCCTAATGATGCCCCATATATGCCTGTTTTTAACTTTAATTCTCTATACATGATCTTCCTCCTCTTTTTCTTTAGTTAAGATCTTTTTTTATATATATAATTAGTACAATTATATATATAATTAGTACAATTTCTCTTTTCATATAATATATAGTTAAGAGCTATTGAATCCTCGTGTCTAATGACAAAGATTATGTTCCAGTATTTACTTAATAAGTCCTCAATTATTCCACAGATCTCCATATGCAAAAACCAAAAGCCATTCCAGTTTCATATTATTTTCATTAATATTGGAGACTCTGAGTCATCCTCCAATCATCCAATGATAAACATTCCCTGTTTCAAATCATGATACAAGATCATGAATGGAACGTCATTTGCACGCGTATAGAGAAAGCATAGGATAGTGATCATAGAAGTTATATATACTATTTGATGATGAAAACCATGCACTCCAATCCAATGGTTGGTGATTCCCCCGTTTGCACTCAGAGCCTCAATTACACCCCCTTTTTTTTTTTAATCTAAAACAATTACCTCTCGTTTCTCTTCAATATTGGCCGCTATCTCTTTACTTTAATCATATCAAAATTTATGGTTCATCATATTTTACCTTTACATACTATTTAATAAAATCATATCAAAATTTAAGATTCATCATGTTTTACCTTACACAATTATAAAATTTTCTCTTTATTTTCTTAATTAATTGCAGAAATTTTTAAATTTGTCCATTAAAACCTTATTAGAAACTTATTATTCATTTTGTCTTTTTTATTTTTATTTTTATTTCCTTACAATGTATATGAGGACTTTTAGGGAAAAAAAAAAATAAGAGAGATAATGCGGGATGTCTAATATAAAGTTTTTGAAGTAAAATAAAGGATAGATGTTATAGTGAGAGTTTCAAAATTTGAAGTTTTCTTTTGTTACAATTATTTTTTCCTTTTTGTTTAGTTATAGTCAGTAGATAAATATTAAATTCTTTCAGTACTAAATTGCTTGACCTTCATTGAAAATCCTGTGTCAAATACGTTCAAACTGATGACTGTTCGTTTAATTCAACAGTAAATAGTTAAGCTAAATTTTGAGTTAAGACCAAGTGTAAATTCGTGAAAAAAACAAAGGGCAACAATATTGTAAATAACAATAACAAGAATAATAATGAGGATGATGATGCAAAAAGCCCTTGATTTCTATACAATTCTCAACTCCTAGGGCATGAATTCTCCGATTATATATATATATTTTTGTATGATTTAAAAAATGATATGAAACTTTTAACAAGTTTTAAAAATATTATTGGAGAAAAATTTTAAAATTTGTACAATTTTTAAAAAAAAATAATAATTAATGGAATAGAAAATGGGGTCCCTATCCTGACGGAGAAAACCTCATTGCCCTGACTGCCTACCAAACGAAGAATTAGGCTAAGACAAGACAAGGATGTAGAATCCCCGCCAGATGGAGATCGCGGGAGGCCGCCCCCCACTCCCACTGGTTGCCATCTCTATCAACTCCTATACTTTCAGTTGGGGAGTATCCTAAGTTATAGATAGACAACTAATAAAGTCTATTCCAGTACTTACTCTACCAACTCCATCAGATCCAAAAAGATTAGTATCACAGCCCAAAAAGCAACCACATCCAATCCACCATTAAGATTATTAATTACCAACCAAAAAAAAAAAAAAAAAGATTATTAATTACCATTAGTCATCATCTAGACAGCAGCAATATTGTTTATAATTATTCATATTTAGAGAAAATCACACATTTGGTCAAGGACTTTAGTTGGTTCTTAAATTGCTTTTTTAGCATCAAACCGAAAGAAATTAATAAAAATCTGCTACGAAATTTGTTTGCTTGTTTGTTTTTATTTTTTTTTTTATTTTTTTATTTTTATGCTACACTACTAATGTGATTCTCACTCATGAACCCCCTACGACAAATTTAGTTATTAGTACTATATGTACACCGACCAGAAAGTAAAGGTGATCACCGGACAATTCAAAGCACAAGTAAAAAATAAATCTTGAGATTTTATTTATTTATTTATTTATTTTCCTGAAATGTGATTATCCTAACAAGAGTAAGAGTTTTGGCTTTGGGAAAGGAGTACAAGTGCATAGCTCTAAAAGGAAAATAATATTAATATATATTTTTTTGGATAATGGAAATTAATATCAATATATGCATATCATTACCAGTCTGCAGTGTCTTACATTGTTATCTTGTTCAACCATTAGGACAGTGTCCCTGTAAGATCTTATCATTTATCAATGCTTGCATGTGCATGGAGATTGCATTTATGAAGGATAAGATTAGATTGTACGTACTTTAGAGAGAGACTAGTACTATCACTAAGCTATGAGGGCAAGTTGAAGGCAGCTATTTACTAGGCTTGCTGACAAAAGAAAGGTGACATCCAATGCATATTAATTCAACTCCCTCCTCCTTTTTATTCTATCATGATTATATTCAAGAGTTCGAATCCATTGTAACTCCTAATCTGTTTGTTAACTAATCCAGGAGGCTATCGTATGTCAAAGTCAATTTATGGTAAACAAATGGTGGAGTTGATTTTTATATAAAATTTACCATATGTATGATCCATATCTCTTATTATAATTGGGATGATTTATTTTTATTTCAAATAGATCCTTTTTGGTTATGAAAATGTCAATTATATTTCTAGATAGGATGAGAATGATAGATATTAGGAAAATTTTCATTTTAGTATTTTAAATTTAGATTTTACAAAATCTTGATTTTTAAGTTTCAATTTTTGCGATTTTGATTATGAAATTTCAAAATCATTGAAAATTGATAATATTAATTATTTTTTATATTAATATGATATCATGCTGATATCATAATTTATTTTTTAAAAATAAAAAAATTAAAAAAATTATTATTTTTTCATTTTATATTTATGTTTTTTTATTTGAAAAGTTTAATCCAATCTTTTTTTTTTAATATTTAAATTAAAGTACTCATAATCATAATTAAATATTTTTAGACTTAAAACTAGACCAAAAATAAAAATTAAAACATAATTGGAATTTTAGATCTAGTAAAAATAATTTTATTACACCAAAGATTAAAAACAATTTTTTGTGCCCAAACCAAATTGAAATTTCTTTCAAAAATGATTATTTCCATATTTGTATTTTAGTATATAATTAGATATGTGATTGAGTCGAGTTGAGCCGCTATTACAATTCTTAAGTTTGGGTTGCATAGTTTTTGAAGTGATCAAGTTTGACTTAAGCTCGTCAAGTTTTAAAATTCATTGCCTAATATTAGCTTAGATCATTTATAACAAGCACAAACTTAACTCGATTTAAGATAAAAATCTAAAAAGAATTAAACATTTAGTTATTAATATTTAATCTTAAATTATTAATACATTCTATTATTTTATAAAATTAAATATTTTATTACATTATTTATATATTATAAGCATTTTGCATTTTTAGTTAATATTATAAGTATTCTACATGATTAAATTAATAATATAATGTATAAATATGTATACAAATATAGATTCAAGCTATTAATGAGCTATTTGCGAGTTATTCTAAATCAGTTTGCATATTTTAGAGCTCCATTTTTTGTTCAAAAGTGGATCATATTTTTTGCAAGACAAGTTCGAGCAAGCTAAAATCGAGTTGAGCACTAGCCAATCTTGAATTGTTCAAATCTATTTACAACCTTATCTATAAGTCATTTGGTCAAATGAAAAAAAATTTCAAAAATGGAAAAACTAGACCATTTAGTTCTATTTTTTTGATCTAGTTTTTAATTTTTTTTGAAAAAATTATTTTTTTATTTATGAAAAATTAATTATAGCATTAGCGTGAAATAATTTTTTAAAAAATTTAAAATTAGACAATTTTTTTAAAAAAAATTTAGTCTAATTTTTATTTTGGTATTTTAGTCCTTTTTTTTTTTTTTTTTTTTTGGGTTTGGGCATAAACAATTACTTTTAATTTTTGGTCGGACAAAAATAATTTTATTAGACCAAAACTTCCAATTCTATTTTAATTTTTATTTTTGACCTGGTTTTAGAACCAAAAACATTTAATTATGCTTGTAGGTACTTTAATTTAAATATAAAAATGGAATGGATACAAGTTTTCAAATAAAAAATTATAAATAGAAAATAGAAAGTATTAAATTTATTTTTTATGATTTTTTAAAAAATATGTATTTTTTTGTTTCTGAAAAATGATTTAAGATATCAGCCAATATCATATTGATGTTAATACTTTAAAATAATTTTAAAGGTACAATTATTTCATAGTATCAACTTGCAATTACTTTGAAACTTCAAGGTCAAAATTGCCAAAATTGCGTAAACATTGAACTTCAAAGTATTAAAATATAATTTTTCTTATTGATTTATATTGAACTTAAAGAGTACATATATGAATGAATGTAGCTGTCAAAGTACGATGGGCAAATGAAAATCTTTGAAACTATTTGGGAGATAGACAAATCTTTGAAATTATTTAGGAGATGGATAATATTTTTCTATTGATCAAACCTTAGAACCGAAAATGATATTAATTCATTATCTATAGAGTTAGTTTCCACAAAAACGTTATATATATGATAAATATAGGAAGAATAAATGTGAATCTTTATATACTAATGACAAATCATCAAAGATTTTGCACACATGAGATGAAACTATTTTACTAGGCATGTAATAAGTAAAAAACTTTTGGAAGTAAGTGAAAGACTGGTTGGGATAGAAAATGAGATCTCTCTCTCTCTCTCTCTCAAATAATCAGAATAAAAAGTGCAAAAAGGGTAGGGTTTTGTTGCTTGATAGACAAACAAAGCATATTTTTACAGAGAATATGATGATGAATATAAATATTCATAATATATTTGCTCCATGAGAAAAAAGAGATATAAATACCAACTCTGGTCTCACCAATCAACAAATGGTCCCCCAGTGTAACAAACCACGTGCATAGATGCATCAAAGTTCGTAGAAAATCAGAAAGATGGGAAAAAAGAACTTCTAAAAACAAAGTTTTATAGTCCTATAAATTCTATTTTCTTTATCTATACGCCTACTCAATCAGATCAAAGAGAGATCAATTTAGTGAAAGTTCATTGACACTCCACTTCTCGGCGAAGGATCCAATGGATATATAAAAATACAGCACCAATCTTTTAATTTCTCTTTACACATAACCTCACTTTGAAACAGTCTCTCCTCTCTCTTTCTCTTTGTGATTTTGATCACCATAATTATAGCCAAACAAGCTTCAGAGATATGGTCTTTTGATGGTTCTCTTTTTCTCTACTACTCTTTTTATTATCTCCTTCTTTGATCTTCTTTTTCTTTCCTTGTTGCATATATATTATTGTGATGTATTCTGGATTCAACCAGATCTCTTTCCTAAACATGTCGGGTTCGAATACATTTTTGGTCAAAGATGAGAAGAAATATATTGAATCCGACGTTTTGAAAGCGCCGAAAATGGAATTGAAAGATGGTAGCTGTGGGAGTACCACTGCACTTTCTTGTGAAGAACGACGTCGTTTGATACCCCTTTCGACTGAAGGAGAATTTAAGGTAAAGGAAGATAATGACAATGACGATGATGATGATGATGATGATGGATTCAAGACTCCAACTTCTTTGGATCACAAAATCCCGGAGACCAAACAATGTCCGCTAGCTCCTAGAAAACCCAAAACTCTCCCACCGCCGAGAAAAAGAAAGCTATCTCCTAGTATTCGAGAAGATTTTTCGGAAGAAGTTGAATCAATCTTCTCCCCGCTTCTTCTTTCTGATCTGCACAGCAAGAATAAGAAAGCTCGACGAGACGAGGTCGAGTAGGCTTCATATATCATTCATATACTTGTTTTTTTTTTTTTTTTTGAAATAAATTTTATCTAGTAAGACTGTAATTGTATATGTGAAATTATTAAGCGCAGAGCTTATTACCAAGCTATATGTAATAATATATATGGTGATCAAGTTCTATTTGTGATCATTATTATTCTCTTTGTTCTCGAATATTTTGATTCATGTGTTGATTGTATGAAATTATATACATACAAATTAAAAATACAATTCACCAAAAAAATAAAAAATACCAATTAAAATTACAAAGAATATATGATCAGCTGATGTACGGAAGCAAAGCAATGCAAAATCTACTCCCATCAATAAGCAAGTTTATTCAAGATCTTTTAGGAGTTAAAGCGACCCTTTTGTATAAATACACATTTAAATTACGTCGGAAATTTGGTTTTAAATATCTTGTATGATTAGCTAGATTAAGTTTAAATCTATACAGCAATCTATCTTTTACTTGCTCTGAGAATCCCAGAGGTTGGCTAGGAAGGAAAATGCTTAATCAGTCAGCCCAATCCATTAACTATATAGTTGGGCTGACATAACTCACATGAAACCAGTCCAACCTTGAAAATATTTATGGCTTGGGCGGACAAACTTATGACTAAAAGTACCAGCCAAGAAATATTTATCTACCTTTCGATCCCTTCTAAGTTTTAAAGAAAATTTTATAATATGATGAGTAGTAGAACCATTTTTTTTTTTTTTTACAATTATGTATCAATTTTCAAAATATGCATAGCTATATCAATGCAAATTAAAGGTTGTGTTCCTAACACTCTGAAGTTCAATAATGTATGTCAGTATGTGACAAGAATTATAATTTAAACCATATATATAAAGGAAATTTTATTCAATTACAAAAGAGTTATGAGAATGAGATTTAAAGGAAACTTTAGGAGATTTAAAGCTACCTGTATGCATTAGATTATCCTAGGCAAAAGGAAACATTAATCTCCCACAAAGGAGGGAGAGACCTACTTAATTATTATTTGGCTACCCAATCAACTATTTTATTGGTCATGTATACAATAAATAATAAAAAAATACACAGTCATCAAATAATAAAATTTTATTGTTTGTAACCACTGATAAGATTACCATTTTATATCATAAATTTTAATTAGGATATTTAATTTTATTAATTTTTTATTTTAAAATTTTAATTATGAATCTTTAATTGATAGTGATTTAAATTACTATTTGGACATATAAGTTATACTAATGATCATTTATCAATATTAACAAATAACACTTTTCAATAATAAAACGCCATAAGCATAGGATATCTTCCCACATGGCACCAAATTAATTGCCAAGTGCAAGAAGAAGTAAAAGGTTTGTATCATAATTTATCGCTTGAAAGCATTGTCAGTTCCAACATAATATTTCTTGCCCATTTCATATTGGAAGAGTGAGTAGATAAATATATATCATATGGCATACTAGTTACTCTATCCAAAAAGAAAAAAAGGGTTTTATTTTGACATTGCACAAAACTATAGATTAGTAAATTTATATTGAACCATCAAATGACATGATATAACATTTATATGTGTTATATATTTTCTCCTAACTATATAGAATCTGAACCTAACTGCTATGTATACATATATACAATGAGGCTCTAATAATGAAGATATTCTAAATTTTTTAAGTTAAAGATATGTTAGTTTAGTTATTGAAAATATTTAAATTTAGTTATATAAAATATGTAAATTTGATATGATATATTACTACTTATCAAATTAAAAAAAGATTTTAAATGATTGAATCCACTTATCATTAATTTAAAAAATTAAAATGTGCTATTTAAAACCTCAATATATATATATATATATATTTGCTAAGGTACTATATATAGTCTTATGGACTTCTAAAAAATTGCATATAATATATTCATATGTAATATAAGATTTGTAAATTCCTACTTTAGATAGAATAATTTTTAAATAAATGTACAAAAATGTGCTTAAAAAAATTTAATAGTAGTTTATAATATATTCTAAATTAATGGGATATTGGGTGGTTACTGGTTAGTGACAAGACGAAAAATAAAAGAAAAAACATAGATAAACATGCATACCACTTATTCGTAAATACATACAATTACAAGACGTGATGGGTAGCATTTTTCGGTTACAAAAGAATCCAAGAACATGCAGAGATGTAATAGAGACAGTTGACTATTTCATTTCCTTTAAACTCCTACCGGCCAAACTAAGAGAATTATATAACCAACCCTCCCATTTTTTTCTCTCTTCCACTTTCTTTTCCAAGAAAAATATCCAAACACAAATTAAAACAAACAAATAAATAAATAAATAAAATAGAAATTAATTTTGATTTTTCCCATGGTATCCTTCTCTTATTGTTTTCCCTCCATTTCCTGTCACCATCCTCATCGTAAAAACTCTGGTAATCAAACTATCAAACTATTGCCACTAAAAATATGGAGCGCAAAAGGACCCTGACTATGAACTGGGACGGCCTGAAAGACGACGATGACGACGACCATTTTTACGAGTCACGAGAACGAGCCTCTTCCGCCATGTCAGCGGACCTCGAAGCTTCGTCATCGGAAGAAGACGACTTCGACGATTGCCGTATTTCCTTCACCTCCGCCGTCTCCACGACGGAGTTCGGCAACTTCGCCGGAGCAACGGCTTTCTCGTCTCCAATATCGCCGGACTACGACATTTGGATGGCCGCACCAGGTTCGATCACCGAACGCCGGAAACGATTGCTGCAAGGAATGGGATTGACCGGCGACAAAGAAATAGCCAGCTCTAAACGAATCACTTCCATAAAAAAGCAGCCGGAAAACGATAAATCGGACTCCCCCGCTTCCACCGGCGGCAGCGAAGATAAACAAGAAAACTCACCGTCGACTTCTTCATTGCCGATCGTTCTGATCCGGTCACGCTCCGAGGGAGATATCGAATCGTTTTCCGTCGACAGAAACAGAAAAGAAGAATTAATCGGAAGAATCTCGAAGCAGCGACTCACCAGAACGTATTCCGCGATTTTAACCCCAAATTGCCGAATGTGTCCGTACCCGGATTCGATCCGAGTTTCTCCGAAGGAAACCGGAGGAGAATCGGGAAGATCCATAAGAAACGGCGCCGCATTGACGTCGATGGTGTCAAATACACGATTCGGAGCTTTTTTCTTGATAAAGAATTTGGATACGGGAAAAGAATTCATCGTGAACGAGTATAACGAGGACGGAATGTGGAACCGACTCAGCGATTTACAAACGGGCAAGCAATTGACCATGGAAGAGTTCGAGAAATGCGTCGGGTACTCACCCGTCGTCAAAGAACTCATGCGCAGAGAAAACATTTCGAGAATCAACGGCGAAGGAGGTCACGAGAGGAAAGTCGGTGCGAATTACCTTTCCAAGAGCTTGAGGATGAGCAAGAGAAGAGGAGTCGCTCTGCTAAAGAACAGCATAAAAGGCGTCGCGAATTCCATGAGCGGTTTGATCGGCGAGAAAGAGAGGGAAATCCATTCGCCGGAGCAAAAACCCTGCAAGAATTCGGGCGGCTCGTCATCTCCGTCGTCGGAATGGATTAAAGTCCGGCAATGCGGGAAATCGTACAAGGAATTATCGGCTCTGCATCTGTGCCAAGAGATTCAGGCCCATGAGGGTTCTATCTGGACAATCAGATTCAACACCGACGCGCGATTCCTCGCGAGTGCCGGGGAAGATCGGGTCATCCATGTCTGGGAGGTTCAAGAATGCGAGGTCATGTCGTTGAGAGAGGTCGCTGATGGTGGTACGACTCCGCTTCATCCGTCGCTTTGTGCTTGCCCTGATCGGTCGCCGTCGATATCGCTCGGTGGCGATGGCTGTGATAAGAAGAAGAAAGGGAAAGGAGGATCAAGTCGGAAAACGAGTCCGATTCCCGACTACGTTCATGTGCCGGAAACTGTGTTCGCTTTGTCGGAAAAACCTGTTTGCTCTTTCACTGGTCATTTGGATGATGTTTTGGATCTTTCTTGGTCTAGATCTCAGGTAATGTTTTTTTTTTTTTTTTTTTTTTTTTTTTTTTTTTTTGGGGCTTACACAAACACATAAACATAAATGAATTATTTTTAATGATATTTTCCATCAATAATGATTAAGGAAAATAAAAACTTTAATAATAGTTATAATATGTAAAAATTATCAAAATATGTTGAGAATTTAAAAAAGGTTGATTAGACAAATTTTATATTTATTTTTTTAAAAATAAATTTTAGTTTAGTAATATGAGATAAGGATTTTTCCATTTATCATATCATTGTGAATTTTAAAATATGATAACTTAACAAATATTAATTGGCTTAATGTTTAAAAATAAAATTCAATGGTTGTCTATTAATTATCACTAATAAATGGTAACAAATAATATTTTTAAAATTTGAAATCATAAAATTTTAAACCTATACTTAATGATATGATATCATCTAAAAAATAACTAAATTTTTGAAATGAAATAGTATAAAAAATAAGGACAAAAAAATATTAATATGCTTTAAGTATTGGAACTATTTTTAGCACAAATGAAATGGGCAAAACTTTTTGACAAAGCAATCCTATGAATTAGGCTTCATTCAATTAATAACGGCGTGCTAGTAATAACTTGCTTGGTCATGGTTTGTAATAATTTTGTGAGAGCCCATATTGAATATTCCATGATTTGTTTACAATTTGTTTTGATGAATGTGTAGCTGCTGCTTTCATCTTCCATGGACAAAACTGTTAGATTATGGGATTTGGAAAGCAAAACTTGTTTAAAGTTGTTCGCCCATAATGATTATGGTAAGTTTTTACATAAGTTAAACATTTTTTTTTTCGGAAAAATGTACTAAATTGTAATTAATTTTAATCTTATAAAATTGTGTCTCTAGGCCTATTGGGTAATTATGACGTGGATTTTTTATTATTTTTTTGGTGCAGTGACTTGCATACAATTTAATCCAATGAATGATGATTATTTCATCAGTGGGTCACTTGATGCGAAAGTTAGGATATGGAGTATACCTGAACGACACGTCGTTGACTGGACTGATCTCCACGAAATGGTCACTGCCGCTTGCTACACCCCCGATGGCCAGGTACGTCTACAATTCTGAATTTTATTTTATTTTATTTTTCAGTTTTTAGCAGGAATGCCCACTTGTTTACCTGAATTTGCACTTCAGTCTTTAAATTAGAAATTGGTTACAATTTAGTCCTTGAATGATAGGGTTAATTTGCACATATTTCCATCGTCAAGGCGGAATAATACACAAATATATCCATGCTTTGGTGCATTGTTTATAAAATTTAAGGATAAAATTATTGCATGGTAGAATTTTAAGATTTGAGGTGTAGTTTCGGGCACCAAAAATACCATGTATTAATTGCTATTTTCTAGTGTTTATTTTACTGTTTAAACGAGGTTACTATTTGTCATTATAAAAACAATTTAATGGTAAAATTTTTATTTTTATTTTTTTAACGACAAAGAGATCCAAATGCACCAACCCCAATATCTAAGTGTGTATATATATATATATATATATATTTTTAAGAAAACAAAAGTTAAGCTTATGATATTGGTTTTCGATGGTGTTAGTGATGGTAAACGTTGTCAAAATTGTAGGGTGCTTTAATTGGTTCACACAAAGGGAGCTTTCGCATGTACGACACAGAAGGCATGAGTTTCCTTATACCAACAAAGTTAGTCAATTTCCAAGTTTGTTTTTTTATATTCCTTTCTGAGTTTGATCATCTTATTGCTTGATGATAACCAGATTGTAAATTGAGTCAAACAAGCCAAATTGAAATTCAAAACAAAAAAAAGTCTGCGAAAAAGATCACTGGGTTCCAGGTAAAATTGTATATGCACTTTCTTTTTGTACTTTTAATTCTCTATATATGAAATTGCTTGGCTTCTTCTTCTAGAATTATTAACTATTTACTAATTATAGAAGTATTTCTATGTGTATTTGAGTTAACAGTTTTCCCCCACGAACCCATCTGAAGTGCTTGTTACATCTGCTGATTCTCGGATTCGAATTTTGGATGGTTCAACTCCCACTCACAAGTTTATAGGTATCTCTAGTTGAAATATACAGCATAAGGATAATTCTTTTATCTTGATTTTTATACTTTGTTAAATTAAAAATGCCCAGATGATATTAATACTTGTTGTCATGTTTACATTCCCGATTTAATAATTCTGAAATATAAAAATAAAATAAATAATATTTGGAACAAAACTAAGACACCAAAAAAAAAAAAAAAAAAAAAAAATCATCTTCTTGTTGTTGTTGGGTGCAGGTTTTCGTAATACAAGTAGCCAAATTGCAGCTTCATTCAGTCAAGACGGAAAATATATAATATCAGCCAGTGAAGATTCTCAAGTCTATATTTGGAGGTGTCAAGAACAACGCAATGGAGCGTCAGGAAAAAGAAGCTTGATCACAGCTCGAGCTTATGAGCAATTTCAATGTAGAGATGTTTCAGTAGCTATTCCCTGGCCAGGCACTATAAGAGGAGAAATCCCAACTGTTTCTTTGCATTCTAAAAGGAATTCAAAACGGTGCACTACTTCACCACTACCAACTTCTAATACTAATGCTGGTGGTACTGAATCTCCTACTAAAGATGAAAACTCTACCTGTACAAACAGCAAAAGAAACTTATTACCTCCACTTCCCAAGAAAAACACCAATACTAACAATAACAACAACAACAACAACAACAATAATAATTATAATTTAGAGAGCAGTGCGTCTCCTCCAGAGGAAGAACTTGAGAAAGTTAGTCGAACGGAATCCGGGATCGGGGATTCGTTTGGTTCGGATTCAGCTTCCATCCGGTACGGTGATTCGATCTCTGCCACTCCAACCCCGTCGTCAAACTGGTCTTCATCTTGGTCTTGGTTTGATCTTGGTGCAAGCCATGGAAACCATACGATCCAAGCAACTGCATGGGGTTTGGTCATTGTGACAGCAGGGCTAGGTGGTGAGATTAGGGCTTACCAAAATTTTGGGTTGCCAAGAAAAGTTGGAAGGCAGACTAATCTTTTTGGAGGCCCTACATAATTAATCAAAATAGCTTTTATTTTTTTTTATTCATTTATTTTTTACCTATAATGCAAAATTGTGTATGGCTATGAATGTTGGCTTCAACATTGCAAAAAATCAAAACTGATCATTAAGGAGAGTTGTATTTTCACATTGCAAATGTTGAAGGTGCTCATGTGAATTTTGTAAACTATACATGGTAAAATCAATATTGTGTATTGATAATTGAATAGCTATAGAGCGTACATACACCTAAGAGCTTATATTATATATACTAGTATAGTTAATTTTTTTCTCTTCTAGACCTAGTTGAGCCATAGAGAGTCAATCTTAAAATTCAATGATGCATCAATATTTATGTGTGCTTATATCTTTATATGTAGTAAAGAAATTAATTATAAGTTTGCTCATTAAATATTGATTTTGAAATATATATTAAAGCACAGAGCTATACAATATTTGTTTGGACCTTGTTTGTTTCTATACGAAGCCCAATAGGATTTTGGATTAATTGGTTTACAGGTTTAGAAAGCTACATCACAGAATCCACAAGCCATGAGGCTTGAGTCGAGAATGATTTGATAAATACACATTCGGAAACCATGGAGACACTCGACAGGACCTACCTTCTCTTTATGAATAATAAAGGTAACTGTTTTTTATATTTATTCTCAAAAGAGTTTTGTTAATGGTCATCAAAGTGATGATATTTTGAGTATTTTTAATGATTCTGTTCATCTAAATTTATACAATATGAAAGTTGAAAGATATTAGATATTAATGTACTATAACATATGTTTAATAGATAGTGTCTTTTGAAAATTATTTTTTAATAGATACTGTTTAAAATAAAATTTCAACGATAAAATGAATTATTTTAAATGGTTTGTTATTTTATTTTGTTATTTTATTCTTTTTTATTGTAGGTGGTTTTTTTATTTTCCCCATCCCTCCAGATCTTTCTGTTGGGTTCCTCTGGGTTTCTCTCGCAATTGATTTTCTTGATTCAGAAAATTGCGATTTTTCTTTCATATTTTTTGGGTAAGGAGAATCATTAATGAGTTTATTATATTATTAACCTTGCACTTTGATTGCTTGTTAAGAAAATCTATGGGGAAAATTTTCTTTGAGATGCTCTTTTTTATTTTTTTTTCTTTGAGATTTCCTTTTTGATCTTTGATTATCATTCGCAATTTTTTTTTTTTTTTTATGAGATTGATTCATGGAAGATTGACAATTTGCTGAAAGTTGTTCGGTAGAAAAGAAAAAAACTTTGGTAGAGGAGGAAAGTTGTATCTTTGGAAGAAAATGAGTGGAGAGAACAGGAGAGAGAGGCTAAATTGCTGAGTCAACATTTCTAGTAGACTTTCCAAGTAGAGGGTTTGTTAAACAACCTATTTTTTACCATATCAGCTTGATAGATGTTCTTCATAAAACCATTAAGAAAGTTTTTTTTTCCCCCTAAAGACTGTTCATTTTAATTGATATGGTAAATTTTTTTAGTAATAAACAAAGTAATGAAGAGGCCATTTGAGATACTCTAATACTTATATGGAATTGTTAATTGAATATATTTAATGATGTATTGATTTTTAAATTTAAAAATTTAATTTGGAAAAGTAAACTTTATTGGTAGTTATTTAAATTGTTAAATAATGTGTAAATTTTAATAAATAATAATAGTTATTAATAACATTTTTTTTTGGGGAAAGAATACAAGAGTTATATGTCCTAATTATTTTAATAGGCTGAGATATTCTTTTAATTTAGAGTTGGGTCTCATGACTTGGAAGGATCAAAACCGTCTACATTACTAAACAATTAAGAACTTTTGCGGCCCATTTAATAATTCGTTTGTGAAAGTGGGTCACTTATTAGCTTTTTATGGGTAGTTTTTTTTTTTTTAATTTTTATATTCTCTCAATATTCAAATAACACTTCATAAACAAGCAATTAAACGTTTGGCAAATTTTTATTTTCTAGACATGTTTTTTAAAACTTTAAAAAGAAAAAAAAAAAAAGGACATATAATAATAAAGCATGAAGCTTTCCCACACTTCCAAGGAAGATGAATCTTCTAACGAGGTGATTTTACTATAACCAGTCCAAGTGCATTTTTATCAACAAAATAATATTTCTCTTATTATATATGTATATTTTTTTTTTAGGACGCCTTCTAGTGTGGAAAAAACACTACCAAACAAACTCTTAATTATGAGTTTAATTATGATAGAAGACTCATGTGAAAAACGCACTCTTACACAATGAGTTGATGATAATTAATTTTTAATTTCTTCAAACCCTGATATTCTTGTTAAGCTTGATAAATACTTTCTACTAATTAATATATAATTTTGGGAACAATATTGGTGGGGTCGAATGGGACAGTATTAAGAAGTGAGAAGCCTTTGGGGCCAATACTATTTTTAATTAGTTGTGCAAAGATATTTTTGTGATTATGAAGATCAGATTCTGGAGATTAAAGAAGGCTTATCTGCTTATTTTTATATAATTGAGAATTATCAGCTTTTGTCGAAGAAAAAGACAAACATATACAATTAATAGTCTCCTGCGAAACAATTTCAAACTTGTTAAACTTAGGCATAGCTTGCATACTACTAGTGTTAATTATGATTTTTTTTTTTTCAATTGATATTGGAGTAACAAGGATTTGAGCTTTGGTATAACTTATATACTTATTAAACTGGATGTTATATTATCTCTGTTTGGCTCATAGATATGCTCCTATAGTAGATTCAACACTATGGAAAATAAATCCGCTGTGTTGTTAAAACTCATGTTTATTAAACTTTTCATTTGTCACACAATATTAGTTTTTTTTCTTTTTTCTTTTTTTTTTTGGGATAAATTACACAATATTAAGTTTGTCTCTGAACTGAATTGTTTTTGGTTTAAAAATCTCATTTTAGTTGCTCTGAAATAATTAGAAAATTCTTCTGGCAGCCAAGAAAATAACTATACGTATATAAAATTTAAGTGTTACATACCAGGGTAAAACTTTTAGAAGAAAGTATCCAAAAGGCTAAGATGTTAATATGGGCTTCTCATGATGGAGCAATTATTTAATACACAATGTTTATTGACATGGAATCCCAAATGGTACATATAACCAATACAATAATGCCATGTGTCTTATCAATAAATACATAAAAAGATGAATCAATCTACTCATTAACCTCGTTAGATTGCCATCATCGTATGAAGAAGCTTTTCTGCTAAACCAAAAGCACCAACATAGTATTTGCAGCTTTTGTTTTTAAGTTTTCTAAGTTGAGAAAAAGGAAAAAATAAAAATGATCCAAAGTCGTCAAACTGCATGTTTCAAAGACAAAAGCACCTCCAACTTTACTTAATATTTGCCTCCTAATCAAAACAGAATAATTTGAATATAAATTTTAATGTTGAAGCAACCTTCATAGAGAACAATAATGATGGAAAACTGAAAATTAAAGCCAAGAATCTAGTTGTATTCATCTATATTTTATTTTATTTTTTCTATTACAATTGAACCCCATTTTGTTTAAGGTTTTAAAGGTCGATCTCATTGAAATCTAGGGTTATTACTCAAAGATGGGTGAAATAGCAGAACAACAATGGTGGACAACTAAAATAATAATAATAATAATAATAAAAGAATAGAGAGAGGGAGACAAGCAGAGAAAATGAAGAAAGAGATAGAGATGAAGAGAGGATTAAGGTGGAGTGGAAACCCCAAGCGTCGTCTTCTAGCACCAATAGACCATGCCATTCCATTTTCTTTAATAGATCTAAGAACACTCATGAGAAGGTAAGTAACAGCGTTGACTTGCAGATATATCAAAACTTGACGTGTTAATAGTAAGAAACATGTTATAATTTAGTCAGTTATATGTGCCGTCTAGGATTCCATGTCAATACGCATTGTGAATTGAATAATTTTTTTTTCATGATGTATGATATTGTTTCATTTTCTCTTTCTAACTTTGGTGATGATAGCCGCTTCAGGTAAATATATTTGTTTTATAACTCAAGTTAGTTTGCTCTAAAATAATTCAAGAAAACCTTTTAAGCATATTTTTATTTATTGATTAGTCTCTAACCTCCTTTTGTCCATCTCCTTTAAAGAACCTATTTGTCTTTTTTGGGCTTTATTTGGATCCTTATATGTAATTTTTTTTCTTATAAAGTTGTTGAGTTTTAAACGTAAAATTTGAAATTTTTTTTTTTGTTTTGACATCAAATTGAATCACTATTTTTTTCAAAAGCTGAAGCTTAATAAAATATAGTTCAATACCATTATTAATTACTTTAGACAATAGCTAGATCTCCACCTCAAATTAAAAAGATAAAAAAAATAAAAAAAAATAAAAAGAGAAAGAGAAAAGAAAAAATAAAAAGATAAAAAACTAAGTAATAGCTAGTTATATAGAGGTCTAGGATGAGGCAAAAGAGTAACAAGGACTATAAATGAATATGAAGAATAAGAGCTATCCCTTTTTTTTTTTTTTTTTTTTTTTTTTTTTTGCTTTTAAAAACAAGATCTCTCTTGATTTGCAAACATGACTAGAAATTTCCTCAATGCCGAAAATTTTACGATAAACAAGCACAAAATATATATTATATCTATATATTAAAACAACATGGCATGCATTTCTTATACCCGTAACAATGATGGTTCACTATTTGTAACTCCAAAAAAGAAACCTAACTCAAAAGAACAAACATTCAAGAGCCAAAAAAAGGGAGAAAAAAAAAAGAAAAAAAACAAATAAGATAAAATATCGAAAGCATAAATTTTGAATTATCACCTTATAATCCTGCTCAAAGCATTAAAGATATCCACAAGTTCATGTTTCATATCTTCATATCACCGTTATGGTGAAGCTGGTGGAGAGTCATGGCCAACGCCGGGGCTATGGCCAGGACTAGTGGGACGGAACGCGTCTTCCTCATTTATTTTGTAGTGATTTATAGTGAACCACTCTGTAGAAGGTGGCGCTGGAGGACTGGACCAAGAGGCTCTAGGATTAACCGGGATGTGATCTAATGGCCTTGAAGATGATATTAAATCGGATCTTTGAATTAAGAGGAACAATACCATAAACAAAGTTGGAAAGAAGCTTTTTATTCCCATTATGGGATTGAAAAAAACAGAGATTATTTCGGCAAATATAATTACTAAGAAGAAACTAACATAAAAAGAAAAAAGAAGATTATTCAAGCTTCTTTGGAATCAAAATCACAAAAGAAATTGATGATGTATTATTAAGTGGTATATGGTTGTCAAGCTGAGACTGGTATTTAAGCAGTCTTTAGCGGTCCCACGTGCGGCATTGTTTAAAAAGAAAAAAAAACTTTCGACAATGGAAATTAAAAATATGGGCTTGTTCCACATGGAGAGATGGTTTTGTCACAGATATAATTATTATTTGTAAATAATTTGGAAGAGAAAGAGGTAAGCATTGGAATAATTTCTATAATTAGAAAGTCTAGCAATGCTTGACTCATTTCCAATTTTTCCTTCAAAACAAACTTTTCTCATAGCCATTCGTTTTGAGTTTATATAATATTCAAAAAAAGAGTCAGCATGGATTTTGATTAGACAACACCAAGAAACACTTGGCATTTTTACATATTGATTTGTGTTTGTTATTGATTAATTTAGCAGGTTGAGAGAGACTCTCTTGAGTCGTCAGCTAATTAAGATATAGCTACCTTCTCAAGTTTTTATAAAGGAAATGCTTCTTCCACTAAGCTTGTACGAGATTTGTTAAAATGAATATCTCTTCCTTGCTAGCCATTGTTAAAATTTTGTCCTCTATAATCTTGCAGAGGAAGACCTCTAGTCTAGACTGGAGCAGTTTAGAAAAATTGAAAGGAGGTCCATAGAATTTATTCCATAGTATGGACTTCCATTTTTTTTTTTAATATGTAGATGTCTGAAAATAGAATGATTTTTGAAAATACTATAGCTAGTACTATCAAAAAAAGAAAAAAAATAGTTCTTTCAAAAATCGTTTACTGATGTTTATACTGCACCTTAGAAGAACTACTCTAAGAACTCTATATGCACGTTTATATGCATCCAAGTAGATGGCATTATAATACATCATTTAAGCATCCTATAAACTAATAATAGAGTCAACAAGAAAATTATTAAAAGGGGATGAGAAGTACAATGGTCTAGCAAGATGATATGAGTATTTCGATAGGAACATTATTGGTACAATAAGGGTTAATATCGTGCATTTTACCCCAAATTATGGCATATTTGTCCATGATTTATTGTTTTTTGTATAATTTTAATCAAACATTTTTTACTATTCAATTTGTTCAAATTAATTATACACACCTCATGTAATTAATTTTGTTTGGAAACAGTTTTATTTTTTATTTTGTTTTTTTGTAGTGCGTATATGGCTAATTGAGCTAAATTAGTTAGAGAAAATTGCATGCATGATTGATTAGAAGGAAATTCAACATCATGGTTTGGGAAGCAAAAATTTTATATAGGGAGAGCAAAGTGAAAAATGTGGCCTAGTTTAGGAGATATAGTTAAAAATATTTGCCCTAAGATCAAATTCAAGAAACATAATAAAAAACCAAATAATAGTATTATTATAAACTAGTAAAAAAGGTCAATAAGAACAATTAAAAAATTCTAGAAATTAAGTGGAATTTATTCAACCTCGCTCTCATTAAGTCTCTAGGTCATAATACACATTGTGTTGTGGTCTATCTAGTAGCTAATTAAGCGTTGCTATCAAAAATGTAGGTTACCAAGCATGTCCTTGAGCACTAAGTACAGCTCCACTAAAAGATCGAGATACCTTCTCTTTTTCACTGACCATATAAATACAAGAGACATCATGAGCCCCTAGACCTGCTGTCGGCCTTAATATCAGTGACATTATAAAGCTAGTGCTTAATTCAACTCATCCTCATGAGTAAGAGAAAATAACAAATCCCACTTGATATATGTTTGAGAGAGAGAGAAACCATGCGTTAAGTTTGCTTTTCTTTTGTAAAAAAACCATAGCAGACCATACTTGTATGAGCTTTTGTCTTCCATGAACTAATAAAGAGTACATTAAGTCACCATCAAATCGATTCTTCCTATTTTTGGTTTAATTAAGGAAACCCTAGGATGGATAGGTGATAACCTAGAAATAATACCTACCCACTATGATTTTTTATTATTATTATTTTACTTCTTTTAGTGTTTCATGATGTATAGACCGATGATGCTTGATATGGATCATCCTACATACGGTCCAAATGACAACCAGCCTAATCAGAGAGCTAAGTTTGCAAATTTCTCTAGTAAACGGTATAATATTCCTTTGATTAGCCTAATACATGTATCATGAACAATTACTCTTCGACTTCTCTAAGGAAATGTTTTATAGAAAGTTTAAAGGAAAGTAGATTGTAAAAATAAAAAAGAAGTGGTACAATTATTTTTTCATTATTAAATATATTTCAATCTACTATCTTATGTAGAATGTCACATCGTTCAAATATTATATTGCTTTTGTATAATTTAGAACTCAAAACTACCTATAGCTACCACATCTAGCCGAGACCCTATATATGTCCATCGAGCATTATAAAATTGTGTAGTATCAAACGTGGTGATGATGTTTTGTCATTTTCATTCTAGGCATGCATTTAAATTTTTATTTCTCTACCAACTAATGATAATGATAAATAAAATTAAAAGTTTCAGCACAACAAATAAAGAACACTAAAATTAATCTGAAACTCTAATTAGAATAAGGTTGAGTCACTTTCAATTCGATTCCCTTTTTGGTTTAAGGAAACCCTAGGGGTTATAGCCTAGCTAGCTAGGTCTTTGAACACGAAATTGGGAATTTAGCAAAAATAATTATGCCTTGGATCTCATAATCCTCTCCCACATAGCAGTTCTACATAATGTAGTAATTTTTGTGAAAAGGACCTACATAATTCCAAGATCACTTGAAATTTGCTTGGAATTGAGAAAATAAAACTCGGTCATTTTAAACCTTTATTTGCCAGACCAATCCAGAATAAGAAAACTTTCTATAATCAAGGAAAAAATAAATTTCAACAAAGAATCAGATAACACCTACACCATGCGATTTTCTGGCTAACACCAATTTTCTTTTTTCCAACTTGGAAAAAAGCTATAATTTATAAGGAATAAAGAAATGATTAGCATCAAGAATATTGCTAATTAAGAAGTTTCCTTTTTCATTTTTCAAAAACAATGCTAAGCCTCTTTTTTTTTTTTTTTTGTAAATATATATCTGGGACAAATAAACAACGCTGTATATGCTGCTGCTTTCCCTATTTTTATCTAAAATATAACTCCTCCATGGAAATAAGCGGGAAAGCCACTAGGATCTGTAGGCCATGAAGAACTTCTAGCCCACTACTTGTAGCCCACAAAATCTGTGAAACAGCAGCGCTTTTATCGAGTAAACTTTACACCACAGCATAAGATTCCTTAAAGTAGAAAAAGTTACCACTTTTATCAAGTTGTTCTTATTTTAATTAAAACATACACTAATGGGCATGAGTTAAAATTAATGTCACTATGTTTCTATGTCAACGTATTTGGTAAATCAAGTTGTTCTTATTTTACTTTAAACATAAGTTAAAATTAATGTCACTATGTTTCTATGTCAACGTATTTGGTAATCAAGTTGTTTTTATTTTATTTTAAACATGAGTAAAAATTAATATCTCTATGTTTCTATGTCAACATATTTAATATTTGTTAAAGGAGATTAGTTTAATTGATAAATCACTCACATTTATAAATTGAAAAATTATGAATTCAAAATATTAAAATAAATGAAAAAATTATTATAAATGATCAATATAAAAAAAAAATAGTAATTGATCTTGTCTTAAAAAAAAAAAATTAATTGGGAATATTTTCAAAATCTTCATCTACACTGTGTATGTGTGTGTGTGTGATGAGTATCACATTTTATTTTACTCATCTAACTTATTGGTTTTCATTTTGTACTCAAAATTAATGAAAATATACTCGTTTAACAATTAAAGTTTATTTATGTTTATTTGATAAAAAAAAAGTTTTTATTGAGGTATGTATATATAGAATTAATTTGGTTTATATTTATTTATTCAAGTGATTTCAAAGTCTATAGAAAGAGAATAGCTTCTTAGAATATATGCCAACTTTCAAATTAATAATTTTCTTTAAGCATACAAGGAATTATATTGTTTTTTTCATTGGTCAGTATGGTTTTGAGTTTTTTGAGATACTGTTTCAAAAAGGGAATATTATAATTATAACAATAACACCCCCTTTTGTTTATTAATTTTGTAGAAATGCTTTTGCATACATAAAATTGATCTAAAATATGTGCAAATGTCAATAATATATTAGTTAATTGTACTTCCACAAAAATAGAATTTGACAGTTCATAAGTGATTTTTTTCAAAAAAAAAATATGTGTACCTACAAGAAAGGTGATACTGCAACAAAAATAAAATATATAATACAAGGTTGTGTTTCCGCGATATATGAAAATATAAATATATTTCTATAAAATTAGTTGAACTAAGGGGATTGAATAAAAGGGGAAAAAAAAATAAAAAGATAACATGATTTTTATACAATTAAAATTGAAGGAATTTACGAATAAATTTTCTCTGAAATTTTCCTGATGTCTATAATGTATATGTATTTAAAACAAAAACTGAAAAAAGAGAAAAAATAATTTTCATAAAAAAAAAAAAGAAAAAGGAAAAAAAATTATGACATGTTAATGACTTATCGGCGGTGACTGGAGTGACTTTTTGTTTGGTGTATTAAGATTAATTAAGAGCCCAGGCAACGGCCCAAATAATGGGCCGACGTCCAACAAGAAAAGACGACGTCGTATAATCGTCTCAGCATTTGAAATGGCTCTTACCGCTTTACGGCTTGGATATTAACGTGGCAATAGCAATTCCAGTCTTGCCTGAAGCAACTTTTCCCACAAACAGACAAAAATCCCCCGAGCCCTAATCTTGGCGAGGAGACAAAAATCAAAGAAAGAAGAACGGTTCTCTACGATTTTCCCTCCGCTTTTCTTCCATTTTCGTTATCTTTTTCTCGTCGATTTTTCCTTTTTAATATTTAACTTTTGTTTTTTCGGTTAGGAGCGAAACTCTTTTTTTTTTTTTTTTAATGGCGAGCGATTCCGGGCTCAGCGGTGGCGATTCCTACATTGGAAGCTTCATTAGCCTTGTTTCTAAGTACGAAATACGTTACGAAGGCGTTCTCTATTACCTCAATGGTCAGGATTCTACTCTCGGCCTCAAAAACGGTATATTTTATTTCTTCTTCAATCTAGGTTTTCATACATTTTCTTTTTTCTTTTTTTTAATGCATAATATCATATTTGTATCGTTTATGTGTTTTGACGTACGGACATTGAAATCTGTATGGTTTATGATGATAAAATGGTTCGTATAATGTTATCCTTTCTGGTCTTTGATAAGAAAGCTTAATTTGTTCGCGATGATTATTTATTTGACAGTAATGTTTTAATGTAATTTCCAGTGCTTTATTTGTTACTAAATAATTCTTTTTACAATTGTAAGATTTTCGCTTTCTTAAATTTTAGCAAGAAAAGCTAAAATGATGGAAAATTTTTACTGGTTATTTAGGAACATAAGAATTTGTCTTCACTGTAATGATGCATTTCCTTGTCCAATTGGTTGCTTCCAATTGGTTGCTTCCAATTGGTTGCTTATACTGTAATACTGGGATGCTTACATGGTAATTATAGAAATGAAGAAGAAAACTAACACAGAAGTCCCATGTAGAGAGAGAGAGAGAGAGAGAGAGAGAGAGAGATCAGAAAGTTTCCAATATTTGTAATATGCTCAATATTTGCAGATGGTTGCTTCTTTTGGTTTATCCCTGTGAGATGTAGCCGGTACTTACTGACTGTGGCTGCTTGCATCTAAAGCCTGGGCTTTCCTTTGACCATATGCAATTTGTTTTATTTTTACATCCTGATCATACACTATTTGTCTTATTTTCTACTTGCTTTTCCTGCTCATTTTTAGTTTGTAATATATCCATACTTTTAAAAGAAAGTTTGATATGTTGTACTAATATGTTGAGAAGAATCATGGACTTTAAGTTAGTATTATGTTTTACAGAATAATAATGCTCTATTAGATGAAGTAGGTTTCCATTTGGTTGAATACATACTTGTGAATACCTGTTGCAGTTTTGCATTCTAGGGAAATTAAAATAATGAAGAACAAAAAGGATATGCTGGTAGATGAAGCATGGTTAGAATTGATATATATTTTCAGATGGAGATGCCTAGAATATTCTATTATCTTTTCGTGCGTAATTTACTGGATAGTAGAATCAGCTCAACTTAAATAAATGTTCCTTATGTTGGTTTCTGAAAATTTAACAAGTTAAATGCGTTGCTGGCAATTTGATGTTGCAGTTAGGTCGTATGGTACGGAAGGAAGGAGGAAAGAGGGTCCACAAATTCCTCCAAGCGATAAGGTGTATGAATACATACTGTTTAGAGGAAGTGACATTAAGGTAAAGAGAATGTAATAGTATAATATATAAATTTTGGATAAGCTTACAAAGTTAAAGGAGAGTTTATTTGATTTTCCATTTTATATCATCAGAGTTCTGTGATGTTTAGTCCTTGCTGATATACGCTTTTGTTTGTTTCATAAAGTATTTTAGCAAGAGAATTAACATTGTCTACATTTTTGTTCTTGTTCTTTCTTTTCACTTTCATCCATTTAAGATCTATCATATGTTCTGCATCTTGTTGATGGAGTTATATTTTGTGTTCATTTAAACTTCCAATACACTTTGAAGTATCTGATATAATTCATTTAAAATTCCGATACACTTTTGAAGTATCTGATGTCTAATATAACTTATATCCTGCAATTCATATTGTTAATATTTACTTATGTTCCCATGTATATTAGCCATGCTTTTGTTATAGAACTTCCTAATATGTTTTATAATGTTTCTCTTGCAAGTTTTATAATAGCTTTGTGCTGGGTGATTCATCCATGGTTTAGATTTTTATAAACTTGAATGGAGCTTAGAGTTCTAAGAGTGTTTTGAGTACTAAATGGTCACCTAGTATCCTTTGTGATTTACAGCATGAGTATTAATCCAATGTTGAAAATTATGCATAGTAATAGGATGTGGTAGTGAACATTGAAATATGCTCCAACTTTTACTGAGAACACAAGGTTTATACCTCATCTCTCTGACCCGGTATTATTATGACAGTGTAAAAGAGTTGGTGGTGTGCTAAATATGTTGGTTTGCACTTTATGTGTTTATTCAAATTTTTTCAGGATTTACAAGTTAAGTCAACCCCGCCTACCCAGACTGAAGAACAGATCTACAATGATCCTGCTATTATCCAGGTATGGCATGTGGGGTATTAGTGCATTTTTGCATATGCAGGTTAGAATTATAGTTTTGAAAGGTAAATTTGATTTGACTTGATTGATTTAGTTGTGTTTGTTTTCTCTTCTTATCAGTCACATGCAGGTACCCCTGTTAGTGTTTCACCATCAGCATTAACTGGTTTGCCAGATTCAACGAGGTGGCAGGATACCCCAGCTTTGTTCAGTAGAGGCTATCCTAGCTTGTTGTCTTCAAATCAGTCTGTTGGCCAAGCAGTTCCATTGGAACTTCCACCAATGATTAAAACTACTAATCTCCCATCTCCTTCTATGGCAATGTTGTATAATGGGACATCTATTGACATTTCACATTCTCCGCAGAATCAATTTACTGTTCAAGCCCCTTCCCTAATGTCGCATCTCTTGACAGCACAGCAAGTGCTGCAGTCTCCTAATATTGGGGCATCTACAGCTATGAGTTTGACTGATGCATCAGAATGTATAATTCCTGTATCTTCATCTTCTACTTCTACCTCTGTACATCCAAAATTTTCACCCTCACTTACTCCTGTACAATTTTCTATGTCTCTTGATAAGCCATCATCCTTGCCCAAACAGGCATTTCAACCATCTCATCATAATGAACTATCTATGACTTCATTTGCTTCACCTCGCCAAGACTTTAACGTAAATGAAACTGAAATTGCTGGCAAACCTGTTTCTAACTCAATGCCTGTCTTACCTGTCCAGTCAGTTCCGTATTCTGTATCTTCTTTTATGGGTTTGAATTCAAGTCCCTCGCAATCACAATCCTCATCTTTGGTAACTCCAGACCAATTAACACAGTCTGGACTGTATAATCTATCTTCTACACAGGAAGTGTTCCCGGAGCAGAAAGATGTGGGTGCTTTTCCACCAGCATCATCTACTTTGCCCTTGATTCCTACTCCTGTAACTCAACCGCCATTACTGCCACTTCCAGATTCCATTCAAAAGGTTTGACATTCTCTCTCTCTCTCTCTCTCTCTCTCTCTCTCTCTCTCTCTCTCTCTCTCTCTCTCTTTCTCTCTCTATATATATATACACTGTGTTGGGTAATTTCAAATTTGTTGTGCTGCATTTGTCTGTCATATTGTGTGTTTTGTTATCATCTATGCATTTTAGTAGTTAAATATATGATTACGTGATGTGCTTATCAGAAAAAATAAAAAAAATTAAGGGGATGGAATAAATGAAAGACAACAAATCGCATTTATTTAATTGTTCTATTTTATCAAGTGAATTTAGCCTAATGTGAGTCTAAGTTTGTTTTAGACCTGATCAATATTTAAACTATTAACCTTTTTTAATCCTTTAGCAGTTAAATATTGTAAACTATTGCAAGGTCCACCATAGAGACCTATTTCCTCCTCAAACAAATTACTTCCTTGTGAAAATACTGCTTGGGCTCAGAATTAAAGGGAAAAGAGCTACTTTTGTTCCATGTCATTTTTTTTATTATTTTATTTTTTTGTCTCAATGCTTTGCTTTAAATCTGGGAAGTTTCTTCTTTAATTCTCTTTCTTTTCTTGTTAATATTAATTTTTTTCTGTTTCTGTCTTTACTTATTCAGTTATTTATTTGCTTTTCTGTTTGCAGTCTCAATATGCTAAAGCACAGTATACTGAAGAGTTTGATTTTATGGCCATGAATGAGAAGTTTAAGAAGGATGAAGTATGGGGTCACCTTGGAAAGGGAAAAGAAAAGGATAAAACAGAGGGAGCAGAGGAAAGAGCAACTGGTCATAACTTGGAAGGCATAGAAGGTCAGGGTCTGGTAGCCAACCAAAAGGTAGGACTTGGAATCTGTTGTATTTTCAGGTTTCGAATTCCGTTGTTAGTGCTTTGAAGGTATTTTAAGCTTTTCTCAGAAACCTTATTTATTCATCATGCAGCCTGCATATAACAAGGATGAATTCTTTGACACAATTTCATGTAATTCACTCAACCGTGGACAAAGGAATGTGCAGAATCTGTTTTCTGAGCGGATGAAGCTGGATACTGAGGTTTGCAGACCTTTTTTTTTTTTTCCCCCTTCTTTTTCTGGGTATCAATTTTAAACCTTAAAGCGAAGATCATGAAATATCAATAAATTTAATAGCTTCCATTTGTGTTCGACTTTTTTCAGACATTTGGCTTCCAACAGAGACCTAATTTTGGATATGGTGGTTATGGTTATGGTCGTGGTCGTGGTGATGCTTTCCGGGGTTCACATAACTGGGGGAGGGGATACGTCCATGGTAGGAGAGGACGTGGTGGTAATGTTCCGTTCTAATCCCAATCAAACATTTTGATGTCTCTGAAAATACCATGGTTTGTTTCTGCGAGTCACAGATCTTTCTTCTCGTCTCTTACACTCTTAGTAGTCCTTTGCTTAACGAGTGTTGGATAGCAAAGATAATATTGTAAACATCTTTTGTGTTTCTTTTTCTTTTCTTTTTTTTTTTTTTTTCCCTCGTTAAGATGCTTGGGTAAGGGAGTCAAAGTACCCATTATTGCTAGTTCATGTCTTTTTTTGGTGCCCATGAACTTGCATTTACCATCTTCTGTTTCAAGATTCTGTTGTCCTTGAAATAAATTGTTAGAAAGGAAATCAATTTTCCACGTTCTGGATTAGCCGTAGCTTTTACAGTTTCTGGCTTTTTAGTTTTTGTGGCTATTTTATCATACGTGCATATATGAACAAATTTGGAGCAGTTTAGGCCATTTTCGTTAGGTTGGGTTAGACTGGATTCGGTTCTTATAAGTGATTGCATTGGAATGTATATAATTTTATATTTTGTCCTATTTGGTTAAATTTAATTCTTGTATATTAAATGTTGTGACATATGACAATCTATACCATGACTATATATATATATATATACACAAATTTTTTTTTTGGACAATTCACCTAATTACAAACTAATCAAAATCCTTCTTTCCCATAATTCGAACTCGTGCTCTCAAAAACATGAGTAAGAATAGATATAAGTAAGGAAAGGATGTTCAATTATTGGAGTTACCCATGACTATATATTAAATAGTTTTTTGACAACACTATAAATTAAAAATTTAATTTAATTTCAAGTTTTTAGAACTCTACATCATACTCAATTAATAATTATGTTCACAAGTATCTCTAATTATGTTATTAACTTGCCGCCAAATTTTGATTTCCTTCGTAGTCTATTAATTTTTATTTTATTTTTTTCCCTCTGATAGTCTTAAATTTTTAATTCCGTTAAATTGTCCCCATGATACCATGCAAAAATGTACAAATGGCTCCCTCTATACGCAATAGAGCTGTTGGTTGAAGCATATACATTAATGTCATATTGGATGAGAAGTTTTTAACAAAAAAAGAAAAAATGCTCCAAAAAGGTTTCATTTTTTTATTAAATAATTATTCATTCTATCATTGAAGGGCTCTAATGCTTGTTGTTGGGGTTTGTGGATGGGCATTTCTTTTTTTTAATTTATGGCCTTCCCTTTCCCAAAAGCAATAAAAATATCTTCAAGTTGAAGCCTTGTGTAGGGTTGGGTTTCTCTATATTCATCTTCAAAAAGGGCACACAAAAATATTAAAAAAAAAAAAAAAATTCTGGGTAACAAATTTGAACCCAAAATTAGACTTGCCAAAAACTATCCCAAGATTTTGGATTCAAGTGGTTGATGTATTTGAGACCCTTGATCAACCTGGGTTCTCCTGATTGTTGTTAAGGTAGAGCCAAGGATGGACACTACAGTGAATAAGACCAAGAAAGCTGAACCAATATATACACCATCTTTTACGAGGTAGCATTCACCGTCTAACCAGCCAGTTCCATAGGCTTGTTTTAAGCTCATGCTTGTGGCAGTACTTATTAAAGCAACTGCAATTCCAAAGCTGATCCTGCAAGATGATGATAAAAAAAGACTATAATATATTTGGACATATTCAAAAAACGGTGTTTCGGTGAACAACTTTTTTAGTATTGTTATATGTTTCGTACTGGACCTAAGAACTACAGAGTGATGGAAATTTGAGACATTTCTAGCTGTCCACGTTCTTGGAATTTTCCACTTTTTTATTTTTTATTTTATTTTTTTCTTCTTAGGTACTCTTTCCAACACTATTTCTACGTTGTCAACCTTGTGGCCTCATTGTGACCCTACCTCAATAATTTTCCATATTTTTTGGGTGATAACCCACCTCTCTAATTGTATGTCGGTTAATGACTAGTTTTTTTATATTTGTTTAAACTCGTTTCGTATTCTAATGAATTTTCTTCATCATCACTAATAGAATCTACTGTTGATGTGATAATTAATTGGTTGCATTTTAATTTTTTAAAACTAAAATCCTAATAGTAGAAAAATGAATCTCAACTGGTGATGGTTCTTAGTGGCTATTTTTTTTTTTAGTATACATAATGATATTTTATCACTACTAATTACAAATAACTATCATTCACAAAAAAAATAATAATAATAAACAATATTTATTGATTTACTGAGATTCGAAATTTAATTATAAAAAAAAGTATTTATTATGCCACTAAGCATGATGAGATTCTGCAAATTTCCAACTAATTAACTACAGCAGTTTTTCCAACTCATGAATTGCAAATAGGAAACGTCAACTTTACTGTTTTTATGAAAAAAAAAAAAAAAGGTGGAAAAGGACAAAAAAAATTTGATGTTGTGTCTGTGTTTTGCTGTAATCTAGTATGCTAATATTGAAGAAAATAAGAGGAAAAGAGAATGAGCACCAACCAAGAGATAAGCAGAAGAAAAGTCGATATCAATGGCTTATTGGCCTTGCAATAGCTAATTCCTCTCTGTTTTGAACAAAAATTCCCACAGATTATCACATTCCCGATTATCTGAGCCACAGACAAACAAATTAATGCTGCAATTCCAAACCCAAGTGCATGACTTTCTGGCAAATAACACAGTCTTCCTACCAGTTTGACGTCCTTAACCTACAAAAATAAAACACACACACACACAAATCGTCACCAAAAGTTTTCGAATTCTGTAAGCAAAAATGATAAAAGCTTCCAAACGAAAAAACAAAAACCAACGCGTCACCAAACGACACCTTAATAATTAATTTATCAATGAATACAATACCTTTGTTTTCTTGAATTCGGCAACTATGCAGGATACGCAGGACATGAGACCGAGAGAGGCAATGACCGAGAGAATTAGCAAAAACCCATATCCGTTTTTCTCCATTGATGATGGAAAACTCTGTTTTCCTTCAAGAAATTTTGAAACCCAAAAGATAAATAAAAGGAAAAGAAAAGCAAGGCTTGGAGATTACTCAAGGAATAGAAAGATATTGGGTGTCGTTGGTGAAGCAGCAGTAGTAGTTCTTGATCCTTTGTAGTGGTTGAAACTTTCTTCCTAAATGGTTTTTCATTGCTTTGGAGGAGAGATACCATTCCTATTTGCTACTTGGTGTTTAGACGGTTTTGGAATATTTGTGAAGCTTAAGCCTTTTATTATTATTATTATTATTTTTTTTTTTGTCAAAAATTTTGTTTAGAAAATTGGAGCAAAGTCAACTGCTTCGGTGGTGGGCTGTCCAATGAAAGATGAAGTGAGAGATTTATATACAGAGAGATTCAAGACGTCAAGGAATTGAAGAGATGGAAGCAAATTGTTGATGGGTTTTTGGGTTTTATTTTATTTTCTGAATCTTTTAGCCTCTTCATGATTTGACATAGGATTTGCACATACATTTCTACTAAGTTTATGTGGTAGAAAATGCATACACAAATGACATTATCCTTGGGATGATATTTATATAAATATATATAGGCTTTTCTTTATATTGAATGTTTAAAAATATAAAATTCAAAACCATTAAATCAAAGAAAAAAGTGGCATTAGCGAGCTCCATCATGTTACATATACCTATTCTCTTTCTAGTACTTTAGAACATGGGTGGCCGTGGGGCCGACGTTGATAAACGTGTTATAAGGTGTGGAACTTCATTTAACGTGTTATAAGGTGTGGAACTTTCATCATCTTAGAAATTTCAATGAAGGTGTTCTTTGGCCGCCATCAAAGAAAGCAGCGCGAGTTGTGGAGGAATGGATGGAATTGATTTGAGTGGCACAACCACATCCAAATAAGCCCACCTTTTTCGTCGCTTTACATACAAGTCTATTTCGAATTGATGGTATTATTTATATATATATATATATATATATATATATATATATATATATGGTAATATTACGGTGCAGTTGGTCTACATGCAGATTTTTATAATTGATTGCTTTATATATATATATATATATATATATATATGGTAATATTTTTGTACATTTTCTAGTTAATTACCTAATTTGCCTCCAGCCACTTCATATATATTTTTCATATTTATGCTTCTTTGTTTATTTACATGGCCTTATTTGAAATTTAAAAACATAATGCTGTTGAAAAAGTAACAATTTTTCTGTAGATGGATGATTATTTAACACAATAAATTAGACTCATATTTAGGGAAAAATATATGGCAACGATTGTTTATCTAAAATTATATCTTTTTGAAAATCCAAGGCAAACTAATCAAGGAATTTTTTTAAAAACAAAAATTTATCCTTTTTATAATATAAAATCTAATTTAATTACTTTCCAATTTTAACATTCTTATTACTAACAGAGATTAATGGAGTGTTTGGTAAAAGGGAAAGTATTGAAGGAGAATCAGTTTCTTAGAATTCAGTTTTCTGAGAATGAGATTTTTTGGGATTCTTTTTATAGTGTTTGGTTAATTATAAAGGAAAATAAAATCTACAAGTAATTAAATAAATTAATATATTAAAATTAAAGGATAAAATTGTATTTAAAAAACTACGTAATATCAGTTTATCAGAAAATTTTATAATGACATCTTTTTAGTAGGATTCAATTTTCCTATATATTATGATATTTATTTTCCACTAGGATCTATAAATTATTTTTCTTAAAAATTATCCAAACATTAGAAAATTTCACTTTCCTAGATAATTTTAAATTCCTACTAACTTTACCACTACCTAAACATCCTACAAAGAAAAAAATAA
Source organism: Ziziphus jujuba (assembly GCF_031755915.1). Taxonomy (NCBI): domain Eukaryota; kingdom Viridiplantae; phylum Streptophyta; class Magnoliopsida; order Rosales; family Rhamnaceae; genus Ziziphus; species Ziziphus jujuba. The sequence goes on from NC_083384.1 coordinate 13,524,067, forward strand.
ATCCTCAAGAAACTAAATTATAGTTTTCTACAAAGTTTGACCGCCTCTTATTACAGATATTAGTTGATGATATTGCATAATCAATATAATTTTAAATTATTAATTAAGATAATAATTCACACACTTTATTCATATGCTTTATTGCAAAATTTACGCCTAATCTTTCCTTATATTGAACTTAATGATAGCAGTACTAAAAAGTTTCACGATTAATGTACTCTCTTTCTTTTTTGGGAATAAAGAAAATGCCTAATTAATGTATATGGAAGGGCCATGACGTTTTACCATACAGTAGATATATGTCCCAATCGACATATCTTCCTTCCCACATAAAGTATTATTAAGATTAGTGCCTTCCATATTGTATAGCCCCATATTAAATTTATGTGACCTATATTTCAATATATATATATATATATAAAACTAAGTTCAAATTAAATTTTTAATATCATAACTAATTTCAAAACTTTTGTTTTCAACTTTTGAATTATATTTTTGATATGTAAAATTATATTTAATTTATTAATTATTGAATCCAAACAGATTTATTTTTTAAATAGAGTTTCAATTACTAAATCCAAATTTGATCTTTTTTAATTTAAATCTCAATCTTTAATATGATTTAATAATTTATAAAAAAATATCTGATATTAAAACTTTCAAATAACTTTGATATGAGTTTGATTGTATATATATATATAGAACTCGTTCCTTATATCAATAATTTTTAACAAATAATCTCAACTTTGAAACTAATATAATACCATGACATAGATTTATTCTTACTTGTAGAAAATATTCACTTATTCAATTTTATTTCCATATTTAAAATAATATTTATTATTGTCAAAATAATATAATTGCAATATTCTTTCTCATCCACAATATTAATTTTATGTAAAAAATGTTAATATATTTTTATCTTAAAAAAAAAAAACAATGTTAATCTTTACGCATTCAAAAAATATATATATATATATATATATTTAATCTCTCCTCAAAAACCTCCTAAAAAAAAATTCTCCACAAAAGCATTATTTTCCAGTCAAAGAGACAAAAACCAAGTTTTACCCCAATAAAAATAATCAAAATATCAACATGATAAACACAAATAGAAATTTGCCTCTCTTCCATTATTTGTAAGTATGTAATCTAAATTCTTAATCCAGAGTTTCAAAAAAATTTCATTAAAGTAAAAAATAATTCAAATAAAGGACAATAATTTGTGTTAAAATGATACTCTTTTGGCCATTGTCCAAAAACAAATTAGGAGAGATGAGGAGAGAGCAAATATTTTTTTATGAGAGAGAATATTAAAATTTGTATTAGTATTATTATAATAAATATTGTTTTTAAAATTGAATTAAATTTTATAGATTATCTTAAATGAGCATATATGTCTACCGTTATTTAAAAGTTAAGATTATTGGTCAAAAATCCTTGTTAAATCTAGTAGTACAAAGAACCAACTCCATATATATATATATGAACCAACTCCATATATATGTATATATATATGATCTGCTTTCAGAAAACGCAAAACAAAATTGAGAGTTAGATTAGATTTAATGGCTTCTTTGAGCTTTCCGATGGAAGCTGAACATATATGAATTATTCACAATGTACATCAATTTCCTACATACATGTCAGAAAATTTTCTAAAAAATAGGTTTTAAGCATTTAATTTTCCTTTTTTATTTTATACTTTTTTAAAAGAAATGCAACCATAATGCCAAACAATTGGTTAATTATAGTTACAAAATTTCCAAAAAAAAAAAAAAAAAACAATTGCTTAATTAATTTAATTGTGATATTTGTAATTAAACCAAAAATCACTAGAATTTCATACATATCCTTGAATTGTGGATGGATAGCATTAGGATATATAAATATATATATATATATATATAAAAACAGGCGTGTAGGGTTATAAATGGATAAGGAGGTGCCAACACTATAGCATAGGTTGTATGTCATGTTTGTGACGCTGGCTGATGATGATCGGAACCATTTAATGGTCATGTTATTCTCACATGGGATGGACCATCTTATTCGATCAAGCTAAGGACTTTTTTAGGTATCCATCCATGGCGATCATGTTATTCTCATGTTTAACTCAACTAACCCATCAAATTGAGCTCCTGATTTTGACTGTTCTAGACGGCAATTATTCATATATATATATATATATATATATATATATATAATGGGGTTGCGGATTAATCATAATTTCCATATTTAAAGTATAAGATATTCTAGTATATTCATATGTACAATGTTTTCTTTGTAATAAACGATAACGACAAGCATGGCAGGTGAAATTTACTGATATTCATGGCATCACTACAGTATATATGTGTAGAGTGATATTTGGTGATTATTACTAAGAGTTCTAACTTCTTCTTTTTTTAATAATTCTTTAGGATTATTTAATGTCACGTTGCCTGCTGGTTTATAATGGAACTTACGTATTGGGTCTCAATTATTTAATCTGAAAGTATTATTAATTTATTCAAATTTATCATGCTGTTCAATTCATTTGTTTCTGAAAAACTTGAAAAATAAAAAAAATAAACCGAAGCTTTGTATATTTAGAGATCAATTTGAGTAGTTGAGTTGTTTGTAGGATGATATGTAACTTTTTTTCTTTTTTCTTCTATCATTTTCTTTTATATATTGAAATTTTAGAAATTTAAACTCAAAATCATTATCCTAGAAATTAGTAAGTTGTTTGTAGGATGATATGCAACCTTTTTTTTTTTCATTTTATTTTTTATATTGAAATTTTAAAAATTTAAGTTTAAAATCATTATCCTAAAAAATAATGATTTTATCATTAATTAAATTGTTTCAATAGAAAATCCTATTAAGACTATGAGATTGATTAACTAACCTTCTTTTGATAAAGTGGACATATATTTTGCAAGGATGTCCAACACAAGCATATTCTTTATTAATATTATATTGTTATTTTGGTGTATAAAATATCATTTTTAGACAGTTTAATTGAGAATGATTACTGATGATATTTATAAATTTTTTTCTTGTAAAATAATAATAATAATAATAAAATTTTTATTTCAAAATTTAGTGATGAAATTTCCCTTTTCATTTTATAAAAAATAATAATAAAAGAAAAAGAGAATCCCTTCTCACGTTATGAAATATATATATATATATATATTGATAGGCGTAGATGTCTTTTCCCTTCCTCTTTGGGCCAGATTTTCTGAAGGGCCCATTTCCTCTTGTTTTGATTCTTCAAAAAGAAAGGCCTAATAGCCACAATTGTTATTTGGGCCCAAGAAAAGTTGAGACTTAGATCCATGAATTGGGCCAACAATTCTTTTGGACGTTTATGGAGGCGGTTGGCTCCGTGTCCACTTTAATTAGGGATAATTTGGGATGTGGGTTGATATTCGATTATTAATTGTATTGTAATTGTTCAATTTGAATATAATTTATCTATTAATTAAATAAAAAATTTTTAATCTGAAGTCGCTAATTTAATAAATAGGTAATTTAATATAATTTGTATAATTTATTTGTTAAATTGATCAATTTGGATCAACATTATTTGTTTAAAAGTAATTAACTCATTTATATGAAATTGATCTAGTTGTATAAATTAATTTATTTAAATAATTATTTCAAATACACTGAAATCAATTTAATCATTCATTAATTTTAAATTAAAATATACATGGAAAACCAAATAATTAATTATACTTACAAATTCACACTAACATAATATATGATAACATTACAATATCATGTAATAGTTATATATATAGAGAGAGAGAGAGAGTAAAAGTAACAATACTTCTTTAACAATATCATAAAAAAAAAAAATTAATAATCGTGTTTGCAATTTTTTACATCTCTAATATATTAATTTTTATTTTTTTGTTCACAAATACATATATTTATTAAAATATTATATTTAAGTAAAAAATATTTATTTTAATAATGTCTTTGTTTCTTTATTTTTTAATTGATGAAAGAAAATTAATAATATAATTTTAAATTAGTATGTAATTTTAGCAATAAATTTTTTAATTAAATTTCTATTAATGAAATTTAATATTCTAAAGTCATAATTGAAATGGATTATGGTTGTATTGGGTTGTGTTAACACATTAATTAACACATATAGTTAAAAGGGTTAATAATATAAAAATACAATGTTATATAAAATTTGTATTGATAGCATTTAAATTAATAACATTAAGCAAATAAAAAAAAAGATAGAATATATTTATTAAACATCAAATATAGCTATATTAAATATAAAATCTCTATGGTTGACATATTAATAATTATATAAAAAATTATTAATGAGACATATATTTTAATAATTGCTTTTTACATTTACATCTTAAAATAAGAATGAGAAAAAGATCAATAATTTTCAATTACCTAATAGTTTTATGAATATTGAGATGATATTTATGAAATATAATATAATTGTAATGACTGTTTTATCTTAATTAGTATAAATTAAATTGATTAAAAAAATATAATATCTATTCAATATTTTTATAATTTTTATAATTAAATTTGATAATTGATTGTTTAAATAAGTTAATGCTAAAGTTTCAACAAAAATTTTTATTTCTTAAAATAAAATTTTAATATTTTTTGTATATTTTTATCGATATTCAATACTTTCCGATATTTACATGGAAATTTTCATATTTTGAACTTTCAATATTTTTATTGATGTTGAAATTTTGAACCTTGATTATATGTTGGACTATCTAATTTAAAACATTTCACATGAGATCCTTAATTTATAATTTATTTTATATTAGTTCAATTTTCAAATTAATTCTAAAATTAACTGATATAAAGTTTAGAATTTGAAAAAAAATTAACTAGTTTTTTTTTTCAATTTACAAATAAAATGAGGAAAAATATTGATTAATTGATATACGATAAAACTAGTAAATTTTTTTCATTTTTTAAACTTTTTGTTAATTAATTTGGAAATAAACTAATATGAAACAATAATGTGAAATATTTTAAACTTGAAAATCTAATGTGCAACTTGACCAAAATGCAAAATATTAAAATGCAATTACTCTAGATTTTTATAATATATATATATACATATATATTAAGGGAAGAGATAATATGGATTGATACATTTTATTGCTATGTCTTCATTTTATGAATTTCATGTAACTCCTAATGGTGAATTATTAAGTATATATATGATTTTTCTAATGATGAGGAATTCGAAATTTTCATTGTCTTAAATAGAAACTAAGACTTTTTTATGTCACGGATAACACGGATGATATTGGATTACGTTCTACGCATGGTCTAACACGTATGAATTTTTATACATGATTCACATACTTCCTTTTAACATTATATAGCGTTGTGCATAATTATATATAACTCGTTTAATTTACATTGCACTTCATAATTGAAATGGATACAACGTTACATATATAAAATTCTTTATAATTATATGTTTATTGATATATATATATATATATATATATATATATATATATATATATATATAAGATACATTCTTATATTATATGTATATTGGGTTATATATGTATATGATTTTTTTTCTTATTAGGGAATCCTTGATAATTTTTTTATCTAGAATAATACGTATCCTTAAAATAATACTTATGTAATTTTTTATCTATTAATTTAAAGATAGACATTGCTTCATACAAAAATTTATTTATGATAAGACTTATTATATATAAAAAAAATAAAAAAAAATAAAAAAATTGAAGCTAGCTTGGTGTGCGTGTAAATTATGCATAGATGTGTGAATGTTTGAGAAAGAGAAAGGGGGAGAGATAGTTATCCATGCACATGGAAATGCGTGGGCAGCTTTTATGACATTGAATGCTCCATTACCTACTCCTTTAACCATTATTTAGTAGGAAGGAAGAAGCTCGAGGTCAAGCTCAGGCCCCTCCAATATTCCATCAATACCTCCCACCCATCTTTTGCAATCGGTATCGAAAATGATGGTCGAAAAGATAAGATCAGAGAAAGGAAATAGTGCAAGTTCAGCAGCAGCAATAAGCAGCTCTCCCATGGCTATGTTGGGAGATCATCAAGAAGGTAGTAACACCACCAACCCTATGCGCACCGCCGAGACCTTGCTTCGTCTCTTGCCTATAGCCCCTTGTGTTGGAGCTCTTGTGCTTACGCTTCACAACTCTCAGACCAATGAGTTTGGCTCCATTTCTTACTCTCACCTTGGAAGTTTCAGGTCCTCTCTCTCTCTCTCTCTCTCTCTCTCTCTCCCCCTCTCCTAGTTTCTTTACCAACTTTGTATATATAATAAATTCGTTTTTCTGTGTCTTAATAACATAATTAAAGCTTTCTTTTGCTTCTAATAACAAGTTAACTCAACTCGAGGATTGCTTCATCCTTCAATTTTTTTAATTTTTTTGGGGGGATTTTCATGATCCTATTTTCAGGTAGTTAAGTACATGACAAAAGAGGGTTGACTAAGAAAGATTTTCATAAGTTCTGTACCGTTTGAGTCTTTAGGATTAATACAATTAAATACATAGCCAGTTGGGTGATTTTGTGACTAAAAACTTGTAGCGTGTTTTTTATAATCATTTCCCTCAATTGGATTTGAACGAAATCAAAAGGATATATATATATATATATATATAGATATATATATCAATGGAATCAAATATTCTACAAGAAAGGCGCTAATAAAAAAAATGAATATATATCAAAAGAATTTAATACGGTTAGTACTTATTATTAGATGTTAACGTGATCTATATTATATAAATTGAAAATCTCTTAAATGTCTTCATCATATATATATATATATATATATATGAAGAAGAGAAGGATGACTTAAGTAGAAGGATGAGAAATACACAGGTACTTGGTCCATGCCAATGCAATTTGCGCGGGCTATTCCCTTCTTTCTGCTATAATTTCAGCCATGCCTCGTCCATTTTCCATGTCTCAAGCCTGGACTTTCTTTTTCCTCGATCAGGTCAGTAAATCATTAATTCTTCCACACCTCTCTGTTCTTCTTTCTCTATATATAAATCATAAAACATATTGCATAACGTTATTCTGTATAAAAATTTATCCAGGATACCTTCGTAAGAGAGAAATTAATGTATATATATGTATGTATGTATGTATGTATTATATATTTATATATGCAGTTGCTGACTTACTTAGTGTTGGGTGCGGGGGCGGTGTCGACGGAGGTGCTGTACCTGGCATACAAGGGGGATGTGGCCATTACATGGACTGCAGCTTGCGAAACGTTTGGTAGATTCTGTCACAAGGGCACTGCATCTGTGGCAATTACTTTCTTGGTGGTAGCTTGCTATGCAATGCTTTCCCTCATTTCTTCCTACAAACTTTTCAGCAAATATGAGGCTCCTCTGTCTAAACAACCCACCAAAGGAATCGAAGTTGCCACCTTCCATGGCTGACCTGCTTCTTCCTATAATTGTGACCTTAATTTCTGAATTATAATATATGCATGATGATGATAATCAATAACGAAAGCTCAAGACCAGTGTTAATTTTCGGTTTGTGTACCCTATAATGTTATTTTGCTTCTTTCTACTTTCGATATTCAATGTATAAAATATATGGAACGCACTGATATATATATATATATGTATTGTAATTATAAAGTACTCAAAATGTTGTCGACAACAAATATTTCTTTTAACAAATTGTTCTCCAACAAACATGGTTAATCACAACATCAATGTTAATATTAACCAAACCTTTGATGTTTTCCAAGAAAGCAGGGTTTGGTCATTCTGTACTTTCGCAATTGTTATATGGTGCAGCCAAACTACTTTATGCTAACCAAGAAACGCAGCTAATGACAAAGCACATATAATGACAAACTAAGTAATAAATTATTATTTACAAATTTTTATTTTTAACAAATTTCAATCCCTATATGATTTTGGCATTATATTGGCTTAACAGACGTCAAAATTGATGGCCCAAGAAATTTTAATATTTTTAATCTTGTGATTCAGTCATGAAAAAGGAATTGAAAGTCTATGAGCTTGTATCATTTTTTTTTTTTTAAGGGGAAAGCAAAATTATATTATAGACAGATTTTCCTATCCTTATTATTATTATTTTTCAATCCTTATTATTACAAGCAGATTAATTACTATGGTTGGACTTTTAATGCCACGTAACTTTCCTTATTTTCTAGGTCAATTCAATTATATGAAATGATAGGAGGGACCCAAACAATAATAATAATTTTTCGTATGTGTATTTCAATGAGCCTCCCAAAGGAGTGGAGAAGTTATGGGCTTGTTAAATTAAGAAATACAAAATAAAAATAAAAAAATATTATTTGTCACAGGCGTATAATATAAAAAATATATATTATCTGTCCATATAGAATTACCATTTTATTTTAATTTTTCATGATTTGTAATAATTTTTTTATTTTAATATTTTGAATTCATGATCTGTATGTGAACTATAATTGTGAACTGTAAACAAATTTCTTATGGAGATTTAAAGTTACGTTTTAAATATCAAAATTTTTATATAAATTTTTTAAAATTTTTTATTTTTTGGGAGGTCGAAAAAAAATTTACGTCTCAAATAAAAACATATAGAATTTCTATAATATATATTAAAACTTTATGAATTTCGGATAAATTTCTATTAAAATATCCATATCAAATCTTTTAACGGTTTAATTAAAAAATTCATAATATCCATCAAAATTTTAGAAATTTTCATGAAAATTTTGTAAATATCTATTAATTTTTTTTAAAAAAAATTAATTAAAAAACCATAAGTATTATTAATGTTTAAAAAATTATTTTACTAAATTAACTTTATTGATTTCTTTTTTTTTTTACTTTTTAATTGTCTTTCAAATATTCAATAATATAAATAAAACAGAAAATTAAATTGAATAACCTTGATAAATTCTATTGATAATATATATATATATATATATATATATATATATTTGCTATACATTTTTTATAAGATGGATTTATTAAAATATCATAATTACAAGTTAATAATTAATTATATAAGAATGAAAAATAATAATATAAAATAATAACATGAAAATATAATATTAATAGAATTTGCATTAATAGCATTTAGATTAATAATATTAAACAAATAAAAATAAAAAGATGATAGAATATATTATACTAAACATCAAGAATAGGTGTATTTAATACAAAAATCTTTATAATTGATATATTAATAATGAAAATTTATTAAAAACTTATATGTTTTAATAATTATTTTTTATATTTTACATCTTAAAATGAGAACAAGGAAGAGATCGATAAATTTCAATTACCTAGAAGTTCTATGAATATTGATATGGTATTTATGAAATATAATGTAATTGTAATAGTTATTTTATCTTAATTAATAAACAATTTCATCAAATATATACTTTTTTTTTATATATTTTTATCAATAATAATTTATTTATGATCGTTTTTGTTTACTATAAATTAAATTGATTAGAAAAAATAATATTTATTCAATATTTTTGTAATCAATTTGATAATTAATTGATTAGTTAACAAAATTTTTTATTTTTTTAAATAAATTTCTATTAATTTCCATAAGTTTTTGTGAGTTTTTATTAATATTCGATATTTTTTGATATTTTTATGAAATTTTTTATATTTTAAACCTCGATATAAAATTGTCTTAAAAATTTCCATTATTATACTTAACAAATATATGCATGATCCATTAAATTGTGAGTGTGAGAATAGGTATTATTTATTATAGCATTTTCAATCATTTTTTGCAAAAGTATAACATTTTCAATCATTTTTTTTTCAGTGCAAATCATCTGTTTTATTGTTAGGGAGGCTCATAAATTGTTATATTGTTATAGTTATGATACATCAACCAAACACGCAGTTAATTTTTCAAAAAAATTTAAAACAAAATGTGCAGTTTATTTTAGACTCCTTAATTTGCAAAAGCCATTTAACTTAAGAATCAATTGTGGCTCTATCAAGAAAAAAAAAAAAAAATCACTTGTGGCATGGAAGAATATTAACGTTAAATGGTTGTTAATTCAATTTTCATCTACTGAGTTTTAAAAAGTTTTTATTTTTTGTCCACTTAATTTTTTGATTTTCAATTTTATCCCGCGGATATTTTTGTTGTACTATATTAAAATAACATGTCTATAATTAAAAATATATATGTATAGCAAAATTAGTTTTATTTTTAATGTTAAAAATTAAATATTATGGTCTCTAGCAAAATATATAGAATTTAAAAAAAAATTATAAAAAAAATATTCCTTATATGGTCTATTTTTGTGTGGTGTAACTAAAGAAAACGGTGAGGTTTGACTTTCTTCGAAGTCTTCATTCCTTCTCTTCCGTCTCGCTCCCTTTCTTTCTCTTCTTCTCACATTCATTTCCTCTAATGCTGTATAGGCATAGCACCAAGCATGGAGCTCTCTCTCTTCTTCTACAACGCTTTCATTCTTCTTCTACACTGTCTTCAAAACCCGATACTGCTCTCACAGCTATCGATACAATCACCAAACCCCCCAAACCAAGCAAGATCAGAAAACCCACTTCACTCAGTGCACCAATTCCACGGGTTTTAGACACTGTAAGTCCTCAAGTCAATGCCATCTGTTCTTTACTTTGTAACCATAGTCAACAAACTGTAACAATTGATAACCTGTTGAAATGTTTCAAAGAAAATTTGAGTTCAAATCTTGTGCTTCAGATATTGATGAATTATAGGCAATTGGGTAGGATTAAAACCTTGGAATTCTTTTCTTGGGCTGGATTGCAGATGGGTTTTAAGTTTGATGACTCTGTGATTGAGTACATGGCTGATTTTCTGGGTAGGAGGAAACTGTTTGATGATATGAAGTGTCTCTTGGTCACTGTGTTTTCGTGCAATGGTCAAATTTCTTCTCGGACTTTTTCTATTTGTATTAGGTTTTTGGGTAGACAAGGGAGGATTAGAGAAGCCCTTTGCTTGTTTGAAGAAATGGAGTCGAAATTTAGGTGTAAACCTGATAATTTTGTGTACAATAATATGCTTTATGTGCTTTGTAAGAAGGAATCATCTGGGCAGTTAATTGATTTAGCTCTTACAATTTTTCGGAGGATTGAACTGCCTGACACATATTCATATAGTAATGTGATTATTGGTTTATGTAAATTTGGTAGGTTTGAAACTGCCCTTGAAGTTTTTGTTGAAATGTATAGGGCTGGTTTGGTCCCTACCCGATCTGTGGTGAATGTTCTTATTGGTAAGTTGTGTTCGTTGAGTGAAAAAGAAGGAGAAATTGCGAAAGTTAGAGTAAAGAGTATGCGCAGACCCTTTACAATCTTAGTTCCAAATGTGGGGGTAAAGAGTGGTACCATACAGCCTACAGTTCATGCGGTTCAAGTGTTTTGGGCAGTTCATCATCTCGGTTTATTACCAAGCTCATTTGTCATAATCCAACTTATATCAGAGCTTTGTCGATTGGGTAAAACAGAAGAGGCTGTTGAGATCTTAAAGGTTGTTGAGGACATGAAGCGGAGTTGTCTAGAAGAGAGTTACTCCATTGTGATGAAAGCTTTGTGCAAACACCATCTTGTGGAGGAAGCTAGCCATTTGTTTGGAAGGATGCTCTCCCAAGGGGTGAAGCCAAAGTTGTCAGATTATAATTCTGTTATCTGTATGCTATGCAAAATAGGGAATTTGGATGGTGCTGAAAGGGTCTACAAGATCATGAGCAAGAACAGATGTCTTCCAGATAGTTTGACATATTCTGTGTTGATCCATGCTTATGTTGAAGCTAGGAATTGGGAAGCTGCTTATGGCTTACTAATAGAAATGTTAGGTTTGGGTTTGTCTCCACATTTTCACACGCACAGTGCAGTAGATAAGCTTCTGCGAGAAAATGGGAAAATGGTTTTGTGTCATAAACTGGAAAGGAAGTTGGAAAGTCAGAATTTGCTCAAACTCTGTAAAGAAAATCGATTACAGTTGGCTTATGAGAAGCTGAACTCAATGCTTGAAAAGGGATGCTATCCGCCAGCATATGTAAGGGATGCTTTTGAACATGCATTTGAAAAGCGTGGCAAATTGCAAATGGCTCGTGAAGTACTAGGGAAGATGGACAAAACACAAAAAACCCAAGGAGAGAAACTAAAGGTTTCTTAAAGGCAATATCAACAATTTTTTTCTTTTTCTCCATTTAAAATAACAGTATGTTCTGGATGTCTTCCCTCTAATTTTTACTTTACTAGTATGTTCATCCACAGATCTAGACCTACTCAAGATAAAATGAAAATATGTTCATAAATATATAATAAATATTTTTTCTGCATTGTTCATTACTGTATGTAAATATGTGTCGCAGATACATACAGAGAGAGAGAGAGAGAGAGAGAGAGAGAGAGAGAGTACAATAAGTAAATAGCAGGAGGACATTCTTTTTTTTTTTTTTTTTAATCCAAGTACATTTTCTCTAAAGGATTTAAAGCTGAATATTAGTTTGTAGCATCATTAAGTGCTAGCATGCCTAATAGAATGTTCATCCATGTTTCAAATTTCAACATCTTGTGTTTGTGTAATTCAGAGTATCAAAATCACAAAATGATACAAAGTGAAAGTGAATAAATTCGTAAGCCACCGGGCTTTGTTACAAGTGGTGACAAAATTGTGGTGCTGGGTTACATCCTAGCTTGCAGTCGAGTAAACGCACAGACGTAGAAATGGGAAGAGAAGAAGAATAAATAATTCTAGTTAAATGTTTTACAACACCAGTTTTGAGGCTCACTCTTCATTGTCCACCTCAACACGTTTGATAATTCAATTATTACTTCATATCTTGATTTGCTGATCAAGAGATGCCTTGCAATGCTTTCCTAACTATTGCTTTTCTAGAAGGCATCAGTTTAGTGAAAGCACCATAAGTCCTCTGCTTTATTATAAAACCTCTACTTTTTGTGCAGTTTGACAGGTCAAAAGTGTGAAAAGAAATTTATGCATAAAGTGGGATGTAAAAGAGAAGAATGAGAATGGAGAAGCAAACTGCATCCCAAGACGCTTCTACTGTTAATGTTATCTTTGGTAAAGAGCTCTCTTTCTGCTTCAGTACACCACCTTTTCTTCTCCTAGCTAGGCATTGCGAATTTGAGATAAAGCTAAATTGACCTGTCATACGTGTTAATTGGTCAACTTGGTTTTGTTCCTTCTTTTCATTCTAAGATTTCCATTGTTTAAGATTAGTTGGACATTATCTAATACATCAGTATCTTCTAAATTAGAGAAAATATGGAGACCAAGTTTGTTTAAGGCTTTTAACTAATGCTTATAGCTTATTTGTGGAGCTCTTGTGTAGTTGATGCTTTGAGTTGAAAATTTGGTACTCTTTAATGCCTCAATCTCTCACTCTGGCATTGATCGCTGTTTTCTGTATTTCATTGCTTGTTGTCTCTGTACTCTTTAATTAGGAAATGTGAATATAAACAGTACCTTGACTTCCTAAATTGGTTGCAGTATCTAAGACATATACCTCGTATGGTCCTGCTCCAATTAGGATACCATCGTTTTTGACAATCTAGATGTTCACTGTTATCACCAATCTTCTGAAGGGAGTTGCTGTGAAAGCGATTACAGTGAGTAGTTAGTTACTTGAGCCAGTGGCAGTTTCTTTTTGCGGCATTAAGGTTGGATATCGTCTCTTGAGTCTGTTTGGAAATGGAACCGTTTCCAAATTGATTAGAACATTATCATTCAATAGTTGTTTCTCTGCCTTGCGCTTAAAGTCTCTGTGCTCTGTGATCTTCAAAGGATTATAGTGCATTATTTTCCATTCTACATTTTGTTGAATTTAATGGTTTGTTCTCTTCTCTATGTAACAGGTTTCGTTGATCAGATGAGAAAAAGAGACACAGATCTTTGCAACCTTTTGGAATCCTCACCAAGCCTATCCTGGAAGCCAGATTTCATCATGGTTTTCGTTGCCAACATTTTTTAAATTAGTCATATGGGATTGAAGATGAAATTCTGGTGCCTCTGGCTCTAGAGATTGAAAAGAAAACATATTACGAAAATCTACCATGTGTCCAAATTGAAAAAATAAATTTAATCTTTCTAAACCTATATTGTGAGGGTTCAACTTAGGTAAAAATACTGAGCTCATCGTCAAACAGACTTAACAGCCACTCCCTTTTTCCCTTGGCTACATGGCTGCTTGGCTGCTTGGCTGCTATTTTTGTTTGCGCATAGAGTGGCTATTGCTCTCCTAGGGCTTCTGTATCTGGCCTGAGCCACCCTCCCAAGCAAAGCAAGCGATAATGTACAGGTTAATGTATCCCCAAGATATATAAAAAAGTAAATAGCTTATGACAAAAGAAACTTTTCAGCATTGGTGATGGAATTATTGAAGTCTTTCTTTCCTTATTTTTCCTTCTCATCCCTGCTTTCCCTTGCGCAAGTGAATATTTGCTTTTATTTAATTTAAAAAGAGACAATTTAAGTAGCATTTCATTTCTAAAGTCTTAACACCACCACGTTCAATATAAGCTCAGGAAACTGTTCACAGCTTAATAAGTCCTCAGCATATGGATTTCAAGGGAAAAAGAAAAATTGAAAATCACTATTGATATAAGATTGAGAATCATAACTTAAATTAAAATCTGGAAAGCAACTTCTCTGTTCAAGAGAGAAAAAATAAAAAATAAAAAATAAAAAATTGTGTTAAAGTCATAGTTTAACTTTAAACTTCAGGACCGTTAAGCAGATACTTTTTGTCTCAAATAGCAATTGCCAAGTGAGAAGGATACAATAAGAAGGCATTCAAGTCTCATAATTATTATTATTATTATTATTATTTTGAACAGCAAGAAATAAATGAATTATTTAAAGTTGATAAATCTCACAGTCGCTCGCATTTTAGCTACGACATTATCCAAAGTAAGCGCAAGACCAACCACCATTATCATCATTATCCAAACAAGAGATTATCAAACAGGTTTGTAAAGCATGTAACCCAAGTTTTGGACAAATAGGACGAATTTTGTTTTCAATACAGTAAGGATAGACGGTATTCTGGTTCGACAATATCATCACAAGCAATCAAAAGGAAAATCAAAAACAGCATTTACAAAGAAAGAAGCAAGAACATTATTATTCTGTCACTTTAACTTTCATCTGAAACATTATTCATACACCCAGGTCAACGCATAAAAGCATTTATTTATACCTTCAAAACTATAATAATGTCTACCCATTTTGAAATCAAACACCAAAAACGTAAATTTTGTTTATAATGTCTTTCTGCAGAATCAAACACACAAACCTAGCTCAGGATGATTCCAACAGATTTTGAATGTCTTTCTGCATAGACAAAAAATGAAGAAAAAGAAATAACAATTAGCTATAACAATATTGCACATCCTTACAACCCAACATGCTCAAAAGGAGGAAGACTTTATATACTGACCTCAATTTTAAGAGGTGAAGTAATCGGAGCATAGCGCTCCACAACCTTCCCCTCTTTGTTCACTAAAAACTTGGTGAAGTTCCATTTGATTCCATCTCCAAAGATTCCTCCTTTCTGTGACTTGAGGAACTTGTAAAGGGGAGCTGCATTCTTCCCATTAACCTCAATCTGAGAATACCACACGAAAAAACATTATATAAAGTTTGCATAAGAATTTTTGGATAAACACATAAACCCAATTTTTCTAAACAATTGGCACGAGTGATGAGTACACTAGAAGGCATTAGCAAAATCAACAGTGGTTTTGTGGTCAAATATATTTTAAGGCAGGGCCTAACCGCCACATGCATGTAAATGTATGATATCGAGAAAGAACAGTATCATGAGTGCATAGAAAAAAGGATTTAATTTACTGTCAGAGAGAATCAAAAGTGGCAAGGTGGAAATTAATGCCACTTAGATCTTTGCATATGAATTGTTGAATAGCTTTTATTATGCCTTTCAATTATCAGAATTACCTTATCAAAGATTGGGAATTCAGCTTTAAACCGAGTGCACACAAATTCCTGAATCTTCTCATTGTTTTCTGGTTCTTGCCCACCAAACTGGTTGCAAGGAAATGCCAAAATCTCGAAACCTGCCGAAAAACAGAATATTCAAAGTCTTCTCCTGGTAAACATGAATAAATAATTTAATGAGAATGGTTATGCAAGAAAAATTACATACCTTTGTTTTTGTACTTCTCATATAGAACATTCAATTCCTCATAGTTTGATTTTGTAAAACCACTGAAAAATAACGATGATGGATAAGAACACAAGATCCTATAGAAAGGTCATAAGCATTTTGACAGAAGTTGAATACCGAGTCTCATTAATTACAAATCATAAATCGTGTCTACCAGTAAATTTTATTGATAAAAGTTCATCATAAAGTGGCAACATGTACATTAAGCACCAACAGAATGACCCATATTCCATTAGAAGTTTGATAGATATAGGATGGAAACTTAAGAACCTTCAGAGGATATATTATTAGCCTAAGAGAATTTCCAGCCAAAACTTCACTTATACACCCAAGCAGGTCAACAGGAACACAACTACAACTCACCAAACTCTTCTTTATCATGCTCGAACACGAAATCTACAAAAATATATTTGTGAAAGCTGGTGGTGGGGATTCATAAAGGATCCAATCCATTTCTTTTAAAGTCACATCTCAATATCAAATAGTGACCCTATGCTTGGTTTTAACATATATATATATATTTTTTGCTGAGATACCTGGTTTTAAAATTGACAGAATTCCTGACATATGTATCTCCATTTTCCAAACACAATTATATAGGCACTCTCTGTTTAAGTAATATGCAGAAGTCTACTTTTGACAGACACCAAATCATTTCCTAATACCACTTTTACTGTAAAAATGTAAGTCGAATTTGCTTTCAGAAGTTGTATCCAAATTTCACAGATGAAACAACTCTACTTTTCCACATGTGAAATGCTCTCTAGATCCTCAAAAATATTGAAGAATAATTAAGCAAAATCCTTAACAATTTTTACATCATAATTTAGAATTTCTTATTTCCAAAACAGATGAAAACCATTACCATTTTGAAGCAACATTCACTAACAGAAGAACCTTCCCACTGTATTCACTCAGGCTTACATCATTTCCACGAACATCCTGCAAATATATCCAATCATTAATAAGAAATTAGCTCAAGAATGAAACAAGAATTCTCAAAATGAAATTTTAAACCAAATAACCGAACAGCCTGCAACGCACTAATCCCCAATGGATAATTGACCATCCAGCTTATCATCAAGTACAAACAATAAACAGAGTAAATAATAAAAGAAAGATTCAGACAAAAGTTTCCGAATCACAAAATCAAGAGAATTTCTAAAGATGATGGCAAAGAAACTTTTGTGTAAATAATTAATAAAAGTGGAGGGCATCAAACAAATAATCGACCAGAGGAAAGAAAATGGGATATACAGTGCAATTGAAAGCTAAACAAGATAAAAATAATACTATTCAGCAATTAATATCCAATCTTATTTGGTTCGATGGAAAAAACAAGTTAGAGCATTGAACCCTTGATTTATTTCTCCAATATTAGGACCCTTCGAAAAAATCTAGCCCAAATACAACAGTAGGTACAACTGAATAAATTGTTTGTATGTCAAAAACAGCTGAGAAGATTTAAACTTTCTTTCCACTTATTTTCTTAAACTTTCTCAGCAACCAAACACGTTATATCACAGAACAAGGAACTAAATGAAAAAAAAAAAAAAACACACCCAAAGATACCTTGACAGTGAAATCATAAATGGATTTGGAAGTTTCTTCAGCCATTTGGTAAGAAGGAGGAGATGTGTATGTGAAATAGTAGAAGAAGAGACCGAAACCCAGAAAGAAAAGAGAGACCCAGTTGCTGAATTTCCACAATTGCATGCCGTTTCAACGTCTAAAACCTGTCTTTGTATATATCCGTGGAGTTGGACATAACTTCCTTTCTCGTCGATTACTTACCGTTGCTGCCAATGACACGGTGGTTATTTAATACAATTTCCTTTGATTGATTGATTATTATTTGATACAATGTTGACAATTTTCTTTTTCATTTTATTTTTCTCTTGTTTGTTTTTTTTTTTTGTCTTTTCTGCTTTGAGATTTCGCTTGGTATTTTAATTTTTATATATATTATTTTATAATATATAGATATATATTTTTTATTTATTGGGACATGCGTGGTATATTTTGAAATTATATTTATAGATATAAGATATTCATATTCAATGTTTCTAGAAAAAAGGGAAAGAATCGGGAGCAAGTGCATTGGTAGGAAATAGGTAGTAGGTGGGCATTTAATGACCAATAAGCTCAAAATAAATTCGTGGAAACAATTTGTTCAAAAATAAAAAAATAAAAAAATTCGTGGAAACAATTATTTTAAGTATTATTTTAATAGTCCCGTGTCAATCCTATTCATTTTATTTTATTTGTACCTTCCAGATGGTAGTAAATAAAATGAGCCACGGCTATGCAAATTTCTAGAAAGGAAAAAAATAAATAAATAAAATAAAAACAAAAACAAAAACGGCAGTGGAATGATTTAATTGGAAAATATTTTCCGAAGCATTTTATTTTTCTTTCTGGAAATTAAATTTAACAATTTTTTTCATGAAAAAACGGTTACTGATTCTTTTTTTTTTTTTTTTTTTTTTGTGGTTTTTCAACGAACTGTTACCAATTCTGTTAAAACTTTAGAAACGACGTATCGGAAGAAATGAACATGCCCATGCTATTAGCGGATAGGAAAAAAGAAAAAAAAGAAAAAAGAAAAAAGAAAGGTACCGTTTTTTTATTTTTCATTTTTTTATTTTTTTATTTTTTTGAATACAATATATTACTACTTTTGGTGATTTAAGGAAGCCTCCATTGGGGCCACAGATAGGAATTTGGGCTTTTACGCTTTCGGGCCTCCAGACTAAGTCCAGCAGGGTCTACTGACGATTGTAGGCCGACTACGGTCATGAGCCGGCTCGTCCAGAAAGGAGGTGGCTCTAGCAGGCCGGCTCCAATATAGGCAGGCTAGATTTGCAGGACCGCAAGCCTTTGTGCGGGCTGGACTTGCAGTTATAAGCACAGCAATGCAGAAAGACAACAAACTAGATATTAAAGAGCAATGAGAAAATGTTGCCACTTGCGAACTCAATCTCAAATCCATGGAGCAAAGTTTCAAGTACTCCAATAGAGAAACTGAGTAAACATCCATTTCCGTTCTCTGCTTTTCGTTAGCATTATGTACCATATATTAAAAATTACAACACTTACGGTTGGTTTCTTCTCTCCATTTTTAAACCAAGGCATCTAAAAGGTTTTGCTATGCTATGCATTGCGTGATATTTCGAAATGACAGAGTTATAATCAATAAAAATTTAATATAAAATATGAAAAATAAATAAACAAATAGAAGGTGGATCCACCTATGACCCCCCAGAAATTCTGATGCCCATACTCTCCTTTCCATCTCTAACTATTCCCAAAATGAATTGCCATCTATAAAGCCCCTGATGTTTAGTCCTATGAAGTCAAATGCTCCATACTCTTATGTCCATTTTTCTTTTACCTCTTATTGGGTTGGCTAGTTCCGTACCTTGACCTCCTACGGCTGAATCATCTACTTGACAATTGGAAAAATGAAGTCCATCTCATGCTTAATGCTTTACATTCACCAAATAGTAAAAGCATGCATATTGCATTACTACAAAACCCTTTCTCTTATCTCTGAGAATCGCAATATTGGGGAAAGTCACATTGGCAAGGAGTTGTTCTTACCTGAAAGAGTGCACAGCAAGCGTTGCCTAGTGAATTAGTTCGAGGATCTATGGAAGCACAAAGCCAATAGAATTTATATCCCAAATAGACTCGACAATTCTTTAAGAAAACAATTATTTATGGTCAAAATAAACAGTTCGACATTGCTGGGTTTAGGTTTCAAGCATTTTAGGGAAGTAAAAGAGGTTTTGGAATTTGTAAATCAACTATGAGATGACAATAATAATAATAATGATAATAATAAAAAAGAGTTTAAAAGGAAAAAGTTGTTGAATCCTGAAAGGGCAGTCAACAGTCATGTTACTCAAATTATACTTTATAAGACATGCAATACATAAATATTCTCTTAAATCATAGACATATAAAGAAGTCATATGCAAAATAACATCAGAATGTAAAAATAAAGGCAAATAACAAGCCAAAGACTTGAAAAATACGCACCTCTCGGAACGTGAAAGACACCCTCCTTGAACCTCTTCTTATCATTCTGTCCTTTACCATGTCAATCTGGCAAAAATTCCTTGTTAAACCTTTTTCACGAGGGATGAGAATAGCAATGTAAAAGCAAAAACACAAAGCTATGCTTTTGCTAATGTCAATTAAAGTGAATGAGAGAACATTAAAATATTAAAAACATTGACAAAGGACAATGGCCCACTATATATTATAAATAGATTAACTCTGCACTTTTACATTTTCATTATTTTGTTCCATAGGTTGAAGCTCTGAACGAGAAGCATGAATTTAATAACTATAAACTATTTTACTTCATGAAGGAAACTCCAGAATAACTTCACTGATTCAATTTGTCTTTAGCTGAAAAAGGAAACTTCAAGTTGTGAAGAAAAGTTTCAAGACATGCTGTTTCTTTTTGATGAAATCAAGTTTTTGCCTCTTTGTTTACGTACACTACAAAGGGGTTTAAAGAAGATACTTATCTTTTATTTACTGTTCGAAAAAATGTTTTTATGTCTTAAGTTGTATTTTATGTATTTTTTTTTTTTTTGTTGTTTCATGTATGGAGAAGTCTGAATTTATTATGTTATACATGAATGAAAATAATAACAGCACGATCAGGTTTCATATTTTTCCTGAGGAGCAGTAGATTTCTTCTACCTTATTAATTGAGCCCCTCCTCTACGGCTTAAGTTTACCAAGTTTGCCCGAGAATTTGCATAAGTTGTTTCTCATAAAGAATTTGCATACTTTTCCATCTTTTTCCATCAAAAAAGCACTTTAAGGGCCAAAGATTTGGACATGAAATAATAGTATGTAACGGGACTTTGGACCACTGCTAATTGATCAAAATAAAACAACTCTCTAATATAGTATCATTAAAATTCAAGGATTATTAAAAAATAAACCTTATGATGTGGAATGTAGTGATGCCATGCATAGCGAGCCTCTCCAGATAATAATAGCATAGACCGAGGGGGAAGATAGACTGCCCTTCTCAAGAAATTTGAGTTCCTTTCGGGATTTTCGATATTCATATCAGTACTTGAGGAAGCTTTAGGAAGCCAACCACGTTCTACATATCTCCTGAACTCCATGATGCATGGCCCTGCTAATGAAAGGCTGAAAATTAATCCCTCAAAAGCAGAATGGGTGTCTATATGTGGGGACAAGCCCACTCCAGGTGGATATTCATTAACCTGTAGCATGGCAAAATATGTTCATTCCAAAGTGCATAGCATGAATAGCATTTAGCATTCTACAACAAAGCACAACAATTAATATATTACAGCTAGCCTGTTATACAATAAAAGTAAGCTAACAAGATTTTAACTAGCCAATGACAAGTTGTACAAATATTTATTGATAATATAAATATGACTTCATACCGTTAGTTGGTTCAAAACTTTGTTTGCAGCATCACCAAGACTTGGGAACATTGAGATTTTTTCAAGAACAGGAGAAACAAATGATGGAAGCTCACCTAAGTGCTGTTTTGAATCAACATTCCTTGTCTGCACCAACAATTTTAAAAGAAAGGAAAAAAGGCATTAAGCCCACATGAAAAGTTGATGTCTCAAAATTCTAAATTAGATAAGTATTCAACATAAACAGGGCAACAAAGCAATAATGAAACAGCAATGACAAATCATATTTCACTTTAGTATTAGTACCAAAAAAAAAAAAAAAAAAAAAAAAAAAAAAGGAGTATATTGAGCAATTATATACTGAATAACAGAACCGTTAAGACATCCATAGTTCCCCTGGTCCTTGAAAAAAGTTGTTGACAATTCTTGTTTCCAGATTAAAAAAAAAAAAAGGGATAAAAAGGGAACAGAAACACCCAAACTCGAAAAGATTAATTTTAATGGAGAGTGTAATTGTATTTCCAACCAAACAACCATTTACTAATTAAGACATCAAAATGTTACTTTTATAATACTTTCTAAAATAATATATTTAGTAAAAACAACAGTGGCCCATCATGTGAGATTTCTTAATGGATATAATCATGAAAGAATTGCAATATGGAACACTTCTCCATGCAAAGGCAATTGTTAAAGTTCTATCCACTCAAGTGGATTTGCTTTAGTGTATGAACATATGGATATTGTCCTTTATCTATCAGTTTATTTCAAGATAGCCTATGACCGCTAGGTGCTTGTGAGAGAAATATCCAACCACACATAGCAAAGAAAAGGAAAACAAAAAGATGCACAAATATGCTACTGAGTCTAAGATCCTGGAAAAAAATAAATAAAGTATTTGGGGCAATGCTATCACATGTTAACAAAATGTTGATATAATGTGAATGAGTGTATAAGAATAGATATATATAGACATCCAATCTTAGCAACAAAAAAAATTGTAGGCATCCAAATTACAATAACATGTATATTTATTTCATGCTAAACAAAGTGGAAAAGAGGCTAAATCCCACAGAGCCCAATGCTTACTTCATAACAAAACTCATATCCATAATGCTGAACCCTTCTCTTTGAAAGATTTTTCCAAGGCCTTTCATCAACCGCTGCAAGCAAATCCTGCAACAGAGTAGGATATAACTAAGATCATGCACAAGAAAGCCAAGGATAAAGCAGAATCAAGTTTCGTGACAACAAAAAGGGTTTTCACACCTTCTCTTCTTTACAACTGACAAAGTCATGCAGCAAGTAAAGGCCAGGAATGTTCAGCTCCGAAGCCATTAAAGATACTGAAACAGAGTCATTCACCGGTCCCTGAAAAGAAAGAAATCCTTGTTACTGTGAAAACAATGAAGCACATATGGAATTCCAATACATGGATCACAAATATACTACACGTTTTAAGTCCCACCAACTCATTAACATCCACGGATTCCTGAAGTTCCCAAATGTGTCCCACAAGGCAACATAACTTGTAAATAAAAAAAAGCAAAAATTAAATTGAGAAGTCGATTAACTTGTTAGTTTCAAGCAAAGTTTGAATTAGTCAGAAGCTAAAATAAACCATTAAAGCCGCCTGTGGATTTTGAAACTGTATTAGAATAATTTGGCAATATCGATCAACCATTTTTCCAGTATGATAATAGTGCATTAGAAAACAACATAATCAGCATTCCCTAACGTTGTTACTAGCACTTAATAAAACTATAACTACGCTCTTAATCACATGGAAACTTAAAAGTTCCGCTGGTTGAGTCATTTCCTCGAACACCTCGAGGATCCACAGAGGAAATCTGTCATTGACAACATGTTTATTAGACAAGCAAAAGGTTCTGACATTTATATTAAATGCATACGTTCACCCCCAAAAAAAAAATGAAAATGCTGAACTTTCGAAAATGCTGAACTTTCTCAATTCAACTTTCATCAATTAGGACCATCCCACAAAGCAAAAGGTGCCAAATTGAGTAAAAGGGCTTTGCAATCATGGTTACCAGGGAAGTGGGTGGCCGAAGAACTGAATAACGAATGTGCAAAGAACGACCTCCAAGGTCCTGACATGGACGGCCATCCAAGGCTTCCATGGCTGCCCGAGCACTACCCTCTTCAGCAAAAGACACAACGACACGAGCGCCGCTCTCATCAGCCGCATGAACTCCACTGACCTCCCCAAACGCCCCGAAAACCAGAGCAATTGTTTCGTAAGAGATTCCCACCGCCGGGCCGCAGTTGGCAACGTAAAGGTTGGGGCTCAACTGTGAGCCTCCCACCCCCTTCGGACGCCCAAATCTAGGCAAGCCCATTGATGCTATCGATCAAGATTTTTTTTTTTTTTTTTTTTTTTGAATATTTGATCAAGGAATTGGTTTTCAAAAACCATGCAAGAAAAATAATGTGCACAGAGATACAGATAGAGAACCATTTCGCGGCTCGGATCAAAGATTTATAACGGAGGTTTCTAAAATATATTTTAAAAAATTAATTGCAATTTTAGTATCTCTGTATTGAAAGTGCATTGCATATTGAAATCCTTAAATTTAAAATATTTCATATTAAATTTATAATTTATAATTTATTTCCCATTAAACTTTTTATCTCCAAATTGACGAGCAGTTTAACACAAAGCTTGAAAATTGAAAAAAAATTAAGTAATATTTCAATTTTCAAATAAAATACATGGAAAAAAATTTAATTGATAAATTAATGAAAAAGATTGATCAATTTTTTTATTATTTTAATATTTTACTACTCAATTTAAAATTTAAAAATTAAAAATTTAAATTGAAGAAATTTAATATAAAATATTTTAAATTTAAAACGAATTTTGTTATTTATTATTTTTAATTTATATAGTAAATTTTAATTATTAAATTTTAAATAAAATTATTAAATATTATTATTTTATGTTAAAAATAATTTAAATTAATATTTAATATATAAATTTTATAGATAATCATTCATCAATAACAGTAAATAACATTTTTCATTTAAATATACGAAGTACAATCAAATAACATTTTTCATTTGAAAATTCAGTGAACAATCGGATCAAAATAGGTATAATTAGTCTTAAAAAAACGAAAGAAAAAAAAAAGTCAAAGTTTTTTTCTTTTTTGACTTTTTGACCAAGACATTTCCCAAACGGACGCACAATTCGAGTTTGACAAATTGGTCATATGTAAAAAAGAAGCCAGACGAGGAACTTCGTTTGGGCTTTTCATCGAACACATGATAGACGATATTAAGCGAAATTTTGTCCTGGTTATATGGAAACTTGGGCCCTTTTTTATTAGCAGTAATGCTTATTGTGGATGACGTTTCAAGGGCGTTGGAGATGATTTTGTTAGAATCCCACTTGGGATTTTCTGTTGGGTCTTGTTGCCAGCAATTTGCCAGGTACCTAGTTGCTCACGAAATTGCGCGTCTATGGTCCATAGAAATGGTGAGTCCTAATGTTGGTTGTATGGACGACGTTTTGTGGTCACAGATTTTCACTTTTGCGGATTTCCATTTCTCTTCATGTCCAGACTTCTAACAGGTTTGGAGTTCTAACTTGTTCAGACAGAACTAAACTAATGCATTTTTTGCTTAATGTTTCTTTGTTCTAATTTTTTTGTTTCTTATAGTTAAGTT
This sequence comes from Ziziphus jujuba, assembly GCF_031755915.1. Taxonomy (NCBI): domain Eukaryota; kingdom Viridiplantae; phylum Streptophyta; class Magnoliopsida; order Rosales; family Rhamnaceae; genus Ziziphus; species Ziziphus jujuba. The sequence continues at coordinate 13,549,411 of NC_083384.1, forward strand.
TGAGATTTTCACTACCTAATGTATACATTTTAATGACATGACAGTAATGCATTAGAATTAGTAGTTGCTGTCAACTACATATAGAAATAAAAGACATTACATAAAAAAATGTCAAAAAACATTCAATGGACATTGTAGTGTTCTTATAATGATCAAGTATATTTGTTGGATAAGAAAGTAATGTTTAAAACAAAATGGTAATAATAGAAATCGCTTGCAACAAAATTTTCAACTTTTCTACATTTTGATAGTTATGAGAATTGAAGATGTTATGCACTATTCGTAGTTTCTGCGTTTATACTTAGGTTTCAGAGTTTCAGGATTCTTTGTAGGCACTCTGCTCAAAGTTGGCATGGTTCGAAACAGGAAATTCAAAACTTTACTAGTAGTATTGACAAGGAGAGTATTATCATACATTGCCTCAAGTGTAAAGCAGTTTTTGGAAGATGAATTAGGAATTCCAATTTTCGTTTTGTTTAATATTGTTTTTGGGCTGGCACTTTTGATATATAAGAAGCATGGTAAACATAGAAACAACTTTAATAGCATTACAAGATTTTAATTTTGCCATGCTGAATGTTCGATTTTCAAAAGCCACATTGTACATTAGAAAGACTATTTTTGATGGAAACAAGTACCCGTAAGTTATTGTCTTTGTTGGAATATAATAGTTGATAAATTTGAGCCTTTAAAAGTGTTCTCTTTTTTTTTTCTGAAACGCAAGGGAACTATGTTCTTGAGAGTATCTCAATTACCTATTCTCAGATTACCATATGGAAATTGAACATCTTATTTAGTTCAAAAAGAAAGTTTAAATAGCTCTATTTTTAGAGTATGGAAACTTTATAATTCAATGGAAGCCAATAAAAATGTTTAAACTTTGTGTTCCAGAAACTAAGAAAATGGAGATATTGCATTGCAGGGTTAAAATCTAATACACAGAACTTAGCCACTGACATGAAGAAAAAAAAAAAAAAAATTGAGTTTAGAGAATACGTTCAGAAGGTTTTGCCAGGATTATCTCAGTCAATGATGGAAAAACTCAGTGAGTTCCACTACTTGTTAAGTTTGAAAGTTGATCTGGATGCCGTTCTTCCTCAAAACAGTAAAGAAAAATTCACTTGATCTTAATATTGAAATATCACTTTATTTTAAATCCTTAATATTCTGTATAGCTTGTTTGTTTCTTTTCAATCATATACAGAGTATTACAAAAACTTTATTTTATATTTTTCTTAAGTTTTCCTCCATCGAGATATAGCAAGGTGGGTAGAAGGACCTCAATAATTTCTGGATCAAGTTTTCCTCAAAATTTTCTAGTCCTCATCTACTCTTCTTCCTCCGAAGAATATCAAGAACAGATTGCGCTGTGCAGTAAGCAATCGCCTGAACAGTGAGCATTGGATTTACACCTAAAGCAGTTGGAAAGACACTTGTATCTGCCAGAAACAGACCCTCTACTTCCCATGTTTCCCCCATCTGGTTCACCACTGACGTATTTGGGTCAATTCCCATCCTGCAGCTGCCCATCTGATGTGCAGAGCATATTGGTGAAGAAAGATCTCTTATCATCCTCGAGCTCTCTTCTTTCACAAACCTTTCAAACTCATGTGAGCTCACTTTCTTTACATTCAAGGTTCTCCCCTTGGCATGATGGGTTCCGATTTCTTCAGCTCCGGCTGCAGCTAATATTCTTAGTACCTTTGCTAGTCCTTTCTGCAGATTCTCTTCGTCGACAGCTTCCATTTGATAATTAATTGAGCTCTCTGACTTGACCGTTCCTGATCCTATATCCCTTGCCAGTGCAAATATATGGGCTGTCCTAGAAAACCTGCACATTTTGTCTTTTATATCTTTGCCTGAAATCCACGGTATTACAATTGAGAACATTCCAGGATGCAGGGACGGTGTCTGTAACAATGCACCGTATCCAGACTTGTCATGATCTGCAACTACTGTTGACATTGCCGTCATTATTCCTCCTTCATAGCTTTTCTTTTCTCTCTCCAGCCATGAATCGGATGAAAGGGGAAAATAGCCACATGCCATTGCCACTGGATGGAGATGCAAGTTTTTCCCAATGTTGTTGTTCGTCAAGCCACTTCTTTTCAACAATGGTGGAGTGCTGAGAGCACCACAAGCGACAATAGTGACCTTAGATTCCACAATGCAGATATCTTTTGCTCCTTTGTAACCAAATTTGAATGCAACCCCAGTTGCTGTGTTCTTATCTCTACCTTTCTTTCTCTTATGCATGACTTTTACAGCTTCACACTGAGGAAGAATTGCACCATTCCCTGAATTCACCAAGTCCACTAGCCATGTCTCTGAGGTACCCTTCTTTCTTCCATCCTTGCAGCCAAGAGAGCACCAACCGCAGTAGTGGTCAGGTGGTGAATTCCGGGCAATGTTTTCGACAGGATATCCCAATTCTTGACACCCTTTTCTCAAAACCGCATTGTTCATTCCTTCATCATGAATTTCGGGTTGAACTCCCATTCTTTGAGAGACAGCGTCCAAGGCTTCTTGGTATAATTTACTGTCGAAAAGTTCTAACTCGTGATGATTGCTCCATTCATTGATTACATGCTGGGGAGTTGGAACTGAAGCTGACCAGTTAATGGTAGAGCCTCCTCCAACTGTAGAGCCTGCGAGTAGTAGAACACCCATATTCTCAGTTGCAATCAGACCACCTGATAAGTACATTTGGTCCATGGAAGGTCCTTCAAGAAGGGTAAGATTGTTCCTGGCATGATAATTTCCTTTCTCCAAAACAAGCACTTTGTAACCAGCCATGGCTAGTACTCCGGCAACAACACCACCACCAGAACCAGAACCAACTACCACAGCATCACATCGGATGATTAGAGAAGGATGGGATAGGCTAGGTGGCTTATTTTTCTTAGGAAGAACAAAGACAGGAAATCCGTTTCTTCTTAGAGTCTCAACAGTAATGTCTCTTGGATTACTCAGATTGATAATGCCTCTATAAAGAGGTCCAATGATCTCTTCTTTTTGTTCTTGTTTTTTTTCGTTTGATCTTCCATATTCAATTGGTGCTGCTTCTTCCAGTTGTTTGGTTTTGATTTTAAACTGTGGATCAGGTCCGGTATAGCCAATTGCTTTCCATGACAGGTTCTCATCATTCTCATCCACCTGAAAAAATGAATTCACTAATTACTTTTGTTACATGTTCTTACATATGAAAACTGGGAAGAAATTCAGATTATGGGCTTGCTCATTTTTTTTATTTTTTATTTTTCATATATATAATTTTTCTAATCGATTTGCCTGCAAAATAAAGGAAAAGGGTCTTCGTATCTGCTGCTGTAAGTGATTGAAATTTTCTCATGTTTTCCTGGAATCACTTTTCTTGGAGCTTGAAACCAGTCTTAATCAACTTGTTTAATGTTAGTCTCAAATTAAACTCTGTCTCAGAATTGGTAATTGGCTTCAATAAAATTTATTTATTTATTTATCTTTTTTTCTTTTTTCGGTTTTTTAACCTTTCATGCAATTATTTCAATGAGCAAGAACAAAGCTAGTTTATACGGGAGGTTTGTGGTAAAAAATTTACCACTTCAACTTTTCCATACGAAGAGTATTAGATTCATGCCTTTAGACTGACTTGAAACTTAAAATAAAATGGGAAATATGATTAATGCATCAATATTGATGTTATTACTGCAGGTAATTATCAAACCGATATGCTAATTATTTATTTACTTTTTTATTTTTTAAAACTAAAAATCTGCATAGAAAATTAGTAACATTTTGTCACATCTGTCATCATTATAACGAATAAAATTTTTATTAATGAATTCTGAGCTCTCTAGTTTTTTACTTTGCCAAAATTAAAAAAAAAAAAAATCCCCAGTTTTATAATGCTCAGATTCTTCTTTCTTTATAAAATAAATATTAAAAACTCCCTAATTTATGATAAAGGAAAAATCCCTATTTATCATATTTTTTTTGGTAAATAAATCCCTATTCATCAATAGTTGGTGTAAAAGCCTACAACGTCATAAGGGTTTATTAATAAGCTGCGAATGATTATGAGGGAACAAAAGTGGTAAACTGTTTTGAAAAGTAGTTATCGAAAGGCCAGAGTGGACTTTCAGCAAAAATAAATAAATAAAAAGAGGCCAGAGTGGACAAAAAAAGAGTGGCATCAAATCAAGTGCTGCACATCAAGTGACTGTAAATTTGGGTTTGATATCAACAATATGAATTAAATTCAGAAACATGTCCCTCTCTGGCGACAACTAAGATTATATTCAATAATATATATATATATATATATATATATAGAGAGAGAGAGAGAGAGAGAGAGAGAGAGAGGGAGGGAGACAGAGGAGAGTTTTTCTATAGAAGGCTTGTTATTATGAGTTTCAAAGGCGTATATGAGCTTTGTTTGTCATATAATCCACAAAAAAAAAAAAAAATATATATATATATATATATAGAGAGAGAGAGAGAGAGAGGAGAGTTTTTCTATAGAAGGCTTGTTATTATGAGTTTCAAAAGCTTATATGAGCTTTGTTTGTCATATAATCCAAACAAAAAAAATTTCATTGGTATTTCTCTATCTTTTATGTAACAGTCTTATTATTATTTTGTTGATGTTTCATTTAATATGAAAATAACCTTCAACTTTACAAATTTTCAGATTTAGATTTATGAGTCAATCAGTAAATTTTGTTATGTTGAATTATGAATTTCATATTGAAAAAGAAAAAAAAATTATTAAAGCAAAATAATAAAAAAATACAAAAAAAAGAAGGAAATTATTTTTTTATTATATAATAAGTGAAGCTCACAATAAGCTTTTGAAATTCACAATAAGAAGCCTTTTTTATATATATATATATATATATATATATATATATATATATATATGCATTATATATGGTATAAGTCTATTAAAGTTGATATATACCAAAAAGTCAATTAGAGTTGATAGATGTTCGTTAAAGATGCTAGTCTATCTGATGCACTTAATTATTTTGACTACTATTCCATCTACATTTTTCAATTCAACAGGTAAACATCTCTATCAGATTCGTCCTTTAACGATATTTTGTCCAATTGAAGATTTACGTCCTTCAATTTGATCGGTTTTCAATTAATACAAAGGCACGTTAGTCATAATTTAATTAACGGACGGATTCCAATGAGTCAAATATTTCTATTTCATGAGAGAATCTTATAAATTAATAGTTCAAGTAAGCTCGTAGCGTCTATCTCAACCAGAGAAGTACACGTGGATCTTGACCCTCTAAAATTTTGAAAACGAGTTTAGTGGTACTTGGGTGAGTGTGATTAATTTACTGCATAATAAATTGAATACTAGTTTAGGTAGTGGTAGCAAAGGATTGTTTTGCCTAAAATAATTTAATTTCTTTCCCATTTTGGTAAGATGCAAGATGCATAATTCATGTGTGTAGGTGGAGATTTTTACTGTTCAAATAAAAACCAATGTAAAAAAGTAGATGCATATTTTGTATTTTAACCATGCACTTCTTAATGTTTATTATTATCATTCATATGTGTGTATATATATATATATATATATAGATTCTCTTACGGAAGTCGCACAACTTGAGCTTTTGTTTTGTTTCTTTTTTATTTTATATTATCATTATTTTTATTTTTGAAATCTATGGGATAAGTTCTTCGAGATATATATATATATATATATATATATATATATATATATATAGAGAGAGAGAGAGAGAGAGAGAGAGAGAGAGAGAGAGAGAGAGAGAGAGAGAGAGAGAGAGAGAGAGAGTAGTTTTATGATGTAAACTATACCTATGCTAATGTTATTTGAAAAAAAAATATCAATTTTTATTATATATGTACATATACACAACGTACATAGCATGTATATATGCATACACACACATGGCGGAGACAGCTGCCATTTTAACTGAAACATTTGTCCTTGCAGAGAAAGAGGTGGAACAGAAATATAAATTTATAATGCATGCCTTTATATCAAGCGACAGATCTGTACCATTTACCAAAAAAAAAAAAGCGACAGATCTGTACCCGTGGCATTTCTTCTTGCCATGTGGCATTTTCTTGTTGGTGCCAGGCCAACCCGCGCTGTATAGTAGTACCGTTTATAAAATTAAACAATATTAATTTTTGAAATTGAAATAGTTTTGTTAAATTAAGTAATTCTTACCCCGGTTTTTTTTTTTTCTTTTTTTGGGTTTTTTTTTTTAAAGGTTTATTAGATGGAAAACTAAATCCTCGTTAATTAATAAAACTTATACGGTCCAGTCATAGGATGTTGAATTGGTTGAGACTTAAGAGTGAGATTAGGGCAGGTCATTATGGTTGCATTTGCCACCTAACTCACGTTTAATGTGATTTTGACATCAATTTTTTGTGCTTCACCTGCAGCCATTGCTATGGTTTGCACAGTTTAGACACATCATTGTTGTTTTCGAATTTCTTTTACACGTAAGAAAATATTTTATATACCTACTTAACATATTCTCTCTCCTATTTTTTTCTTTTTTTTTTTTTTTTTTTTTTGGTAAAGACCTATTTAATATACTCTTGGATATGGAAAGAGGTAGGTTGTAAAATTCTGGTATATTATATGGTCCATATTGTTATAGCTTAGGCTGTAAACTTCTGGTATATTATATGGTCCGTATTGTTATAGCTTACTTAATTTTTAAGAAAATAGAAAAATATCACCAATATTTTTCCATGGTTGGGGATCATGCAGAGTATATATAATTATTGATCCACAAAATAAAACAATAAAATTATATGTTTTTATTTTTTTAAAATGCATGTATATACTTAAAAAATAAAAATAAAAGTAAAAAGCATGGATCCAGTAAGTATCTTCTTGCAATTTGCATATATTATTCAAAATGAAATCAAACATGATGCGTATAAAGACATGTATATGTTTTATTGCATAAAGACGAGGATATAAAATGCATTTAATTGAAATAATCAATGAATAATTTAGCTTACCAAAAACTGAAAGAGGAAAGAAACAAAAAAAAGTACCTGAGTGAAGTATACAAGGAGAGTGAGAAGCTTCATAGACTTGAAAAACATTCTGAGGAGATAAAAGTAACTGAGAGACCATGACAAAGCTATCTCTTCTCGTTTCTTTTGGGACACCATGGGAAAGCTCTGAAAGTATGGAAATCTGCTCGACAGGCTCAGATTTCCACACAGTATGAACGTTCCAATCCATGTTGATAATGCCCACAGCGTCAGTCTCATCAGCCACTGCTTTGGATGCTTCAGTCTATTGCTTATCAATCCTGCTAGCTGCATGTATACATAAATACACACATATATACATATATTTAGATATGCGTGTTTTAAAAATGCTTAAACGTGTTTTATTTAGGAATATCAAGAACAACCTTATATATAATATTTTATCTTGGTCTCTGACAAGAAAGTTATCCTCTGTATATATATATAATCTGTTTATGGTGCGGATGGTTTTCGTACGGACCATACTATTGGTGACGGTTTTTCATAGTATTGGTGACGATTTTCTAAAAAACTGTCGTTAATACTATAAAAAACCGTCATTAATATTGTGGTACTCATGCGAACCATCCTTGCCATAGAATTTCTATATATATATATATAAACAAAAAAAAGATAAGGAAGTCGTACACGTTGTGGAGTTCCGGCCATGGAAGCCGAAGCTGTGTAAAACTTGATCACAGATTCGTCGGAAACAAGGTCGGAAACCGGGATGGAAGGCAAGAAGGTATCACATAGAGCTGTGAGGGATTGCATTTCGCGGGAGGTGAGAGAGTTTGCGTAGAGCTGTTTGTCACCTCCGAGTAAGAGTCTTTGAGTATCAACGTAGCCGTTGTTTCCCAACTCGATGTCTGTGTGTTCTTGCTTTCCATTTGACATTGACGAAAAGGCAGCGTCTCTACCACCGTTTTGGTTCATACTTTTGCCTAACATTTTTTTTTTTTCCCTTTTGAGAATATAATATGAAAGAGTTTCTTGGGGGTTTTATATATACAGATACAAAATAAATATATAAATTTAACACTGCTGCAAATCACCAATTATTTTATTGTTATATTGTTATAGATGGATAAGAAAAAGAGAAGAAAAAAATTTGGAGAAAGAAAGGAAAACACGTGGAGGATATGAAGAACCAAATAGAGATACACAACAAAAGTGAGTGAAGAGTGTATTCATGTATGTCAAAGTCTGAAGCAGTCAGCAAAAGCCTAACAAACTTTCAAAATAAATGTAACGCGTAACGCTACGTCATAACTCATTGCATCTGCCACCATTATTAAATAGTTGAGTTTTGTTTTCCATTATATATATATATATATATATATAATATTTTTTTTGGTAAATTAGAGAGGAGATTTTAAAAACAAATACGATGGAATTCAAAATTTAAAAATTATCACAATGCAATTATTGTTTTATGGATTATTTCAAATAGATTATTATTATTATTACCATTTTACTACATAGTCAATTGTGCCGTGTTGGCTTCAAGGCATTGACGCTATTTGTTGGTCCAAAAGCAATTATGGACATGACAGAAATCAGATAGACTCGCCAATAAAGCAACTCTCTTTTCTGAGGTTTTTTTAATCTAACTTCTTCCCATATGTATCATCCTTTTCCCCTTTCTTGACCACGCCGTTAGCTACGTCCTTTTATTACTGTTTTTAGTTTTTCTAACCTTTTTATTATTATTATTATTATTATTTTCAATTATCAGGCACATTCCAATGAAGAACCTTTGCAAAAGCCTAATCCAATTGATAAGAGTCACAAGACATATCCTAATGGGATTGGTCTAAAAATTGGGTGATAAGCCCCAGCTGAAATGGCCATGAGGCACGTTTTATATTATATGGCAGGCATCTATAAAGTTCAGTTTTAGTTTGATCAAATTTGTTAGTTTGGAAACAATGAGGTTAGTCCATTGATAATTTCTTTTACACAAACTTTAAGATAGTAGATAACTCCTTTTTAGACTAAAAAAGTTATTGTAATTTTGAACCAATCAATGTATAAAATAGCTCTGTCCTTTTATCTATTTATTTATTTTTGGTGAATTATAAAATAAATTGCTTTGTCCTACATCTTGGATACCTCTCAGACTTTGTTTTCTTATTTCTTATTTTATTGGAAGCGAAATAAACAAATATATATATATATATATATAATTTTTTTTGGATAGTTTTTTTATATAGAAAGAGGGGAACAATTAAAATATTAGAAATATGGAAATGGGTTTCGGAATGCTTACTTTGGTTTACGGTTGTAATATAAACTAACCATTTCGGTGGTAGAAGTTTTATTTCTTAAATGTAAATTATAATGTTAAAATTATTAAAGTATTCACAAAATTTATTTAACAAATAAAATGGCACATGATATAGCAATACTTTATTAGTTTATTTTTTTATTCATTTATTTATATAAGCATTTTATCAATTTAAAAATTTACTTATTCGTATTTAATTTATATGAATATATTAATCAATAATATCTGAACACATATCATTTTTTTTAATAAATTTGATAAATAATCTGATGCCAACGGAGTAATAAGTATAATGACAAATTTTGCTGTCATGTCTTATTTAGTATTTAGTATGTGATTTATATAATATTAAATACTGAAAATAGATAATAAAAATAAAAAGGTTTTTGTATAGAATGAGGTTCATTATTATAAATGTAATGCTGTTTGACAGGTTGTCATGATAGTCCTTTATGATTCAGGTACATTTAATGGTTTATATATATTTCCTAAGACATGTACATTTAACCTCCTAAAAAACATAAATATAATATAGACAAATATAATATAGACTAAGAGAAATTATATATTTTTGCCCTCTTTGAAAAATTTTAAATTTCGAAGGAAGCTAATTAGCATGATTTAATTTTTCAAAAATTAGTTTATTATGAATTAGTTTTTTCTTTTAATATGATTGATAAAAAAATAAAAAAATTTAAAATGATAAATAATTAAATTTAATATTATATAATAAATTAATAATAATTTTATAGTTTTAAAAAAAATTCTAAAACTATTTTCTAGATTTTACATGGAACAATTTTCTCACGCAGCTGAAAATTTAATTAACTAGGCTTACGCTTTTTTATTTCAAAATAAATATCAAAATAAAAAAAATTATCATTTCCCTTAACATGATAAGATTTTCAATAATTTTAATATTATCTAAACATAACTTCATTATCCAAACACGACTTCAGAATAAGGACGGGTATTCCACACGCAAGTCGATGGCCTACCTATGATATGTAGGTTTGTAAAATAGTTCTTTCACAAAAGGAAAAAAAAATCTCCTTTTAGTAGTGAACCTATATCCCTTTTATTTCAATAATTGGTTCTATAAACTGCCAATGTCTAGTACTTTAAATTAATATCTATAAATTAAGTCACGATCTAGACAATAGAAAGTAAACAACAAAGGAAAAAGACTTGCATACTTTATATTTCTTTTTATGTGATGTGTCTTTAATTAAGTTATATTGATGTAATAATCCAGTTAAGGGTCCACCTAACTGACTATTAATTATTTCTTAGCTGATTTAAAGATAATTCACTATCATGAATTATGGGTATCTAAATGATCATCCACATACATTTATCAAAAAATATATATATATATATATATGATCATCCACATACAGACGGACCGGCTCCCCTAAAAAATTTTCAACTTTTATTTATTTTATTTTGTTGTTTACTAATTCAAGCTTCAAATCCCAATTGCGCCCTTTCCACTAACTCTTCCATATACTAATGGGGTATTTGGATAATGGTAAAGTTAGTAGAATTTTAAAATTATCTAAGAAAGTAAAATTTTCTCTTGTTTGAATAGTTTTTCAAAGGAGAAATTTGTAGGCCCCAGGAGAAACTAAATCTCACAATATGGGAAACTGAGGTGGAAAGTGGATTCTTACAAAGAGGTGTCATTCTGAAATTCATTGAGAATTTAATTTTACGTATTTTTTTAAATATAATTTTATCCTTTAATTTTAATGCATAAATTTATTTAATTACTTTTTATTTTCTTTTCTTAAATCCTGTCGTTCTTTATTTAAAAAAAAAAAAACAAAAAACCTACCGTTTTTTTTTTTTTTTTCATCTTCATCGCTGCAAAAGTCTCAATATCACCAGTATACTCAACATCACTTTGAGGTAAATTAATTATTTTTTATATTTTAATATTTTTTATATAATGATGGTAATGTTAATATGTCCATGGTAGAAGAACATGAACAGCACCCCCTCCTTTTTCCCCCACTCTTCCGCCCCCTTCCTTTTGCCCTACGCTCTAAAAAAAAAAAAAAAAAGGAATTTTTATGTGTTCATGATAGAAAGAAGACGTATCCGCAGTTAAATTGATATTTAACGTGAACAGAGTCCCTCCTTGTCCCCACTCTTCCACCCTTTCTTTTTCCCCACTCTCTCCACAAAATGAAAAAAAAGAATAAAAGATTTTTTTATCCATCATTAAATGGAGCATAAGAAGTCTCCAACGTGATCTCCTCCATCCCTTTTCCTTTTCACTCTCAAAAAAAAAAATAATAATAATAATAATAAAAAATAAAGAATAGTTGTTTATTGTTTATTGAATGGCGTGTATGTCAATCTGGTTTCTTTTACGTCTGGTTCTTATGTTTCTTCTTTTGTGTTTTTTTTTTATTTGTTTTATTTTTATTTTCTTATCTTTGCTAGAATTATATGTGTAATTAAACATATTTTTTGTGTTATAACAGTACATTTTAAACATGACAAGATTGATGGTATCGAAGAGAAAAAAAATAATTTTAATAGTAGAGGGTCTTAGATTTTTATTTAATCTTATTATAATACTTTATAATATTATGATTGTACTATTTGAAACCTATAATATTAAGCATTTTAGGAAATCATCCTCATTATGGTATCCTCCTTCTCGTATTAACAATTTGTATAAAATGGTGTACGAGGATGATTTGGCATGTAATGAGCAACTTTGCATGGATAGACGTACTTTCCAAAAATTATGTTATATGCTTAGGACAATTGGAAAGGTTTGTGACACTAAAAATGTAAGTGTAGATGAGATGGTTGCAATGTTTTTATATATACTTGCTAATCATGCCAAAAATAGGGGAATAAAAAATAGATTTATGCGTTCAGGTGAGACAATTAGTAGACACTTTAATAGTATATTAGATGGCGTCATACGACTACACAAACAATTGCTCAAAAAACTTGAAGCAGTGACTGAAAACTCAACTGACAACAAATGGAAGTGGTTCAAGGTATAGATTCATTAACTTTTTATTATTATTATTATTTATTAAAATATGAAGAAAAAAATATTTAAACTATTTTGTTTTTTTACTTGTAGAACTGCTTAGGGGCCCTAGATGGAACATATATCAAATTACATGTGCCTGATGTCGACAAAGCTAGGTACCGTACTAATTGCTACAAATGTCCTTGGAGTGTGCTCTCACGACATGCAATTCATATATATACAACCAGGCTGGGAAGGTTCCGCTGTAGGTTCCGCTGTAGATTCTAAGATACTTAGAGATGAAATTACTAGAAGAAATGGGTTAAGAGTCCCACATGGTATGTTTCTTTAGTAAAATATTTAATAGTACTTCGAATATATATATATATATATATATATATTTTGTTTTGCTAATAGAATTTATATATTTCTTTATAGGTTATTATTATCTTGTTGATGCTGGATATCCAAATAGTGAAGGATTTTTTGCCCCATATAGAGGACAAAGATACCATCTAAATGATTGGAACGAAATGTTATTGAAAAATGTTTTGGGTTATTAAAGATGCATTGGGGAATTCTTAGAAGCCCAAGTTTTTATCCTGTGAAGACTCAAAATAGGATAATTATGGCTTGTGCTCTTTTACATAATTTTATTAGGCAAGAGATGTCAATTGATCCTTATGAGTCTCAATTAGATGATTTAGAAAGAGAATGGGTTCAAGTACAAGGTGAGGCTATCGAATTTATAGATGCATCAGATTCAAGTCAAACATTTAGGACAAATTTAGCAACACAAATGTGGAATAAGTGGCGGGGCATGACTCACTAGCATATATTTCCTTTATGTTTGAAGAATTTGCTATTTGCTTTATGTTTGAAGAATTTGCTATGTATTGTTTATTAGCAACATATAGTATTTTAAATGATATTATTTTATTGATTCTATATTTAAATATTTTTTTTATCATATTTGTATTTGTTTAGGATGGATGCAAATGATTCAACTCCCAGTTCATGTATGTGATCTAAAATGGCCAAGACCAATTTCACTTGGAATGCTCATCAAGATGCTACACTTGTGGAATGCTTGGTTCAGTTAAGTTTAAATGGGAAATGGAAAGCTGACACTGGATATAAGAATGGTTATCTTATTGAGCTTGAAAAAATGTTGAACACAAAATTGCCAGATTGTCAAATTAAGGGAGACCCACATATTAAATCATGTGTCAAAACTCTCAAGACACAATGTATGGCTATTCATGAGATGTTAACACAAGGTAGTGGATTTACTTGGTGTGACACAAACAAATGGGTAGTTTGTGAGAAAGCTGTATTTGATCAATGGCAAATAGTAAAAGTTAATTTCATTATTATTTTTATTTATTTAATAGTTCAAAATTTTATATATTAATTTTTATTTTCTTTTTATTTATGCATTGTAGTCTCGTCCGGCAGTGAAATGTTTGTTTATGAAACCTTTTGTAGACTATGATTCATTAGCTGATATATATGCAAAAGACCGAGCAACAGGAGCAGAATCTTATTCATTAGCAGATGCAGAGGAACAAATTGAAACTACATCGGCAATGGAGGTTAATGATGGTCTAGAAGATACAATGGAAAATCTTATATTTAAAGATATGCAATATAATTTTAATGCACAACAAGATTCTTTAAATCCAACTATGCCTACTCAAAATCCTTCAACATCCACAAATATTCAAAGATCACACAAAAGGAAAAAATCTTCTCAAGAGATATCTTGAAGTGTAAGTGAAATGGCCTCTTCAATTTCTTTTCTTGTTGAAATTTCAAAAGATTATATGAAAGCTGTTACTGTGTCTCTCAACCAAGTTTCAGATCCTTTAGCAAAGGTGGCTACAATTGTACATAATATGGAAGAATTAACTCTTCAACAGAAATTGGATGCATCATGAGTTATTATGAAGGATCCATCTTATGTCAACATGTTCTTAACTTGTCCAGAAGAGTTGCGTCTCAATATGATTGCCCAAATATTGGCAACTCCATAGACTATTAATGTCTTATGTTTTTTTTTTTTTTTTAAAATTCAATAACTTAGGCAATTTTAATTTATAGGATTTATTAAGTTGACTCATATATGTGTCTTTTTTTTTTTTTTGGGTCAAACTCATATATGCTTTAATGATTCAATCATTGATACATATTATTTCATGATTTTTACTTCATTTTAATTATTCATATTGTTGCCATTATATAATTTACAGCAATATATTTTTTTATTTATTATTTTTTGATATTAGGGTATTTGTTATTATTTTTTATTTTGAAATATAATTTATGAGGTGTCATATTATGGGTTGTAATTAAGATTAATTATAAAAAATATTATTTATATATTTTAGTTGAAAGAAATTATATACTTTAAAATACAATGACAATAAAAAAGAATAATATGATTTATACATATATAACTTTGAGGGTATTTTAATAATTTACATTATTTTCCTTCTTGTTTTCCTCGTATTATCCAAACAATGTTAAAGGAAAAAGGTAAATACCAGGAAAATCATTCTCAGGAAAACTGAATCCCAGAAAATTGATTCCCAAAAATCAGTTCCTTCAACTACTTTCCCTTTTACCAAACATCCCATAACTTATTTGTCTTTTTTTTTTTTTCCTATTTTAGTATTTTTTCTAACCTATATTATACTTATTAACCTATATATAATAAATATATATATATATATATATATACATATAATCTTTTTAGCAAAATAACCATTACTTTACCTATATATGAAATATATTCATTATAATTATTAAACAACAAAAGATATGTAATTAAAGCAAAAAGATTATTATTACAATACTTATTTATCTACTAACATTTTGTTTTTGCCAAATTTATGAATTTAATTACATATTTCTTCCAATTAGTATTCTTCTAATAAAAATATTTAATTTACTTTAATTCTTCTTCAAAGATTATAAATGTTTGTTTTGTTTTATAAATTTGTAATAAATTTAGAGTGGAAGGCAAATCAAATTTGTCAAAATAATTGAAATTATATTTTTTTCTCAAAAATTTTGAATAAAAATGAAAAAGAATATTTAATCCTACCTAGTTTAGTGAAGATTTTAAAAAGAGAAAAAAAAAAAAAAATCAAACATTATCATATAACGGTGTCCCCTCTTAAAAAACTTGCTAGGTCCATCACTACCACATTTCTTTTCTTTCATTTTTTTTTTTTTTAATATTAAAGGTGAAGGTGAAGGATATGAACTTAAGCTTTCTCAATATATAATCAAAAAATTTTGCAGTTGAATTGTCCCCAAAGAAACATTCATATATAGAAATTATATCCACGACAATAATGTATATAGTTTTATTATTCACCATCAGAAAATGGGAATCTCTACTAAATAATGTTCCCAAAAGCTGATGGTTATGGATAATTAATGGACATGATACATGTAAGTATGAGGGGAATTTCCCTTGGTCTCGTTCAGATGGATTAAGCCCTTCAAGTTATAATCAAACAGGTAATTTACTAATGGCAGACTAGACTAGTCCTCTTGTAATGGTAGCTAGGTTAGTTACTTTGCCTCTTTTCAAGTTTTCTCTAATAGTTTAATATACCATATATTCATTTAACAATCTTTAATGGCCGTCATAAAAGATCAGCTTGTTTTAATTTTGGAAGAAAGCAAAGTACAGCGTTTTCTTTGGAAGCTATTTAAAAAAAAAAAAATAGAAAAAAATGCCATTTGTCAAGTAATTTCATAAGTGGGACTCATAACGTTAGGCATTTTAAATAGCTGTTCAACAAAGTTTGCTTTTTCAAATTAAAATTTATAGATAGATTTATCAAAAAACAAAAAAAAATGTTTATAATAAAAAATCAATACATAATCAAATGCAACCAATTATTAATTGTCATATTGTAATGATTCCATTAATAATTATCAATTAATGGTTACAAATAGAAAAATTTAATATTTAAAATATATAATTTTTAAATTAATTATATTTAGTATTCTCAATTTATAAAGTTTTGCAATTTAAATTTTTAAATTATAAAAATAGCGATTCATATTCTCCATATTATAATTTGTCATATATTATTTCAATCTTCAATATGGCCGAATAAATTGGTAATAATTTCATCAAAAAATTTATAGCAAAGTTTGTGAGAAATAAGATTAAAGTGTTAATCAATGAAAATAAAATAGTCATGTAAATAAAAACTTTTATCAATCTATTTGGTCAAATTAAAAATTTACCTAATCTACAATAAATATAAAAATTAAAAGTTTAAACAGTCAATATATGTATCACACGAATTAAAAAAATCATCAAATCCATAATTGCCCCTCCGCTAAGCCAGTGGCTATATATATATATATATATATATTGCATTCTTTGAAATTATTATTATTATTATTTTCATGATTAGAGTAATTAAACCAGTGATAAAAATATCGATATCGATATAAATATCAAAAATATGATTTTATAGAAATATCGATGGAAATGTCGATATCGATAGAAATATCGATAAAATTATAGAAACTGTAAATATTTAATTTAGAATACAAATTTTTATATATAAAATAATTAATATAGTAAAATAATTTTAAAAAATATTAATTAAAATATAATGATAATAAAATAGTTTATAAATATTAAAATTTATTATAGATTAAAAAAATATAGTATCTATTAACATTAAAATATAAAAATTTTAACAAATAATATCAAAATACATTAAATTCTTAAATACAATTTACTGCATTCCCATATTTTTAAAAACTTTATCTCTAAATTTATTTATTTATTTAATTTTTACTTTTTCACATATGATTTATTAGATATTATTGTTTTTTATTTAAATTAAGTGTAAAATTAGTTTTGATAAATCATAAACAAATTAAATTTAAATTTATGAAGAAAATATATATTCCAATGTGGAAATTATTATGGAAGCTTTTTTTGCACCAATCACGAATCATTCATCACCAATCATGAACAATTCAGAATAGTAAAAGAAGCATGGAAGCTTTTTAGCACAATGAAAGTGAATTAAACCAAGTTTAAGTTGGTTTTGAGGTCCGGGAAGAACAAGGAAAAAAGAGAAAGACAAAAAAAGAAGAGTATGTTTTCTTGTTTCATTTTGGCAGATATAAAGAAAGCCAAACTAAAGCCAAAAGAAGAATCCATGAAGAACAGAAGCTCTCTCTCTCTGACCACTGCTCCAACGGACTTCTCCTTCTCTTTCTTTCTTTCTTTTTTTTTTTTTTTTTTTCTCTCTTCTCTAACCAAGTAATCAGGTCCCCTTCTCTCTTCCACCGAGAGAGATGAGAAAGCGAGACAACCGAGATTTCTAAAATTTTCCGACCGACAACTGACATTTCCACCAGATTTCCACCATTATCCATCGGAAATTTGAGATTTCTATCGATTTCTGACGATATCGGCTATATTTTATGGCAACGACGATATTTCTCCGGCACCACGTATAGATATTTCTTCCCCCCCTTTGTCGGTGTCGTCGGTCACCAAAAACCGATATTGTCACCGAAATTTCAAAGTTCTCGATGACTTTTTCTTCCTTGATTACAACTAGTAAAGTCCCACCTACATTGAAATTCGCTTTCCCCTTGTGCCGGTGGTTACAATTCCTTCTCGACCTCCGTATGATTACCTTGTTGGTCTCTCATTGATAAAATTGCATTCCAAATACGTTCCTGCTACACTTCTTTTCAATGCATCATGACATGTTTGATTTTACTCGTGCTTAGCTCCCAAGAATGCATAATACATACATATATATATATATATATATATATATAAAATGCTCACATTAAAACAATATATTTTAGTAATTAAGTTTTTTTTATTAACTTTTGGATTATATTAATAACTAAAATTTAAAATTTAAAAGCTAGTTTAATATAGATTTAGTAACATATTAAATAACTACATCTTTATTTACATAAAATAAACTTTATCAGATTTCAATAATTTTAAATTTTAACCGTTAATATGAATTAAAAAATTTTAAAAAAAATTCTAATATTAGAACTTGATTTGTGATTGACAATATATATATATATATATACATATATAGTTTTACTATTTGTTATCATAAGTAACCACCATCTTATATGATAAATTATAATTAAAATATTTAATTTTATTATTTTTAATAATAAAATTAAAAATAAATCATTTAATAATAATAATTTAAATTATCATCTAATAATCACAAACCACATATTTGTGTGTGTGTGTGATTTTGTCCTAACAAAGAAGTTGCAAGGATGTTATAGTTTTTTTTTTTTTTTGACTAAAAAAAAAAAGACTTCCCGATAATATCATAGGCATCAGGCCGTAGTTATGCACCACGCGACATGGGATCATCCAAGATAATAACGAGGTATGCCAAGACTCGAACCTTAACTTCCAGACTCGCAAGTGCGAAACCTAAACGACTTCCTTTTGCTAAATTACCATCCTCGGTGGTTGGGAGGATGTTATAGTGTGTGTATGATTTTGTCCTAACGAAGAAGTTGCGAGGATGTTACAGTAAAAACTTGTAAGGTTCGTTCTTGTAATTAAAGTCCAACTTGTTGAAGGACAATATGTTATTAAATATGTAAGGATAGGTCATTAAATATATAAGGTCGTAAATTGTACTGAGAGATGGACATATTCATAATTTTAGCTGGAAAGTAACGGCCATGCATGTTTTTGCAAAAATTTGCATCCATTTGTTCTTTATTTTGTTACCTTCCCTTGTATCAATTCCTTCGAATAAAAAACGAAATTATATGGATATAAACAAGAACTAAAGCATTGATTTTTTTTTTTTCATTTCTTGACTGTTTATTAATAACATAGCTAAGAATTTTAGTAGTTGTCCTTTAGTGGTATTTTTATATGGTAAAGTTCATCGCCTTATTCTCAATCTTTTTAAAAAGCTATATATACCCAAAGAATCGAAATTTTTTGTTCAAACAAAGAAAAGAAAAAAGGATTCTAGTCTTTTTCATCAATGTGGTCCAATATATCTAATTATAATATACGAAAAGGACAAGTACCGAAGAAGATTACAAATGAAAAAAAATAATTAAATGAAAATGAGTGTACAAACGGCAGATGAAGAAAAGTTGAAAGTAGTTATTACCCAAAAAAAAAAAAAAAGAAAAAAAAGAAAAAAAACAGTTGAAAGCTTTTTTGAGTGAATAAGAAAGATGCTTTTCGATGGTATTATAGGCATCAGATGCAAGTAATGCGCCACATGTGATTGCTATATGAAACTTCAAAGTAATGGCAGAGTTTGTCAAAACTCAAACTATAATTTCTAAACTCGTAAATATGATAAGTGAATGATTTTTTAAATTTTTTTTTTTTTTTTTTAACGTTTGAAAGTGGTAAGTAATAAAGTGTGGGTAATGGTACGTTAAGAAATGTGTGCCTAAATCCGAGTGCCAACGTTAATTGAAAACTACACATACTGACAACCTTCACTTCACCCAAATCCAAAAGGACAACAAAATGGTTAGCTTCTGCATCTACACACACCCTTTCGTTTCCAAAGAAATGACAACTTTCTTCTCCACTCTAATCCCTTCTTGGCTTCAGTTTCTGAAAAATTTCTTTTCAAGTTTTAGAAGCAGCTTCTAAAAAGTGTTTATACAGATTTCTTGAAAGAGTTTTTGCCACAGCTCTTCTTGAAGTGTAATGTAGCTTCTTTGGAAGGAAAACTGAAGCTCTAAAAGTAAAAAGCAGAATTAAAAGTTCTCCCAAACATTGACTTTAAGGGCAGGCAAAGCAAAATGCAAATCTTTATTTTATTTGTATAAGATTTCAACACTCAGGTGATAACAGATTGAGGACAAAGGTTCAAGTGGGTTGGAAGTTAATTTGGTCTTGGCTCATACTTCATTGTTGGACATGGGCCATAAGAAGTTTGAATATGGAACCCAAATTGAAACCCCTTTTGGGCAGCCTGTCTCTGACGACCTTAGTTTTAGTCCAACAATGACATTTTTAAATTATAATAAGCGAGCAGTGCAACTCGTATCATAGCCTCCACTAGAAACGAGTGCACCTTACCAAAATTTTGTTCAGTGTGATTGCTGAAACTTTTAAGGTTCTTCATTTGTCATTCTCTTAATTATATTCCTTATAATATTTATTTATTTATTTTATTGAGTAATTCTCTGGTTTCTTACTTTTTTTTTTTTTTCTCAGTGAAATGTTAAAAGAGTTTTAGAAATTTTTTGTCATGGGGTTGATTTTCGGTTTATGATAATTGAATAATCTGGTTGTGCATGTAGTTTTGTTTTGTATTGAACGGTGTGAAGGGTTTGCATAGGTTGTTGTTATTGTTGTTTTACAGTAATTATTTAGTTTTGGTGAAATTTCAAACTGGGAGATTATTAATTTGGTGGAAAGAATCCATTTCTAGGCTTTTGGTGATATGCCCATTTGCTCAGGATGGAAAATTATTTAGACGGCTCTTGTGGGATATGTAAATCAAGGAATGGTTGCTAGACTCAATATTGAGAAGAAAACGGTGGGAAACAATATTTTACTTTTAGAGCTTGGAATCCCAGTAGAAGGGAGGAAGGAAATCTCATTTGTTTTCTGGAAAAATGCATATGGCCTTTGGAGTTGCTGCCATATAGAAAGTTAGTATAACTAATGCTGTGATATATGTACTGTTGTAATACTGGCGATACTAGTATGTATGAGGATGCCCTTGATCCATGTACATTTGCTTGGTTTTTAATTTATTGGGTAGTCTTTACTGTTTGTGTTAATATATGCTCAAAAGTCATTTTTGTACTTCTTTGCAGTTTATACGTTTCTTTATGTTGGAACGGTTTGTTTCAATGTTATTAATATTGTTTTACTTACAGTATGTAAAAGTATTTGGTGATGCATTGAAGACTGCTACTAATTTGCTATCCTGCATGTGATTTTACAGATGTTCGAAGATCAAGACCTGGGTTTCTTTGCCCATTTTCTGGGCATCTTCATTTTTGTTCTGGTAGTAGCATATCATTATGTGATGGCTGACCCAAAGTATGAAGGCAATTAAGATCTGAATTTTTCATTTTTTTTTGTTTTGTTTTGTTTTGTTTTTTAATATTCCCCCTCCCTAACATGCATATGCTGCTTGACTTTTTAATGCTGTTGAAGTAGCATTTTTTCTTGGAGGAATTCTGATTGTGTAGTGGAAATTGGTACTTACTGCTGGTGATGCAGTGCGATTTTGAATAGGTGTAAACCATATGAGAAAACTTTTCCTGGAGTTTGAGATTCATGACTCATTTAAGGATTTCATCATGTAATTGTCTGGTGTTCTTCCAATGTTGCAAACTCTGTTTATAGATAGTATTGAGGAAAGAATAACTGTTTTAGTCACTCGCAATATGGTTAGATATTTGCACTTTTTTCCTTGGATCTATCAAATTTACATTAGGCATTGCGAAAGCACACATAGAATATATGATCTATTGGTTGAATTAGTCAGTTCAAATAGGACATGATTTATGAAAGTTGATGTATTACCCAAACACGCCTATTTAATATAGGGGGCATTGGATATTGATATTAGGTATGCATCCAAATTATTTTACAGAGAATTTTGTATAAATTTCTCTGACTTGACGGATTCTCCCATTGAACCAGTTCTTTCACTTGATTTTCGATCTCCATAGTTTCCCTTGCTACATTTTGGATGCAGAACCCCAGGCCTGTCGAACAGAGAACCATTTGGCTCTTAGGCTCTTTACCTTCTTCTATGCATATCTTATCAAATTCGTCCAAGTGTTGAAGAAAAGAACTTAAAATGTTCTGTACTTCTCTATTTTCTGTAGTCAAACGCTTAAATGCATTTCTATTTGATGACTTTCCAAGCTCAATGTCATGAGATGTATTATCCCTTTGTGAGGCTTCCTCGAATACTTGAAAGGATGCTGAAGTAGCCTCTTGAAGGGATTTCAAGGAAGAGCCAACTTTCTTAGTGAAACGCTCTAGATCATCATTCATGTGCTGTAGTAGCTCCCTTAAAGGACCTTCAAAATTCTGTGATGCTTCTGTGAGGAATTCTATTTGATAGGAAATGAAAAGTAGAAGATTCACCATTGCTGATAAAGATTCCAAGAGCTTAGTGTAACAAGCACCATGGAAGGGCAAGAACCAAAAATTAGGCTCCAGTTGTGCTTCTTGAATGAACTTTTCTAGTTCATTGACATGATGTGTAAGCTGGTGCTGCTTATCACTCAATGGCTTAGAGGCTGGCATGTTTTTCTGCTGGCTGCAAAGAGTTATATTTCTGATGCAATCTCCAAGTGCTCCTATGCTCTGTGAAAGTTCAGTTTTTGCAAGAGTTGCTGCTCTCACAGGATTCAAGAGTATCTCTACTAAAATGAAACAGAGTAATCCAATTGAAGCCTCTATAATTCTAGCAATTGCAAACTCACTTGGAGCGCCATAATCTTTTCTACCCACAATCAATAGTGCCCCTATAGCTGCTGAAAACCCACCAGCTTGGCCATAAATTCTGCTATGAATTAGGAAACTGGAGATAATGATCCAAGGAAGTAGGGCTAAGAGTCTTAGCTCCAAAAATCTTTGGAATACAAATAAACATAGAATTCCATAGATTGATCCCATCACCGTTCCTTGTGCCCTAGCATTTGCAACATTAAATGTGGCTTGCCTTCCTGTTACAAAACTGATTGCAATCGTGAGTCCTGACCAATATCCATTTTCTTTTTGGTAAAGCAATCCAAAGAATACAGCAAGACCTAATGACAGTGAGCACTTGAGTGCAAAACTGAATTTCTGGCTTCTTGCTCTTATATTGAGATTGCTCCAGGCCTTTCGGAAGTTGTATAGTATTTCCTTTGATTCTTCACTGTCCTCGTTTAGATTGTTTGGAAGATCTTGGGAAACTGGTGGTCCATCTGTGAGAAGTGCCATACAGTATAAGAGGAACATAGCTGACAAATCCTCTTGGGTTGTGGAGGTCGTTTTAGTTGTCCAAATAGGTCTGTCTAAAGTTTCTCCCTTGCCCTCTGGAGCTGTAGTTCCATCAAAAGGTGCTGAGCACTTGGCTTGCTCTAATTTTAAGCCAGCTTGTACTTTGGAAACATGTAACACATGCTTTAGTCCATCATCCATCATTTGAACAGGAATTGAAGGGCAAAAAGATAAGGATATCTCCATCCCCCTTAAAGGTAATTCCATTTCTTGCAATTTCTTTACCAAGTCTATGTCATTAGCTTTTAGAAATTTCAACTGTGGTCTTTCCCACTTCATGCCTCCCTGGTTAGAAGGAAATTAATGTTTTTTTTATTAGGCTGAAATAAACAAAAATCTCAAGTCTCAACTGTACTACGAACATTAGTCAATGCAATAAATTTTTGAATATCAAGCTTACCAGATTATTTTTGATATCTTGAAGGAGTCTAGCTCCAGATTTGGAGAGAGCCTTTTCTTGACAAATTAATTCCCTTGCAGCTGTCTGGTCTTGGGCAGATATGGCCTCCACCATAAGTGTCATCCTCTCGGATGCATTTTCGGCATACAACCGACATGTTTTCCTAAGCTGTGAATGTAAACAGCAACTAGATTAGTCATATCAGATCAATATATATATATATATATAGGATAATTTTATGATACGGTCCATCCACATGCAGATCTATACCAAAGTCGATGCTTTTAAACATCGGCTTTGCTTTGTGTATGTAACAATAAAACCGATATTTTTTTTTTTTTAAATGTCAGCTTTGGTGTAGTCATCATACGGACGGTCCGCACCGTAGTCTCACCTTATATATATATATATATATATTTTTTTTTTCCCATACTTATTACTATTATCACTTCTTTATGATATGTTTGCCAATAGGAAAGTAGTAGACAAAAATGCGAAAATTATAACGAAGATGATATATGAACTAGAGACAAGAATTAGTGTACGGCTTATAAAATTTATTTTTACCTTGAAACAAATGTGGGGTTCCTTTTCTTTCTTTTCCGTACTATTTTTCTCCCTTATTATTCTCTCCCTAGCCCCTTTTAAGGTTCTATTCTCTACAAGTCACGGACACCTTGTTGAAAATGCAAGAGCATTACTAATAGACAGAGGGTATTATGGGAAAAAGAGTTAGGAAGTTGGCTTAATCTGTACACATGACATGCTATCGTTATTCTGCTAAATAGATGCAATAGAAGGAAAAAGACTATCTTGATGATTTGCATATACAAGCCATTCAATGTTTCAGACCCCATGGACTTGGTTTTTCCAGCTTTGCATTGAAGCAACTGTGATTATGATTATTCCTTCTTGGGTTTTTTTAAATGCTCTTACTCCCTTCTTTGGCATCTAAAATCTTACAAATCTATACCGTGATTATTTTATGAGTGCCTTAATCTGGGAAATCCAAATAAGATACCACTTGTATTAGTGGCGACAACAACATTATTATTATTATTATTAGTTGTGATGTCTTAATTTCTCAATCTATTTCAAGTTATCTATTATTATTATTTTCTGTAATTGCTTTATTATCAATAAAAGAGGAATATACTTTCACCTTTAGGTACATTTGGCTGGGAAAAAAAAAAATTGTTAAAGAAAGAACTTTTGGTTCTTTATGAATTTGACAATAGATTGAGGCTTCCCCCCCCTCTAAATATCTTATATAAAGTTAAGTTGATTTAATATGGCTAACTATCTTTCCTTATTTGGAAAATGTTTTTAGTTAATAATTTTGTGCCTGTAGCACTACCGTTATCTTAATTGGAAATGCTAATAAAATATTTAACTCAAATTTAATGAGCAAATATCTAAGCATGTTTTTGAATCTTATGTTTTATTTATCCTTGCCATCTAGTCCTTTCTCCTTTTCTTGCTTTTCTTGTCATGTCAATTCTAGGTTTGGACCAAAAGATGCATGCCATGGTTTCTCTGCCGTGGCAAGCGGCAGGCTTGCTTAAGAAATTTGTAAACTTATTATTCCAAATGCACTGCCAAGGCATCAAAAATAATTTATTCATCAAGGGTAATTTATGTATTTCAATAAAATACATTGTTATATATATATTTTTTTTCGTATTCAGATTTAAAAATAAAAAATAAAAAATTATATCTAACTTTATCATTTAAGTCTTATGAATTAAGGTCTATTAAGATTTTAAGATATGTGCCTGAGATTTAATATTGACCATGGATTCATTCTTACAAGCTTAAGATTTTAAGATATGTGCCATGGATTCATTCTTACAAGCTTAATTTTGTACATTCCAATTTGCTTTAATAAAGAATTGCAATATTTCTAAAACACCAAAATTAGCAAGTCAAAATTAATTACCTCACAGTAAGCTAGCCGAGGATATGGAAATAACATAGCCAAAACAGAAGCCAAAGCTCCAACAGCAGTGCTTGATGCTACATGAATTGGGTGCATGAAAACACCAGTTTGCGAACCATGAACCACAGTGCCTACATAAACAATCACGATCTGACCAAAAGCAATCCGCTTTGACATCAAGTGTGTTGATTCCGGCAACGCTACCAAAAACGCATTGATTGCCACTGCCACTGCTGCCACCAATTCGTTCTTAAACCTTGCCGGTCCAATCAGCCAGAGACTAAGCATAGAAGGGATCACAACCTGAACCGTGGCATAGAGAACATGCCAAGAGCTTCTCAAGGTGTCACCAAGTGTTGCTTCCGAAACAACCAATATGGTGGTCACGTAAGAGAAAGCCGGGTAGGTTAATAACCGCCGGAGAGGTACCGGACCATAGAGTGTGGTGCAGCCTACTATGATGCAAGCCAAACTCGTCCGCAGTGCGGAGCCTAGGCGTTTGCGCCACAACCATGCATGGTAATTTTGGTACCTCATTGTTGAAGAAACTGACTTTTCTTTTTATTGATTACCTATAGAGTAAAATGTATCAGGATTGGCTTCTGGGGCTTTTTTATTTTATTTTAATATATATATCGAGAAATTAAGGCTTTGAGGGCATCGAAGCTTAGCATAAACTAGTATGAAAAGGGTTGGCAAATAAAGAGGTAAAAAACATATTGTTCTTCTCATGGAGGATAAAAGATCTCTCCGCTAGTTGATGAGTGATTACAAGTAGTATTCTATAATTGAAGAACTGTATTCAAAAGTTATATGCCAGTTCAATACTCCTAAACAAGTTTTTTTTTTTCTGGTGAATATCCTCCTAAACCAGTTGGATCTTTGTAAAGTTGGCCGAATACATTTTATTTTACTTTATCATATTGATTGACATAAATGGCCATTTTTAGGTCAATACAATGTTAAATCTATATATAATTCATACATAAATATGTTTAAGTAAAAGATGATGATTAATATGTAGTTTGATTTGAGAATTCAAATATAGCCAATGGAGCAAAGTTTGGCTGGGTTGTGGCATAACAATCATCATTGTTAGTGTAAATTTACCCCAAAACACACAAAGGGACATGTAGTAAAATTAAAATTAAAATACATGCATATAATAAAACCTTAAAGGGTTGATTATAACAAGGATTGGTTGCACTTTTACCACCAAACTGTGTCATTTTTGGGACGTTAAAAATTCTCAATTGCTGGAAAAAAGTTTTAAATTGTTCTCTTTATGTTGGAGTATATGACAGAAATTGTTGTTTGTATCCAAATTAAGACATTAATTTCAAGAATCTTGTAACTAAGATATTTGTATGTTGTAGAGGTAGAGAAGGTAATTATTATTAGGGTATTTGGTGTTGAGGAGCATGAGGGATGGTGGACCAATTATTTTAAAACAGCCAATGAGAGAATGTTCGATTGAAGCAACATGGTTTTAAAACTTTCTATGCAATATGCCAATTTATTAAGCTGGCACAAAAATATATGCCAATAGCACATGTACACAGAATATGCGCCCCACCCAACAACCCCCCCCCCCCCCCCCCCCCCCCCCCCCCCCCCTCTCTCTTGCCACACAAATAGCTTACTTACTTTCTCATTTCAAAGATGCTATCAATACCACATATATGGGTCGGCAATCATTCCCATGGTTAGGTGACGATCACTAATATTCGTATGTTTGGGATTAAGCAAGTAATAGGGGGAAATTTATTTATTTTAAAATGAAATTAACATTTGATGCGCCATTTGTTAAGATGTTCATAAATTATGTGTAGTTTGCTTGCTTTAATTATTTGTTAGTATTAGTTAGTGATAATTAAAGTTTATTAGACATTTTAAATAATTATAAATCTAAAGAAGAGAGAAAAAAAAAAAAAAACAAATAAAACGCATTTTGAAATTATGTTGGTTTTTATTTTTTTCCTTTTTATTTACATTTGTAGTTATTTGATATGTCTAACAAATTTTAATGAATAGAAACTATTCTAACAAATAATTAAAATATATAAACTACACACAATTAGTAAGAAAAAACATTAACAAATACCATGTAAACAAACTACACACATTAACAAACTGAACATAGGGAAAAACAAAATTAAAATTAAAAAAGAAAAGGAAAACATGAAATTAAAACAGCAATTAACATTTTGAATTTTCATTTTTTTTTTTTTGAGATTGGGGAATTTGAATATTATTGTTTAAGGAAACTGTCTAGTATTTATTAACAAGAAAATTAATATTAGAAAAAAAAAGTTATATGCATGGCTTAGAAACAATAATAAAATCATAAAATTTAGAAACTAAATAGAAATACTTGTAAATGTAACATAAAATTCTTAATGATATGGTTAATAGCACGTAAATCATGTGATTATTTAGAGCTCATACCTTTTGGCTTTTCTTTTGTATTTCTTCAAGAATTACAAAACAATAAAGCATGTCATGGACACATGTACATGCATCCTCCCAAACTATCGTAACAAACGGTACTGAAGCTAGCTCTTCTATCCCTCTAGGTGTAGCATTTCACTGCCTGTTGACCAAGAAAACAAAGTGTAAAGACTTATGGATTGAAAAAGCAAGCTCCGGAAGAATATGTTGTAGCTCTGATTTTGAACTCATCATTCATGCCTAGTATGCTTTAGCTATTTGTGTGGTTTTTGATGAATCTGGTAAGGTAGAATTTAACACTATATATAAAAAAAATAAAAAAAATAAAAAAACCATCATTTTCAACATTATGGTAATTCTAGTTTCTTGGTGAAGAAGAGCTGGTTGTCTCTCAAATGACAATCAGATTGTCAAGTCATATGCAGAGAGTGGACAAAATTCAATTAGGAATTATCAATCTGCAACTAGGGTTCAGAGAAATCAAATTCATTAATTTAGATGATTTTTGGCCACCCATGGTGGAAAGAGTTCCCTCTGACATAGGGTATGTGGCATATATAATATATTATCTATACGTGGAGAGCTACCATGGAAATTTTCCTATCAAATAGTACGCCCTATGGCATGTTACGCAAGTTTTTTTTTTTTTTTTTTTTTTTTTTGTGGTTAAAATTAAATGGATTCTCATCTTCATTTTCATAGAAAGCAATTAATACATGGTCGTTGAAGGTTTCTCCTTATAGGGTCATTGACGGTACTATTATCAATTTCAAACTTTCTGAGTTGATGATGTGTTAGATTTTGATGCAAAATCCAAAAAATCGATATCCATAAAAATATCGAGAATTTAAAATACGAAAATTTCTATTAAAATGTCGAAAAATATTGAATATCAATAAAAAATCATAAAAAATGATGAAAATTTATTTTAAAAAATAAAAATTTTTATTCAAACTTTAGAATAAGCTTATTTAATCCATCAATTATTAAATTGATTATAAAACTTGCTAAAATATTGAATGGATGTTATATTCTTCTTAGTGAATTAATTTATAATAAACATGAATTAGCATAGATGAATTATTATTAATAAAAATATGTCAAAAAATACATTTATGATAAAATTATTTATGAATTAAAATATATAAAACAATTATTACAATTAAATTGTAGTTCATAAATGTCATTTTAATACCACATAGAACTTTTAGATGGTTGAAAATCATCGGTTTCTTGCTTATTTTGATTTTGAAATGTGAAATGTGAGAAGCAGTTATGAAAAAATGTATCTTCTTGATAATTTTGCATATAATTATTAATATACCAATCATATGGATCTTGCATTATTGGTTGACTACGTGCATAACTACTACTCTCTGATGGTTGAGTTTGAGATGGTACCCATGAGTTGCTACTTGATGATATTCTATAAATATCCATTGAATAAGAGTTATGAAAATGACTTTCAAACCTCATAGATCCAAAATTCATAGAAATCGAATATTCTTCTTGTTGTGACATCTCTATTATAGATTTTTCTTTACATATATAGTCTTTTCCAATAATACCGAATCCTTGACCTGCATCTCTACTTTCATGATCTTCATCTTGTGTTGCATGTATGTAATATTGTTTACCAGTAAATGGACTTAATCCATCTTCTCGACCTGGTGATTCCATTTGCCACTACCTCTTTTAACTTTTTCAAAAATGTTTAAAAAAAAAAAAAATTGTGAATTATCAGGAATTTTTTTATTTTCAAACAAACATTGTTATTTTATATGTATATATTTCATCATCTATTTACCCACATTTGTAAAACAAATATTCCCGATAATAAAATTTGCCAGGTTAAAAAATATAATGTACAATCCTTATATTTTTGCTTTATTGATATTCAATAAGTAGAACTTATTAATGTTATTCAATTCAATTTATTCTATTTTGCTTATATCACTAAATTTTTAAAAAGCAATTAAAAGGTAAAAAAATTATCAATGAAGTTAATTTGATAAATATTTTTACTAAATATCAATAATATTTATGAATTTTTTTAAAAAAATTTAAAAATTCCCTGGATATTTTTCAAATTTCAATAGAAATTTTCATAGAAATTATAGATTTTTTTTAATCAAATCGTTAAGGATTTGATATGGATATTTTATGGAAATTTTAACGAAATTTTAAAAATTTTAATGGATATTGTGGAAATTCTATCTATTTCTGTTTCGACCTTAAATTTTATTTCGACCTCTTCCAAAAATAAAAATATCGAGGAAATTTTGAAAATAATATTGGATATTTTAAACCTTGTTTTGATGCACATAACATTTTCAATAATAAATATAGATTGATTTTAATGTATTATAAAATTGATATTTTTTGAATTGGTATAAATGTATAAATAAATATAAAATTGTTCTTAAATGATAATGTGCCTTAGCTTATTTAAAACTATTAATTAATTATATATTTAATTAATTTTTTTCATAATCGACTTTTTAAATAAATATTTAACAAAAAACTTCTAAAAGTAAATATTTATTTTGATAATGCCTAAGCCATATTAGTTGGACATTTATTCTATACAGAAAATTTACTAGAAAACTATTTATATTATTTATGTGATATATTTATTTTTACAATCCTTAGTTTTTATTAGGAATGCACTCAAATCCATATCAAATAATTAAGATTACATGGCTAAAATTTAATAATGCATGATTTTATTATTAGATCTTCTATGAACTTATAATAGGACATGTGGCACGCCAAGGAGGTGAAACTTCATACTTTCAACCAAATAATTAATAATTTTCTTCTGTGTTAGCTAATAATTTTATTTATTTTATTTTATTTTGGATTTTAAAATAGAATTTTTTTTTTGAAAATCAAGAACAGAGCAGCAAATATCCAACTCTATCCAATATTTTAATGAATAAGGATATTTTTGAAAATGTTTGTGAATAAAAAAGGTGTTATCTAAGAACTAAGAAGAAAGACCTAAAAATTCAGCCCCACCAACCCAACAACACCCCCCCCCTTTTCTCTTACCCTTTCTTTTTTCCTCCTTTTTCAAATAACCCGTGCATTTCATCTGCTAGTGAGCTTGTTCTCCTTGGCATTTCATCTGCTCTCACTCTCTTTTTCTTGTATTTTCTCACTTTTGAAGCTAAAGGCAGGTAAATTTTTTTTCTCTTTTTCTCTTATTCCCATATTTGATCTCTTTTGTAATTTTTAAGTTCTTTTTTAACATGGGTATGTAATAAATTAGTTTATGAGTTGTTGTATTTGAGTTTAAAGATACTTAGGTGATAATAGTGTGGAAATAGGGAAAAAATTATGTAGAAATGAAAAATCGCAAAAACTAGTAAAATCGGAGGAAAATTGGCGAAAAAGATGAATTTCCGCCATTTTCCTCCAGTTTGTCGGTTTTCGCAAGTTTTCCGCTAATTTTTCGCTAGTTTTCTGCCAATTTTCCGCCAGTAGGAAAACATTATATTTGGCCAAAAAAAAAAAAACAGAATCGACTTTTTTAAGACAGTTAATATGTTTGTTTAGTATTATTCATATTTTTATATATTTATTAATTTAGTTTAATGTTATTCATTTAATTTTGTAGTAAAATGAAAGATGATGATATTGTAATTGCAGTTTTATATAATGTAACATTGGTACAAAATGATGGTGGTAATTGAGAGTATCGAAATGGTAAAAATATAATGGTTTCCATCGGCAAGAAATGCACAAAATCAGAGTTAGAGTATGAGATTTTCAATTCTATTGAGATAGATCGAAATGAATATTTGCTAAAGCTAAAATGGATATATGGACAATGTGCATAAAAGTTGGATCCTACAGAAATACGCAGTGATAGGGATGTGAAATGCTTTCTTCAAGAAGTAAGGAATGGAGGGATGACAATGATGCGGCCTCCATTGTATGTTGAGGTGATTTCGAAAGTTGAACATGTATCTAAAAATGTTTATGAAATAGCCTTTGGCATGTGTTCTCATTACTACATGTATCCTTGTGATCATTGTATTGCTGCTTGCAAAGAGCACAAAGTACTTCTTATGGCATATGTTCTCATTACTACACCGTGGATGCATATCGTGCAGCTTATGCTGAATCCATTTATCTTGTGGTAGATGAAAATTAGTGGCATGCTCCGAATGACATGTCAAGTCGTATTGTTCTTCCACCGAGATGGACACATAGGCAAGCCAGTAGGCCGAGGATGCAACTCATACCATCTCAAAGTGAAGATGTTATTAGACGTAGATGTAGCCGATGCGGTGGTGTTGGACATTATAGGCAGAGATCTACGAATCCGTTGTCTTATGCTTCTAATTAGGAAGTTTTAATTTAATGCTACGGTTTAATATCTTTTGATACTTATTTCATATATTGGATATTATATATTCTACTCAACGGTAATGATTTATTTATGTTGTGATAATGGTGTAGTACGTATTTAGCAAATTTTTTTTTTAAGAATTTAATCCCAATTTAAAATAGGCATCCTGGAGTTGATTTTGAATATTTAGTTTACATATCATTTTATGAAATGTCCAAATGATTTTGAAAAGAAAAACAAATATATATCATTTTTTATTTTCTTTTAATTGGTTATTGATTTTAAAAGTCAATAAATTTTTTGTTAAATCCATCTTCATCTTGTATAATATTTGTCTCCACTCTCAAATTTTTTTATCCCAATATTAATTTAAATAATCTATTAGAAATTGATTTTCCAAGTGTAGGAAATTAGTTTCCGACAGGAGGAAATATTTTCCGACAATTTCCCACAGGAGAAAATATTTTCCGACAGGAGGAAAATGATTTCCGCTTGGAGAAAAAAATTTTCAACATGCGGAAAATTATCCAAAAGCTTGAATTGACTTGCATATAAGGGGTTTGTGGAAAATGGAATTCTAATAAACATGCCACATTTTGTAGACAGTTAATTAGATATTTTTACATAAAAACCCATAATTATCTTCATTAAATGAACATCAAAACCCATCATTATCTTTACATTTAAAATGCTAATATAAGAAAAAGATGCAATTATAAACATAATGAAAGTAATAAAAACAAAGAAGTAAAAATGATATTATGTTGTTCATGAATCAACCACCTAACTCATATGCTTAGTTCTTTGTTGTAAAACCTCATGAGCATACTTCTTCCTGAAATAGTAGTGAAATAGTGTCTAATATTAATTGATAGCAAAGTTGTTACTAATTCAAACAAAAACTCAGAAGAGAACCAATTATGTAATACTTATACAATACTAAATCCAGTATCATGGATAATGAGCCTAGATAAACATCACCACACAAAATTAAAAATAAAAAGCCAGAGAACCAAGGAAAATTTTGTATAGAACAATACTGATTCAATCAAATATATTACTAATTCTCAGAATTCTGGATGAAAACAAGACACTCTAAATTCTATCATTGAAAATGCACAATGTCCTATAAAAAGAAGAAAAAAAGGCCCCAATACAGTGGTATAACAAATTAAAAGTAAATTCTAAACAACAACACGAAAAGGGAAATAAAACAGAAGAGAAGGTTATAAACACGAACAAGAACCGAAGCAATATAACAGTGAAAGAGAAGAAGCAGAGAAAGATAAAGCTTTAGGATACCTTAAAATAGAAAATTTCTCAAATAAAAGAACATATTACATATATATATATATATATATATATATAAAAGACAACCACAAGGAACCTTTTTGCACAGCTGCAACCAATAAATACAATTTCCCAAAGCCAATAAAACAGATAAATCTTACCATTCCACACACGAGTTTTCACATTTGAAGAATAAAAGTCATAAATTCTATTCAAGATAATATGAACAATTGTTCACTAGAAGAAAAACTAGAATATGAAACACCCAGTTTGGTTTTTTAATTTTTTTTCTGCCACTCTTCCAGAAAATGCATCAAAATGGTGGAGAGAAAAGAAAAAGACTGTATATAAAACTTTGAATGAAGAAAGTTTCCCAGATGATGCTACCATCCTTTGTTTACTTCTTTCAAACTTCATTGACCAAAACAGCCAAATAAAACAGCCAAAAAAATTCCTCAACCCAAGCTGAATTTTCGATTATGTTAACAAACAAAATAGCCAAAAAAATATAAAAATAAAAAAAATCCAAATTCTCATTTCTTCAACTTTCTCGGGAAACAAACAGACATAGAAACGTGAGATGGGAAAAGAAAAAAAAATTATAAGTACATGAAACAAAGAAACCAAAAAAAAAAAAAAAACCCAAACCTTTATAAGAACCCAGTAAGTAAAAAGACCCAATTTTTTTTTTGGCAGAGCTAAATCCAAGCTCTTTGAGCACATAGTCCCAATCGAAAACCCATCTTCTTCAAAACAAAAACCCCAATGAATCCCATCATTCTTGCAAAAGAATCGAATGAGAACATACCAGCTTAAAAATGACTTGCAATGAGCCCTAACCTAGCTGTGTTTTGAAAAGGAAAGGGAAAGGGAAAGTAGAGAAAAAAACCAAAAACAAGAAAAGCAAACCAGCTGTGTATTGGTAAATAAAGAAGATAAAAAAAAGGTAATGAAGGATATTTTGGTCCAGATGTGTTAAAAGTTGGCTAGTTTTTAAATTTTTTTTTTTGGGCTATTTTTCAAGTTTGAATATGTGAAGTGGCTATTTTTCAAAAAAAACCTAAAATAAAACTCTTTGGGCCACCACTCTTAACGGCCGAACTTTTAGTCCAACAATGACGACATCTGTCAATTGCATTTGCAGCAAGCAGTGAGTAGTGACTCGTATTTTGTACCCTCTTCCAAATACAAGAAAGGGTTTTTTTGAAAAGTAACCACTCCCCAATTCAATTGTTGAAATATAGCAAAATTTTTTCTTTAAAAAAAAACTAGCCAACTTTTATTTCATCCTAACTAAAATACCGTTTGTTTTGTTTTTTTAGTTTTTTGTTTCTCTACTTTTCCCTTTTCCCTTCCAAAATGCATTCTAGGTTTTTTTTCAAAACACATTCTAGGGTTTTTTTTCTTCTCTAGTTTCCCTTTCCCTTTCAAAAATACCATCGTTGTTGCCATTTCAACCGTGTTCTAAGGTTGTCTTTCTCTACTTTCCCCCTTTCCATCCAAAACGCATTCTAGTTTTTTTTTTTTCCTCTACTTTCCCTTTCCCTTTCAAAGAATAATAGTCTCTGGTAGCCACTTCGACCACTTCATCGTTGCCAATTGTCAGTGTCATCCTCGCACCTCCATCGTCTAACCAAGAGCTAGAGGCAATTGCGATTGAGAGTGAGAGCCACCCAGAGGTAGAGAAAAGACACCACGCAGAGCCTTCTCACACCACCATCGGCCTTACTCTGACCTCCCGTTCGCCAATATTGTTCTCACACCATCGTCGTCCCACCAAAAACCAGAAGCAATCTTCGTCCTCACTGTCCCTTTGTCCCTCGTAATCCTTGTAGGTCTTTGTTTATTCATTGTCATCATTTTATTTAATAATTCATTAAGCTCTGCTTCGATTCCTTCGTATTTCTAGTACATTTCATTTGCTTACTGAAGGGTAGGATTTTTATGCGGTTTATTTGATTTTGTTTTATTATTTACTTATTTATTTATTTTCTCATAGTTGTTATTGTTTGAAAATTTTAGAGTGTTTTTGCCCTCATGGAATAGATGATCATTATTACATTGTTGCAATTGGTATTTTGTTTTGGTCACTAAAATGACCATAATGTTCTAGAAGTTATGTTGAAGCTCGTGGTTTTGGGCCTTTTTATACTTAATGGGATAATCACCATAATGTAACAGATATGGTATATGATTGGGGGGGGGGGGGGGGGAAGCCATTTTAAAATGGCTTTATATTTTGATGTGTTACCTCCAACCTATCCAAGTTTTTTTTTTTATTTTGTGTTTCACATCTGTATGAACATGTCCATTAGAAGTTTGAACAAACTAGAAGCAATTCCAATCCTTTTTTTTTTTTACGAGTCAATTTGTCGCTGTGCTTTGACTTTGAAATTACCTTTTCACATTTTTTATACTCTATTTTTTTATATTATATATTACACTATTTAAATCAAGTTAGCCATAGGATTTCATGACAGCAAACAGCTTTTTAATTTATGTAGCTTCAAGATTTCATATTCAAATTTTACTTTTCAAAATGCATTTGTAAATATGTTTGTAGCTGGCAATTTAAATTGCAAAGAGCCATAGTTATCATTGATTGTGTCTTTTTTAAAAAATCCAATGTACTTTGTATGCTAACCTATAAAATGTATCCTTACTAAGTCATGGTAGGTCCTTATTTCCTTGCAAAATAGACTTTTGTTGCTATGGAATAAGCTGCCTTATAGAGAAGGGGATGAAAAGCATTTGAGTTGATTGCTGATAACAAATATAGATGAAATGTTATGGGTGCATTTCATGTACACATGGTGATCAGCATATGACCTTTTGTTGCCGACTTGTATATTAGTTGCTTCGTATGGTGATTGCTTTCATGGTTTCTTTTTATCATGAGTGATATTTCGGTTATATGCCTCCGCAATATGTGATTTTATTTATACTGTAGAGCATAAGTATCATCATAAGCTATATTGACTGCAAGATTTCTAAGTATGTCTTTATCAAGCCCTATAGTTCTTTGAGAAGCTAATGTTCTATTATGGACAGAGTTTATAACAATGCATGCTATGAGTGATTGCAAGTGTATATCTGATGCTTCATAAATCCTAGATTTTCACATATCTTTTGGAGTTACAAGAAGAGAACTCTAATTTATATGTGCAAATTTCTACTTATTTTTTGGTTTTCATTTTATACATAATTCTTAATAAAACGATTTCGAGTAGTTTTGCATGTATTCTTCCTTTTTGCATGTATTCAAGATTCTTTGCACCTAATATCTGGTATCCTTCATTTATATATTTGTTTTTCCTCATGTAGATGTAAAACATCTTGGCCCTCCAAATATCCTCCGTTTTGAAGTCTTGAGTTCTAATTTTGATAGATATAGCCTGAAGATTGAAGTTGAAATTCTTGAATTTTGGAGATGTGGGAAATTGGGTTTGGAAGTGGTATTGGAGAAGATGATGATGTGGCCATGGTCATGATATGGTATTCCATGTGGCGTGTTAAGGTGTCTCAGTGTTGAGGTGGCTGTGATGATATGGAAATTGTGTGTTTTTTTATTTGGGTTGATATTTATAATTTTTTTGGGAAATTATTATATAAATTGAACACTTTAAACATGTTATTTTTGCCCATATATTGCATATGATGATTTCTAGATGTGTGGTTTTGAAAATATATTATATATGTTATGCCGCTTGTGATGTTGGATATTATGGTTGATATTGGATGCTAATACTATGTAATTATTGATATTGGATATTGATTTGACATGTTTGAATATTGGATTCTTATATAATTAGGATTATGGTGGTCCAAGGTTTAGGCTTTATCACTAATTTGGTTTGGCCAATCAAGGAATAGAAGTAGGAAAGCAGATTGGATATAGGACAATACATGGTATAGGTTGAAGCTTGCTCTGCCGGGTTCTGTTTGGTATGGAGATGTCCTTGCCATATGTCTTTGCCAAGTATAAGGAAATTTTCATATGATGTTGAAGTCATTTGTTAGTTTGCTCTTATGTATAGATAATGATGTATTTTGATGTAAGGAAAACCAATTTACCTTATAGAAAATGTGCCATGTTTATTTATTAGAATTCCATTATGCACAAACTTCTTACATCTAGCTCAATTGTAGCTTCTGTAAATTTTTCCGCTTGTCAAAATTTTTTTCCTCCAAACAGAAATATTTTTCTTCTGTCGAGAACTAATTTTCTCCAGTTAGAAAATCAAGTTCCAATAGATGAGTAAATTAATATTGAGGTGAAAAAAAGGAGGGCGGAGACAAAATACGTCATGAACCTAATGAATGGAAGTCCAATGGATTTAAATGTAAAGATAATGATGGATTATTTTGATGTTTATTTATCAAAGATAATGATGGGCTTTGATGTAAAAGATATCTATTAACTGTCTACAAAATGTGGCATGTTTATTAGAATTCCATTTTGCACAAACCCCTTATATGCAGCTTAATTCAAGCTTCTGGATAATTTTCTGCCTATCGGAAATTTTTTCCTCTAAGCGGAAATCATTTTCCTCCTGTCAGAAAACATTTCCTCCTGTTGGAAAATATTTACTCCTGTCGGAAACTAATTTTCTCCACTTGGAAAATAAATTTCTAATAGATTATTTAAATTAATATTGGGGTAAGGAAATCGAGAGTGGAGACAAATATTATATAAGATGAAGATGGATTTAACAAAAAATGTATTGACTTTTAAAATCAATAACCAATTAGAAGAAAAAAAAATGATATATATTTGTTTTTTTTTCTTTTTTTCAAAATCATTTGAACATTTTATAAAATGAGATGTAAACTAAAGATTCAAAATCAACTCCAGAATGTCTTTTTTCATTTGAGATTAAATTGTTAAAAACAAAATTGCTAAATATGTACTACACCATTATTACAACATAAATAAATCATTACTGTCGAGTAAAAAATATAACATCCAAGATATGAAATAATTATCAAAAGATATTAAACCATAACACTAAATTAAAACTTCCTAATTCGAAGCATAAGACAATGGATTCGTACATCTCTGCCTATAATGTCCAACACCACCGCATCGGCTACATCTACGTCTAATAACATTTTCACCTTGAGATGGTATGCGTTGCATCCTGGGCCTACCGGCTCGCTTACATGTCTATCTCGGTGGAAAAACAATACTACTTGACACGTCATCCAGAGCATGTCACTGTTTTCATCTTACACAGGGTAAATGGACTTAGCATAAGCTGCACGATATGCATCCACGGTGTAGTAATGAGAACACATGCCATAAGGAGTAATTTTGTGTTCTCTGCAAGCAGCAATACAATGATCACAAGGATATTGATCAAGGAGTAATTGGTGGTCATGATAGTATACCTTCGACATGGAGAAAAAGAACGTGCCCACCTTGTAGGGTCACATGATCGGATATACTGGGCAGTCCTACTATGTTTTTGCCTCAATTTTTTCCATATAAAACTCAAAATTTTCAACCAAATATGCATTAGTTGCGAGCATGAAACATTGTATTATAGTTTCATCTTTTGTATGTCCATTTGCTTTAATATTTCTGCTTATGTGGTATGTGCACAGCATATTGGCTTTTCAATAGAATAGTATCTATCATTCACAAACACCAAATCCGGAAAATCTCCAATGGCATCCTTGAGATTTTGGAAAAACTATGTATATGCTTGCTCGTTCTCTCAATCTCCAATGAATAACGTTAAACTAAATCAATAATTATATAAAAATTTGAATAATACTAAACAAACATATTAACTGTATTAAAAAAGTTGATTTTGTTTTTTTTTTTTTGGCCAAATATGGCATTTTTCTACTGACGGAAAATTAGCAGAAAACTGGCGGAAAACTTGTGAAAACTGACAAACTTGAGGAAAATGACTGAAGTTCATATTTTTCGTCAATTTTTCTCCATTTTTACTGTTTTTCGTGATTTTTCAGCTTTACACAATTTTTCTCCCATTTTCAAACCATATAACCTAAGTATCTTTAAACTCATATATAACAGCTCATAAACTAATTTATTACATATCCATTTTAAATAAATCTTAAAAAATACAAAACTAACTAAAAATACAAGAAAAAAGAGAAAAAAATACATATCTATATTTCCTCAGTTTCATCTAACAAGAAAAAAGAAAAATTTTTTACCTGAATTTAGTTTCAAAAACGAAAAAATACAAGAAAAAGAGAGTGAGAGCAGATGAGATGCAAGGGGTATTTGCGACCTGTTAGAGAATGTCTTGCACAAAACATGAATGGGTGTTTAGAGGAAAAAGAAAAGGGTAAGAAAAAACATGTTGCATAATTTTCAATTTAGTTAAAGGTATTTTTGTCTAAAGTTGGCTAGTTTTTTTTTAAAATTTTTTTTGCTATTTTTCAAAAAAACGATTTATGGGGTGGTTATTTTTCCAAAAAACCCTACAAGAAACTTCTTAGTAACGAGGCTACCAATTTTGCTCAGAGTAATTGCTGCAACTTCTTTAAGGTTTCTTCGTTTCTCATTGTCTTAATTATATTCCTTTTAATATTCACCTTTTTTTTTTTTTGGCGATTTTTGATCACTGAATTATTTAGAGTTTAGAATTTTTATTAGGGGGTATAATCTGGTTGTGCATGCAGTTACGTTTGAACTTTTTGAAGGACCTGCATTGTTTTTCCTTTTTTTTTTTTTTTTTTTTTTGGGTAAATAAACTTGCATTGGTCGTTGTTATTGTTGTTTTTACACTATTTGTTTAAATTTATTTTTTTGTAGTGAAATTTTAAACTTGGAGATTAATTTTGGTTTTTTTGGGGGGGGGGGGTGGTGTGTGTGTGTGTGGAGAGGAAAAATCAATTTCTGGGCTTTTTTTGATATGCCCATTTGTTCAGGGTGGAAATTATTTAGATAGCTCTTGTGGGGTATGAAAATCCCGGCCAATGGCGAGAAGAGAGTGGAAGGAAGCAATATTTTGTTTTTAGAACTAGGAATTCCCAAAGAAAGGAAAAAAGAAAAATCTCACTTGTTTTAGGGAAAAATGCATAGTCTTGGAGTTGATGCTATATAGAAAGTTAGTATAACTTATGCAGTAATACCAGGGTTGCTGGTATTATGAGAGTGTCCTTTCTTCTATGTATGTTTGTTTGTTTGGTTTTAAATTTATTGGGTAATCTTTACTCTGTGTTAGTGTATGCTCAATTGTCGTTTTTGTACTACATTGCAATTTATATATTTCTTTGCATTGGATCTGTTTTGTTTCAGTGTTGTCAATATTGTTTTACTTAACAGTATGTAAAATTATTTGGTGATGCATTGAACACTGCTGCTAGATTTTACGGATGTTTGGTGTGTACCAAAATATTTAGATCAAGAAAGAGATATTAAGAGACAGAAAGACAGAGGGGAAGAGAAGACAGAGAACAAGATAGGTCGGAAGTCAATTTCATTCATTCATAATACCTTCCTACAACCCTACTTCTAAATATATATATATATATATATTCCATAAATACATATAAATAAATAACTGGCAGTAACCTCCTCCTATAACCTCCTTCTACGACGATCCCATGCTCAAGTGGTCATGAATTGCATGTTAATGAATTATCCACATGAGGTCCACATCAATGTTTGACGACCAAGACCTGGGTTTCTTCGCCAATTTCTTGGGCATCTTCATATTTGTTCTGGTAGTAGCATATCATTATGTAATGGCTGACCCAAAGTATGAAGGCAATTAAGATCTGTATTTTTCTTTTATATATCCCTCTCCCCAAAATGCATGTATTTCTCGACTTTTTAATGCTATTGAAGTAGCAGTTCTATTGGATGAGATTCTGATTGCATAATGGAAATTGGTACTTACTGCTCGTGGTGCAGTATTGTTTTAAATAGATGTAAACATTATGAGAAAACTTGTCCAGGAGTTTGAGATTCATGACTCGCATAAGGATTTTATTATGTTGCGTTCCTTTGTTGCCACTCTGTGTTTGTAGAGAATATGAACGCACATATTGCTATCTTAATTTAAATGTCGAGGAAGGAATAGCCATTTTAGTCTCTCATAACAAGGCTTGATATTTGCACTTGTTTCCTTTATCAAAAGGGGTTACATAAGACACTGGAAAACACATATAGATTATATGATCTATTGGTAGAATTAGCTAGTTCAAATAAGACACGATGATGAAAGTTGATATATTACCAATTTATCACACACACCTTTTTAATGTTAATAGGGAACATTCGATATTGATATTAGGTATGCATCTGAATTATTTTACTGGGAATTTTGTATAAATTTCTCTGGCTTGAAGAATTCTCCCATTTGACCAGTTCTTTCACTTGATTTTTAATCTCCATAGTTTCTCTTGCTAAACTTTGGATGCAGAACCCCAGGCCTATCAAACGAAGAACCATTTGGCTCATAGTCTTGTCTTTACCTTCTTCTATGCATATCTTATCAAATTCCTCCACATGTTGAAGAAAAGAACCTAAAATGTTCTCGACATCTCTGTTTTCTGTAGTCAAATGGTTAAATGAATTTCTGTTTGATGATTTTCCAAGTTCAATGTCATGAGATGCATTATCCCTTTGAGAGGCTTCCTTAAATACTTGCAAGGATGCTGAGGTAGCCTCTTCAAGGGATTTCAAGGAAAAGCCAACTTTCTCATTGAAATGCTCTAGATCATCATTTATTTTCTGTAGGACCTCCTCTAAAACACCTCCAGAATTTTGTGATGCTTCTGCAATGAACTCTATTTGATAGGAAACAAAAAGTAGAAGATTCATCATTGTTGACAAAGATCCCAAGAGCTTACTGTAACAAGCACCATGGAAGGGTAGGAACCAAAAATTAGGCTCCAATTCTGCTTCTTGAATGAACTTTTCTAGTTCATTGACATGGTGTTTCAGCTGGTGCCGCTTATCTCTCAATGGCTTAGAGGCTTGCATGTTTTTCTGCTGGGAGCAAAGACTTATGTTGCTGATGCAATCTGCAAGCGCTCCCATACTCTGTGAAAGTTGAGTTTTTGCAAGAGTTGCTGCTCTCACAGGATTCAAGAGAATCTCTACTAAAATTAAACAGAGTAATCCAATGGAAGCCTCTGTAATTCTAGCAATTGCCAATTCGCTTGGAGTGCCATAATCTTTTCTACCCACAATCAGTAGTGCCCCTATGGCTGCTGAAAACCCACCAGCTTGGCCATAAATCCTGCTGTGAATTAGAAAACTGGTGATGATAATCCAAGGAAGTAGTGCCAAGAGTCTTAGCTCCAAAAATCTTTGGAATACAAATAAACATAGAATTCCATAGATTGATCCCATTGCCGTTCCTTGTGCCCGAGTATTTGCAACATTAAATGTGGCTTGTCGTCCTGTTACAAAACTGATTGCAATTGTGAGTCCTGACCAATACCCGTTTTCTTTATTGTACAGCAAACCAAAGAACACAGCAAGACCTAATGACAGTGAGCACTTGACTGCAAAACCAAAATTCTGGCTTCTTGCCCCTCTATTTAGATTGCTCCAGGCCTTTTGGAAGTCACACGTCATTTTGTTCGATTGTTCAGTGTCCTGTTTCAGACTGTTTGGAAAATCTTGGGCAACGGGTGGTCCATCTATGAGAAGTTCCATGTTGTATAAGAAGAACAGAGCTGACAAATTTTCTTGGGTTGTAGAGGTGGTTTTGATTGCCCAAATGGATCTGTCTAATGCTTCTTCCTCTGGAACTGTAGTTGCATCAAAAGGTGCAGGACAATTGGGTTGCTCTAATTTTAAACCTATTTGTACTTTGGAAATATGTAAGACATGCTCGAGTTCATCATCCATCATCTGAACAGGAAATGAAGGGCAAAAAGATAAGGCTATCTCCATCCCCCTCAGAGGTATTTCCATATCTTTCAATCTCTTTCCCAAGTCTATGTCATCAGCTTTAAGAAATTTCAGTTGTGATCTTTCCCACTTCATGCCTGCCTGTTTACAATAAAATTAATGTTCCTATTTGGTGCAATAAAGATAAAAATAAAATCTCAAGCTTCAACTGCAAAATAGCAAGTTGACATAGGGTATTACCAACATTAGTGTTTGCAATAAATGTTTGAATGTCAAGCTTACCAGATTATCTTTGATACTTTGAAGGAGTCTAGCTCCAGATTTGGAAAGAGCCTTCTCTTGAGAAATTAATTCCATTGCAGTTGTTTTGTCTTGGGCAGATATGGCCTCCACCATAAGTGTCATCCTATCGGAAGCAATTTTGGCATATGACCGACATGTTTTCCTAAGCTGTGAATGCAAAACAGCAATTAATAGCTGCTATGAGCCTAGTCATATTAGATGAACTTATAGTTTTTACTTTTATACACAAATTACTGTTATTACTTCTTCTTTACCATGTTTACTAGTATGAAAGTAGTAGGGAAAGGAAAAGAATACAGGAAAGCATTTCAGTTTCTGTTGTTTGGTTATGAAAAGGAAGATCACATATGAAACAGAAGCAAAAATCAATTTTATTTCCTTACCCCCTCCTAAGATGCTATTCTCTGCAAGTAATGTGCACCATGTTCAAATACAAGAGCGTTACGAATAGACAGTAGGGATTATGGTAAAAACTGTGAGGAAGTTGGCCAAGCGACATTATCTCCTAATTGTAGTTTTATGGACATCTTTTGTCAAACAGAAAATTCTTATCTTTTAAGCTCATAGAAATATGCATGATTGATGAATCCTTTATGCTTCCAGTCCTTTTTGCTGTCCTTTATGCGACAAAATA
This sequence comes from Ziziphus jujuba, assembly GCF_031755915.1. NCBI lineage: Eukaryota > Viridiplantae > Streptophyta > Magnoliopsida > Rosales > Rhamnaceae > Ziziphus > Ziziphus jujuba. The sequence goes on from NC_083384.1 coordinate 13,594,002, forward strand.
AAGATAGACCTAATTTTTTAGGTACCATAATCTGGGTACATCACGTGCTTAATGCATGCTCTTGTTGTCTGCCAAATAGATGCAATAGAAGAAAAGATATATCATGGACGATGTTTCAGACCCCGTGAACTTGGTTTCAGCTTTGCATTGGAGTAACTACAATTAGTTTTTCAGCCTTTCATTGGAGTAACTATGATTATTCCTTCTTGGGCATTTAAAAATCATAGTTTCTACAATGATTATTTGATGTGTGCCTTTATCCTATCTGGGAAATCCAAATAAGATACGATTTTTTTATTTTGGTAATTCATATAAGATACGACTTGATGTATTATATTAGCGACAACGACATGGTTTTATTTATTGTTTCGTGTATTTGCTTTCTTATGAAAGGGAACATACTTTAAGCTACTCTCCACTGTTTTGGTAATAACCATTTTGCTGGGAAAAAACTAATGATGGCACTATTAATAATAATAAATAATGGAACTTTAATTTTAATTTTTACGCATTAATAAATAATGGAACTTTAATTTTAATTTTTACGCATTATGCTGCTTTTTTAATATGGAGCATAACTTGAGGTCATTGCAGAAGATTGAGTTTTTTTTTTTTTTTTTTTTTTTTTTTTTTTTTTTTTTTTGGGGGGTTCCCTAGAGGTCCTAATATGCTTAAGTTGACAAGACATTTTGTTTTGACTTAAAAAGTTTAATTTACACCTTATGTTAATAGAAAATACTAAAATATTTTACTGACATTTAAGTGACCAAATGGTTGAGAATGTTATATATATATATATATATAATCAGGATCAAATAAAATATTTAATAGAGGTCTAAAATGATTTTTTATTTTTAAGTCCAATAAGATTTATTTTTTCTAAATATAGTTTTATTATATTATTAAAAGCATATTTAATTTTTTATTTTATTTTAGATTATAATATTTAATATAATCCAATGATCATTAACGGTAAATCTTACTCGAATTTATATATATGTATATATATATATATATATATTAAAAATTATCCTTAGGAGCAAGTGCTTGCTCTTTTGCTCTATTCGTATACCAATCCTAGGTATGAGCAAAAAGAAGCCATCGTTTTTCTGCCATAGAAAACGGCAGATTTGCTTAAGAAAATAATGAACTTGTCATTCCAAATATAATGCAAAAGCATTAAAAAATAATTTATTCTATCAAGAGTAATTTGGTCTTTCAGTACAAATTACATTACTATAAAAATTTCTATATACAAATCTTAAAAATAAAAACTAGTATCTATATCATTTAAGTCTTATGAATTAAGGTCCATTTAGAAGTTTAATTTATATATTTTCCTAGCGGAAGCCACTGCCAAATCAAGTAGGACCTCATGTTGTTGACCAAAAATTCATTCTAAAAAAGCTTAATTTCACATTCCAATATGCTTTTAAAAAAATTTCAAGAAAGAAATGCAATATTACTAAAACATTCAAAAATTAGGAATTCAAAACAAATTACCTCGCAATAGGCTAGCCGAGGATATGGAAATAACATAGCCAAAACAGAAGCCAAAGCTCCAACAGCAGTGCTTGATGCTACATGAATTGGGTGCATGAAAACTCCAGTTTGTGAACCATGAACCACAGTGCCTACATAAACAATCACAATCTGACCAAAAGCAATCTGCTTTGACATCAAGTGTGTTGACTCCGGCAACGCCATCACGAACGCATTGAGTGCCACTGCCACCGCCGCCAATTCCTTTGTAAATCGTGCCGGGCCAATCAGCCATAGACTAAACATAGAAGGGATCATTACCGAAACCGTGGCATAGAAAACATGCCAAGAGCTTCTCAAGGTGTCACCAAGTGTTGCTTCCGAAACTACCAATATGGTGGTCACGTAAGAGAAAGCAGGGTAGGCTAACAAGCGCTGGAGAGGTACGGGACCATAGAGTGTGGTGCAGCCTACTATGATGCAAGCCAAAGCCGTACGCAGTGCGGAGCCTAAGCGTTTGCACCACAATGCAGGTTTTGGTCCTTCATTGTAGAAGAAACTGACATTTCTTTATTTGTTACAGAGTAAAATATAAGGAGGGGCTTTTGGTTTTTAATACCAAGAAATTAAGTATTGGACAGGCACACGCAAGCTTAGCATAAAGTAGTATGAAAAAGGTTGGTATTTAACGACCAAAAAAAAAAAAAAAAAAAAAAAAAGAAGAAAGTACGAAATATTTTGGCAGAAAAGAGAAAAAACATATTGTTCATATTGTAGATAAGAGATATGTGCTTGTTGATAAGTAATTTGAAGTAGTACTATTATAACTAAACAAATATACGGGTCCTAACTAGTGGGATCTTTTTAAGTTGGCCGAATACATTTTATTTTGTTATATTGGTACCTCTGTAAATAAAAATAAATGAACTATACGCATAGCACTTACAGTGTACTATGCCACGGATCATTAAGTAATTTGAAGTAGTACTATTATAACTAAACAAGTATACGGGTCCTAACTAGTGGGATCTTTTTAGGCTGGAGACAGTTTATAATCTATATAAATACTAGAAGATAAAAATTTGCAGTCGGATCATTAAAAGAGAACTTTATTGCTGCCATTAAAGATGATAAAGGTAATTGGTTGGAGACTAGATTAGAAATTGGAAACTATTTCATAAAGAAGTTTTAGGAGTTGTTTCAAGTGAAACCTACGGTGTTCTGTAACTGTTTAGATAACTACATTTAAGGAGGTGTTACAAACACAGATAATGTAAAGATCGATGCTCTTCCTTCAGCAGATGAAATCTCTAGAATAGTTAAGAGCATGTATCCCATTAAAGACCCTGGACCTGATGAGATATCTGCTCTTTTCTTCCAAAGATATTGGAG